>NC_133617.1:577469901-577792401 GCF_048593235.1 Sminthopsis crassicaudata | reverse complement strand
TGCCAGGGATGTGGCAAATGAGGTATGTTTTTGCACCATAAACTAGTACCCAAAACATGTTTTCCCATAGACACACTTATAAATGGCGATTAGATTCTGTAGTGCAGATACATTCTGGGTTAAGACTTTTGTAATCTAGCCTAAGAATTTAATCACTATGTTTCTACATAAAAATAATTTCCTAGTATCAAACAATGCACTTTCAAAATCTTAGAATCTTAGCCCATCAGTTAAATTGGGTATTGTTTGTACTTTACAGACTTATAGGAAGATAAGCTTACTTGGCTATAAAGTAATCTCCAAAATCAGGGAATCCTCAAGAGGTAAAATTTTTGGTTAACATAATCTGCCAAGTAAAAAGTGTTTAGCAGCAATTTCCTACAGGCACTTAAATATTGCAGACAATGGGTGCATATTAATATGTCAGTTTGCTAAATACTATTCTAAAATAGAACAGTATTTCCACAATTTGGTGCTCACCTTGTAGATGCCCGTCACGAAATCCACCATAGTGAAACCTTATCTGCTCTACTTGCAAGGTACTAACAGATGTTCCAAATGTAAGAGGTATAGAATAAAATACAGTGTTATTTAGTTTGACTGAGGAACATTTCCCTAAATGTATCAAAGGGATATGATTCTATAGTGAAATGTGATTTAGCTTCAAGAAAATTGTAGTCCATTATGTGAACTTGAAAAAGGCTTATTTTATCCACTGATAATATGCATACAATAAGATTTCCTTCTTAAGGACCATGCCTAAAACCCAAACCAGGCTGATTCTCATTGATTGGCCAACAGTAGGCGGGTCAAGCACCATTTGGGTCCTGATTGACTCATGTAAATAGCAGCTGTTATTCCTGCTTTGGCCAGAAATTCTGAGGGTCTTACCCTCCCAGATTCATTTATTTAGATTTTTTTTTTTCACTAGGTAAAAAAGGAGATTCTTTGCCTCAGTTGCCACCTATCCTCAATCACTGAATGGCCATTGCCTCAGTCAAACTGAGACCTGTTGAAGATCTTTTAAAAAAGGCCAAGGTCTTCCACTGTATCCAGGGCCATCTCCTATAGTTCTGATCTATTATCTGGTCACAGGACCCAAATGGTTCTGGAGGGGAAAGTGAGACAAATTACCATACCCAGCCCTCCCTCACTTTCATCTAATTCACTTGCACATCAATGACATCCCCTCTTCAAGAATGAAGGACAAACAACAATAACAAATGATCATACTTTGAAAACCTTACCTTTTTAAGTTCCAGGGGCAGTGCCAAGATGGTGGAGTGAAACCAGGAACCTGCCTGAGCTCTCCCAGGTTCCCTCCAAAACCACATGAAACCAGGAATCTGAACGGAATTTGATGGAATTGAAACCCTCTCTAGCTCAAGATAGATTAGAAGGACTTCAAGAAATGTCAGTCTCATTGGAGTGAAAGGGGTGAAGAAATGTCAGTCTCATTGGAGTGAAAGGGGTGTTCAGCCCAGCAGAGTCTGGGGAAGCCAATTAGAGGTCTTAAACATAGCAGATCAGCAATTGAGACCCTTGGTCCTGGCTCAGTAGCAGAATAGACCAGTGGGGCAGTCCCAACCCAAAGGGAAATTTTGGGAAACCAGGATGTTTCCTGGAAAGAGCAGGTAGAGCTACCTTCTGCTGTGAGCAAGACCCAAACACAAGGGGCCCAGTGACAGGATGCTTGACTCTAGGAGCAGAGCTCAACCATCACAAAAGAGACAATACAAAAAGAAAAGGAAAGAAAATGAGCAAGAAACAGAAAAGAACCTTAACCATAGAAAACTATTATGGTGACAGGGAAAAATCAAAACAACAAATCAGACGAGGACAAAATGTCTACCATCTCAAGAGTGATATGAAAGCCTAAAGAGGCTTCTTGGGAGTGCTCATAAAAAATTAAAAGGCAAATAAGAGAGCTAGAAGAAAAAATGAGAAAAGAAAAGAGACATATCCAAGAGAGTCAACAGTTTGGAAAAGGGAAAAAATTGACTGAAGAAAACAATTTCTTAAAAAATACAATTGGTCAAATGCAAAAAAAAAAAAAAATGCACTGAAGAAAACAATGTCTTGAAAAGTAGAATTAAGAGAAGAAATCACACATTAAAAACTAGATTAGGGCAAATGGAAGCCTCATTAGAGGGATGACCTCAGAGAGTCATTGATAAGAATCAGTCAAACAAACTAAAAAGAATGAAAAAATGAAAGAAAATATAAAATTTCATTGGAAAAATGGCCAACTTGAAAAATAGGTACAGAAGAGACAATTTAAAAATCAGCCTACCTAAAGGCCTGACCAAAAAAAGAATCTGGATAGTATTCTTCAAGACATTATCAAGGAAAACTGCCCTGATATACTAGATAAAGAGGGAGAAATAAGTTAGTGAACAAATCCATTGATCATCTCCAGAAAGAGATCCCACAAGGAAAAACCTAAGGGACATTGCTGCAAAACTCCAGAACTATAATCTCAAGGAAAAAAATACTGCAAAATGCTAGACAAAAGAACTTCAGGCATCAAGGAGCAATAGTCAGGACTACCTAGGATATTGCAGTTACTACAATAAAAGATTGGAGGACCTGTAATACCATATTCTGGAAGGCAAAGGACTGGAGATACAACTAAGAATTAAATACTCAATTTTTCATCTTTCTTTCTTTGATGTCTCTTCAATCATTTCTATGGAAAAAAAAAACTAAACAGAAAATTTGATTTTCAAACACAAAACTCAAGAGAAGCATAGAAAGGTAAACAGGGGAAAGAATATATTATTTAAAAAGTTAAAACTGTTTACATGCCTAGATGGGAAAATGTTATCTGTAACTCTTGAGAACTGTATCTGTTATTGGGGCAATAAGGAGGAGCATACATGTATTATGGAGGGTGTAAAAAAAGAATATACATTAATTAAAAGTTAAACAGTTTACATCACTAAATGGGAAAATATATCTGTAATTGCTGAGAACTGTATCTTTTTTTAGGGGCAGTTAGAGGGGGCATACATGAATGGAGAATGTGGTTATGTAATATTATTAAAGAAAAAGACATTAAGTATGGAAAAAGGATTTTACTGGGAGAAGAAGAAAGGGGAAGGGGCATACATGGATAGAGGGTGTGGTTATGAATGGGCTTTGATGCAATAACATCAAAGAAAAAGATTAAAGATGGAAAAAGGATTGTATTGGGAGAAGAAGAAAGGGGAAGGGACATACATGGATACAGGGTGTGGTTGTGAATGGACTCTGATATAATTAAATAAAAAAAGATAATGGTGGAAAAAAGGATTGTACTGGGAGAAAAGGAAGTATATGGGGACAAAGGAGATTACATGAAGAGACACTAAAGACCTATTACAATAGAGGGAAAGAAAGAAGGGAGATGAGAATTGTTTGAAGCTTAGGTTACATGAAGAGGCACAAAAAGACCTATTACAATAGAGGGAAACAAGGGAGATTAAGCTTAAATTAATCACTCAGTTGAGTATAGAAATTTATCTTACACTATTAAAGAAGTAGGAGGAGAAAGGAAACAGAAAAGGGAGGGGCTGGATAAAAGGGAGGGCAAAAACACTAGGAGAAAGGAGTAAGAGAAGGTAGGAAAGGTGCTGTGGGTTAAAAACAAAACACTACTAAGAAGGGACAGGGAAGAAAGAACAAAAGTATATACAGGGGAGAAAATAAGATTGAGGGAAATAGAGAGGTGGTAATCATAACTAAATGTAAATGGGATGAATTCCCCCATAAAACAAAAGTGAATAGCAGAGTAGAATGAAATCCTACAATATGTTGTTTACAAGAAACACATCTGAAAAAGAGATACATACAGAGTAAGGGTAAAAGGCTGGAGCAGAATTTATTGTGCTTCAGTTGAAGCAAAAAAAGCAGGGTTAGCAATTCTGATTCAGATAAAGTTAAAGCAAAAATAGATCTTAATTAAAAAAGATAAGAAGGAAACTACATCATGTATATGCACCAAGTGGTAAAGCATCCAAATTCTTAGATAGTAAGTCAGTTATAGGAAGAAATAAGACAGCAAAACTATATAGTTGGGGACCTCAACCTTCCTCTCTCAGAATTAGACAAATCTAACCACAAAATAAATAAGAAACTAGGGAAGGTTAATAGAATCCCCCCAAAAAACTAGATATAATAGTTCTCTGGAGAAAATGAAAAGAAATTATACCTTTTCTCAGCACTACATGGCATTTACACCAAAATTGACCATATGTTAGGGCATAAAATTCCATTTATTGCATAATCAAATGCAGAAAAGCAGAAATAGTAAATGCTTCCTCCTTTTCAGATCACAACACAAAAAAAATTATATTCAATAAAGTGCCAGGGAAAAATAGACTAAAAACCAATTGGAAATTAAATCTAATCCTAAATAATGAGTGGATCAACATCAAATCACAGAAACAATAATTTCATCCAAAAGAATGACAATAATGAGAGAACATACCAAAATCTATGGGATGAGGCCAAAAGCAGTTCTTAGGGGAAATTTTATATCTCTAAATAGTTACATGAATAAAATAGAAAAAAGATGATTAATGAATTGGGGCATGCAACTAAAAAGCTAAAAAAAGAACAAATTAAAACCCTCAGCCAAATACCAAATTAGAAATTCTGAAAGAAGAGATTAATAAAATTGAAACTAAGATGGCTGTTGAACTAATAAAACTAAGAGTTGATTCTATGAAAAATAGATAAACCTTTGATTAATTTGATTAGAAAAAATTAATAAAAACACCAAATTACCAGTATCAAAAATGAGAAGGGTGAACTTACCACTAATGAAAAAAGAAATTAAAGCAATAATTAGGAGCTATTTTGCCCAACCATATGTCAAGCAAGTCTGACAATCTAATAGGAATGGATGAATATTTATAAAAATTTAAATTGCCCAGATTAACAGAAGAGAAAGTTAATTACTGAAATAGTTCCATTTTAGAAAAAAAGAAATTGAATAAGCCATCAGTGAATTCCTTAAGAAAAAAAATCTTCAGGGCCAGATGGATTTACAAGTGAATTCTACCAAACATTTAAAGAACAATTAATTCCAATGCTATATAAATTATTTGGAAAAATAGATAAAGAAGGAGGTCTTGCCAAATCCTTCTAAGACACAAATATGATATTGATAACTAAACCAAGAGGACCCAAACAGAGAAAGAAAATTACAGAATAATCTCCCCTAATGAATATCGAAGCAAAAATTTTAAATAAAACATTAGCAAAGAGATTACATAGCAACTTATCAGAGCAAGATAATATATTATTTCCAAATGCAATTTATACCAGGAATGCAAGGCTGGTTCAATATCAGAAAAATTATTACCATAATTGACCATATCAATAACAAAACCAACAGAAATCATTTGATAATCTTAATAGATGGAGAAAAAACTTTTGATATAACAGCACCTATTCCCATTTAAACACTAGAGAGCATAGCGATAAATAAATTTTTCCTTAAAATAATAACATCATCTAAAAACCATCAAGCAGACTTTTATAATGGAGAGAAGCTGGACACATTCTCAATAAGATCAGAGATGATACAAGGATGCCCATTATCATATTATAATTTCATCATTATACATTATCCCCACTATTATTCAGTATTGTACTAGAAATTGGCTTTAGCAGTAAGAAAAGAAAAAAATTTAAAAGGAATTACAATAGGCAATGAGGAGATAAAATTATTACTCTTTACAGATGACTTGATGATATATTTAAGAGAATCCTAAAAAATCATCCAAAAACCTACTGAAACAATTAAATTTAGCAAAGTTACAGGATATATGATAAACCTACAAAAATCATTGGTATAAAGAAAAATTCCATTTAAAATAATCACAGACAAAATGAAATATGTAGGCACCTACCTGCCAAGACAAACCCAGGAACTATATGAACACAATTATAAAACATTTCTAATACAAATAAAGTCAGATCTAAACATAATTGGAAAAATATGAATTGCTTATGAGTAGCCTGAGCTAATATGGTAAAAGTGACAATTCTGCCCAAATTGGTCTACTTTTTCAATGCCATACCAACTGCCAACAAATTATTTTATAGATCTAGAAAAAAAATAACAAAATTCATCTGAAGAAAAAAAGGATAAAAATATCAAGGGAATTAATGAAAAAAGAAATTATAAAGAATGATGGCCTAGTAGTACCAGACCTAAATTCTATTATAAAGCAGCATTCATCATCAAAACCATTTGGTACTGGCTAAGAAATAGTGTTGTGGACCAGTGTAATAGGTTAGATACACATGACACAATAATCAATGACTGCAGTAATTTGGTATTTGATAAACCTCCAAACTTCAGCTTCTCTTCTGGGATAAGAACTCGCTATTTCACAAAAATTGCTGGGAATTTTCCAGTCTGGAAAATAATGTCAGAAACTCAACATAGACATACATCTCATACCCCATACTAAAATAAAGTCAAAATGAGTACATGATTTGGGCATAAAGGGTGCTACCATTAGCAAATTAGCAAATTAGGAGAGCAAGGGACGGTTTGCTTATCAGATTTTTGCAGAAGTGAGGAATTTATGACTAAAAATGAACTAGAGAAACTTATGAAATAAAATGACCAATTTCAATTACATTAAAAAGTTTTTGTACAAACAAGATTAAAAGAGAAGTACAAAGCTAGGGGGAATATTTTACAGCTAGTGTTTCTGATAAAGGCTTCATTTCTAAAATATATAAAGAATTGTATTCAAATTTATAAGAATACAAGTCATTCCCATTTGATGAATGGTCAAAGGATATGAACAGACAATTTTAGATAATGAAATTAAAGCCATTTCTAGTCAGATGAAAAAATGCTCTAAATCACTATTGATTAGAAAAATGCAAATTTAAAACAACTCTAAGGTACCACTACACACACCTCTCAGATTGGCTAAGAAAGATGACGATATGTTGGAGATGTGGGAAACTAGGGCACCAGTGCGTTGTTGTGAAATGATCCAACTATTCTGGAGAGCTACTTGGAACTATGCTCAAAGGGCTATCAAACTGGCATACCCTTTGACCCAGCTGGGTCTGTATGGGTTTGTATACTAAGGAAATCATAAATGAGGGAAAAAAGGATCCACATGTGCAAAAATGTTGTAGCAGCTCTTTTTGTTGTGGCAAAATTTTGGAAAATGAGTAGATGCCCATCAATTGGGGAATGGCTGAACAAGTTATGGTATATAAAGGTAATGGAAAATTCTTATTCTACAAAAAATGTGGACAAACTGATTTTAGAAAGGCCTGGAAAGATTTACACAAACTGATACTGACTGAAACAGGTAGAGCCAGGAATACATTATACACAGTGATAATAAGATTGTGTGATGATAACTATAAAAAATTTGGTTCTTCTCAGTAGTTCAGTGATCCAAGACAATAGCAATAAAACTTTGGATAGAAAATGCCATCTGCATCCAGAAAGAGAACTATGAAGACTGAATGTAAATCAATACATGGTATGCTTATTTTTTTCTATTTCCCCCCCCCTTATGACCTTTTGTTCTGATTTTTCTCTCCCAATATGATTCATGAAGAAATGTGTATTTAAAAAGTTAATATACATGTATAACCAAAAGAAAAATAAAAAAGAAATTGATCTTTGGGGAAAAAAAAAAGAAAATCTTACCTTTTTCTCTTAGAATTCCATCTGGGGCCAAGCCTGACTCCCCATTTTGCCCTTGATAGTCCTTTGCAAAATTCTTGGAAGCAATCTAGTTGTTTCTTCTATTGTATTGTATTGGGTGTACAAAAAAATAGATACAGCACCATTCTCGCTAGATGTTAAGATTTTTAATGAAAATTTTATGATTTTTTAAGTTTCTTTTTAGGTTACATGAATTTAAGAAGCCCCTTTTGGCCTTTTCTTATACTTCTATCTGCAGATCTACTTTCTTTTCTCTTCCTGGGTGTTACCATCCCCTACATTATTATTCTCTATACTTAGATTTTGACCACTGCTCATTTACTTTCTGCTTTTTTCCACAACTTTTACTTTGTCCTAAATCAGACTCTTGTCTTCGCCATCAATTCCCAGTCTTCTCTCTATAACATTTTTAAAGAGCATATAACTTTGTAGTTATAAAAAACAAACAAACAAACAAACAAAAAACAAACAAACTAGGTTCTGAAGACAAGACTTAAGGACACAAAGAGGGTACAACAAGTTTGATGTGTTGTAAGGAGAATTGAATTTTTAAAAAGATGATTCACTTCAAATCCCAGAACTTATATGTTTAATTGTCAGTGATTTTACTTGTTGTGATATGGGAAAATCATTTAATCATTTTTGAGGCTCATTTTTTCTCATCTGTAAAATGAGGATTTTTAAGGTCCCTTTATAGCAGTGGTCCTCAAACTTTTTAAATAGGGGCCAGTTCACTGTCCCTCAGAATGTTAGAAGGCCGGACTATAGTAAAAACAAAAACTCACACTCTGTCTCTGCCCCTGTGCCCATTTGCCATAGCCCAGCAGGCTGCATAAATGTCCTCAGCGGGCCACATCTGGCCCAAGGGCCATAGTTTGAGAACCCCTGTTTTATAAGTTAAAATCTATGATTTTATTAAAATCTACTAGATTCTACTCCAGGTGAACCAATTTGGCCTTATAGGATCTTTATACAGAATTTTTTACATAATAGCATCCCTTTCTGATTCTCTGCTACTTCCTAGAGCTTGGGACCCAGAAGGGGTAGCTGCTACTTTGGGTTCTAGGGATTATTTTATAAATGGCTATTGAGTACATAAGCCTTAACTAGTGTTTCCCAATTAAAAATCAGCCATTAGCTTTTAGCAAAGGTATATTAAAAAATAGTTGTTACAAATTAAATACTCTATCCCCAAAATAAAGTATTTATTAATAGGGAAGGTTTACAACTTATATGGTGTATAATCAAACCTGAAAGAAATTTTTGGACAAGATAATTCTGGTTGAAGATCAAGAAGTGCTATAGACCAGTGGGGTCAAACTCAAATAGAAATGGGAGCCCACTAAACTGTACATATAAGGATCCCTACCCTATCATATTTAAAATTTTTTATATATTTATATATATGTATATAAATATATAAAAATTATATAATTGTAATTACAATATATTAAATATTATTTATATTTTCTTATCTTGTTAAATATTTTCCAATTTCATTTTATCTGGCTTGGCTGTCGTTAGGAATGATGTGGACTACATGAACAGCATGCTGTAGGTGTGAAACCTCTGCCACAGACTATAATCTTGATTTACAATTGGTTAAACTGTATACCTAGAGTTTGATTTCCTGGCTTGGTGTCTACCTAGTAGGAGGTGTCTGTCCATTTGGTGAGCACCTTTCATCATTATATATTATGTACTGAGAAAAATACTGAGCTTTGCAGAGGTATACTTGCCTATATAAATCATGCCCTGCTGGGCCCAGGTGGGACTCCAGTAATCATCTACATTTCGTTTACTCTGTCCTCTTTCCCCATTTAGAAGCACATAAGTATTCTATCTTCCTAATATTGATCTTTCTTCCATTTGACTCCTCTCTGTCTTGAACTCTAAGAGTCACTGTAGAGGGCTAGAATGCTGAAAAGATGCACTTGAATCTAGATGCACTTGAATCTAGGTCAGAATGATGCTAATAGTAAAGCACCTACTCAATACGAGAAAATGGTTCTCTGTGGTGATGTAATGATTGCACATGCTCAGTGTGTTGTAGTGATGTACTCGTACTGAGGTATTTTAGGGACTCACAGAAGGCTCTCCAGCCACTGACACCAGAAGACACCAGATTCCAGACTCCATCCTTTGTGGGCCTCCTGCCTCCTTCACTTCTGCACTAAAACCAAGGACTCAGGCTGATCCCAAGGTCCTCCAGAGAGCTAGTCCGGACATTACAAGTCACCATTTTAATTCATACTTTGATGGTCAAATAGACTAATCTATTATATGATTATCTTCTGTCCTTAATCAAAACACTTGGGGGAAAAGACATTTCCCTTAATCCTTCTTTCTTCTCCCATGTGGACAATGAAGTCAGAAAAAATGCTTGTCAAATTTTTAAATAATATAAATCAGGGGAAAGGAAGCTCAATCTGGCAAGCTGTAATCCTTAAACCAATTTTGGCTCAATCTAGAGTGCTAATATTGATAAACTCATGAAATTGAAGGTAACCAAAATGAAGTCTCTGGGAATCACAGAGAAGTGGCTGAAAGAACTGCTATGTTCTTAGCTTTTCCCTGATACTCTCCTGTTACACAACTGAAGCATGGCTGAACAAATTATTTAATCTAGTACATTATCTGTCTTATGGGAAATGAAAAAGAGATCTTTAAAGAATCCTGGATAGCAGTTTAATGACACAGAGAGAAGTGAGCAGAAAACCAGAGAACAATTTTTGTCAAAGGACAAGCAATAATGAAGGGGGGAAACTTTGAAAGATGATCCAATACAATTTCATATTAATAGATTTTTTTCTCCCATTCCCTACCCCATTTAAAAAAAGAGGGGGAAATCAAATTTCTTGCAACAAATATACATAGTCAAATAAGCTTGCTCCCTACTATGTGTATATATGTATATAAAATATATACATTATATATGCTTTGTTCTATATCACATTATCTGTCATTTATAAATGAATAGCATATTTTCTCCAGTCCTCTGAAATCATAAATTTAGTTATTGTATGATACAGCTTTCAAATTTTTTTTTAAACTTTGTTGTTGCATAAATTAACTCTTGCAGAATTCTGCTTATTTCATTCTTAATAAAA
Organism: Sminthopsis crassicaudata; assembly: GCF_048593235.1. Classification (NCBI taxonomy): domain Eukaryota; kingdom Metazoa; phylum Chordata; class Mammalia; order Dasyuromorphia; family Dasyuridae; genus Sminthopsis; species Sminthopsis crassicaudata. The sequence goes on along the minus strand of NC_133617.1, from coordinate 577,781,592 downwards.
ATTCTCAAAATGATTCAGTAGTTTTTGATAGAATTATAATTTTACCTAATATTTTACAGTTTTTTCAATTATCTTGATTGTTTTGTAAATAATATTTTAATTGATATCTTTTTTCCCCCCTCAGGCTGGGGTTAAGTGACTTGTGTCACACAGCCAGGAAGAGTTAAGTGTCTAAGGCCATATTTGAACTCAGATAGATCCTCTTGAATTCAGGGCTGGTGCTCTGTCCACTGTGCCATCTAGCTGCCCCTTTAACATTTTGGATTTCATTGCATTTTTTAGCTAGACTCATTACAAGCAAAGCATTTTTTAAAAAAAGAAGAAAAAATGATAAAAATGAATGATCATAGCTACAAAATGTATTAGGTTCAAACCTGTAATCTGACAGTGTTGATCTTCATAATTTCACATTATTCACTACTTTTTATTTGATGTTATTTTTCCTCATTTACATAATTGTAGTTTTTCTGTATATATTGTTTTCTGAACCTTTGTTCTAATTTATTTGATCTTGTTCTCTTGCTTCATTTCTTTGGATTTACTTCTGTCTGGATCTTTCTAATTTTCCTTGAATTCAATTCTTGGATAATATTCATTACCATCTTTTCTGAGCTTTTGATTCTCCTTGACATGTTTTTTCTTCCTAGCTAATATTTCTTTTCACATTATTTTCCATTAGCCTTACTTAAAATTTCTTCCAGGTACCCTTTAAAAGTCCTTGGGGCTAAAATATTCTTTATTCTGAGTGCCTACTTGGACTTACTTTGAGATTTACTATATTCTTTTGTTCTTAGCTCTTGGCTTCTCCTAGTTCTAAGTATTTCCTCATTGTTTGTTCCATTCACATAAAGTTTCATTTTTTTCATTACTTGATGAGTCTTCAGCCTCTCAGAGTTTCTGGATAAAAGTTTTGTGTTCGCTTAGGTTAAGACTGTCCATATTTCCTATGACTTTGATGGTATTGACAGGTCTTGTTTGGACCTCATGAGGGTGTTGACTAAACTTAGTCTTTTTTCAGCAAGATTCCTGGTCTTTGGCTCAGTCTCCTGTACCTGAAGTTAGTTTTGATTTTTCTGACATCTTCCATATGCCTGATGTGAAATCTTAGTAACGTGCTGTGATCTTGATGTGGCCCAAACAAATGTTCCTTTTGATAGCAGGCTTCCTTTGAGACTCCAGATACTAAATATAATATTTCTTCAAAGTATTGCCTGGCCCTTTCTCCTGCTTTGATTTGGGGTGTGGGGTTGTCTAGATAACTTCTTCCTCTCCCAGGAGATGCTTGAACCCTGGCCCTGATTCTTGCCTTAGGTATTTGATATTTCCTTATCTTCCAAACATATCTGCTCAAAGCTTCCACTAAATTCTGTTATGGTTCTATGGTAAAGTCTTGGAATGGGTGGAGGAGCTCATAGCTGTTTGTCTGGGATGGTGGGGGCTGTTTTTAAAATAATTACTTCTTCTGGCATTTTTAGAGTTGTGTTTTGTTTGGAGGTGGGGGTGATGATAAATCTGCTCTGCTCTTGGGGTCCTAATATACTACCAATGCCCACACAATCAATATGAACTATTTCGAAGTCATTATGGAGAGAAATATTCAAAGGAATTCATACCAAGACTCATTTTCTAAAGGTGATTTTATTGACCTTTTATTGGGGGGGAAATTAGCATACATTTTCATGAATTAAATTTTCCAGCTACCCAATAACCAGAAATATAACTTACTTTTTTGATTAATATTGATTATTTTTAAGTCATTGAAAAACCAATGTACCCCTGGATAAAAGGAGAACACATCCATATGTCTATTATTTTGTGAGTGACCTCCACAAAATAGGCTGTCCATTTATTTTATTTAAAAGAACTCTTAAGTTAGCAGGGGAATTAGATCTTTGCCTTCCATATATCTCCCAAAGTTATGGGAAATATTGATTTTTCTAGATACAACCTATTTGAAATTTCAGTAGTTTGACTGATATACTAATCAATTTTCCTAGGCACAACTATTTGAAATTTCAATAGTTTGACAAATATTCTAGCCATCAGGTGTGGGTTAAAGTTAATACTATCCAATATAATACACATGATGATCAGTATCATTCACTCATTGCTATAAACTTTCCAAGCTAAGATGGTGGCTTAATGTTAGCTACCAACCTTGCTCACACTTTTCCTTCTCTAGTATGCTTATAACCTTATTCTTTAAAAAGAACTTAATTTGCTAGGAAACTTTCCTCAAATCATTGCAACTGGAACTAGACACTTGATAGACATGTTCATTGATGATGAACATGAAGATGATTTGAAGTGAGGAAACAGGATGGCACTAATGTAAACACAATCTCAAACATGTTGTATGTTGACAGTTAAGTAAAATATAATGCTACTCATATTTTATTATATTTTTATTAATTTAAAAAAAAATATTTCACCCCTTCATTTTTATTCTGACTTTAGTCACTACTGGAGATTGGACTGTGTTTTGCCATCTCTGACTTAAATGACACAACCTTAGTCATATATTTTAAAATTTTGTCTCCTTTTTTAGAAACATGTCGACTTGGGAAATGCATGCAGAGATAACTTGAAGGTGTGTAAGTCACCTTAAACCAAATGATATCAATAATATAATCATTACTGATATAATTGTAATTCAGGCTTCAAAAGTATAAAATATATAAATGGAAAATGGGATCTGGAACACAAAATGTAAGAGTTTTTTTTTTAATTACCTGGAGCAAATTTTCCTTATCCCTCTGGGAGTCTTATTCACTACCTCAGTGTGGGTTTGGTAAATTTTTGGAAAACTCCTTGGAAAGGTTTCCACAAGTGTGTAAATTCCAAATATTTAAAATAGAATCAGTCAACAAGATTACATCCTGTTTGGAGTCTTTTTTCTTTCCCATAGTCCTCGTGATGTTCCTCTTTTGGGTTTAGTATATTTAGTCCTGAAGATCCCTTTTTCAGTGTCTATTTTGTTCTTTGTGTATTTCAACCTCACCATAATACAGATAAATTGCCATTAGCCCACTGGTTTCTTTGGAGCCACTGATACAACTAACTATGGTTGCTAGTGGGACTTCTCATGGGACTAATGACTTTCTCAAATTCAAATTCAAATAATTGTGTGAAAGGTGACAGTAGAGGATTGAGACTTTCTGACTGAGAATTCTCCTTACCCCAAAAGTAATTTCTTTTGCAGGGCCCTTGGCTGAAGATACCCAACTATTAACTATTCTTTTCTTTTTTTAATAGGTAAGATAAATTTTTTAAAAATCAGGTTATTGTAATTTTTCTTAAATGCACAGAAAACAGAAGGAAGCAAACAAACAATAGTTTGTTATATAACAGATAGTTTTAATAGTATGTAGATTTTTTTAAAGCAAGAAATATGAAATGGAGAGTTGTTTCATGTAGAACCCAATTTTTATTGTTTTGCTGTGTCTATGAGGATATTTTTGACATTTAAAAATATTAAATATTTAAAAACACAAACAAGAGACTGAAAATTACTAGAACACACATATAAGACAATGTTGGAACTATCACATTCAATTTAGTAATTTATTATAATAAAAGGGAAGATTTGTAGTTTCATGTATAATCTCCCATTTTCTGGCCATGTTCATTGATGAAATTTTTCAATTTCATTATAAAAGTAATTTTAATGGTTAAAAAAATAAAAACACAAATATATTTATCAAATTTGCAGATGTCACAAAGTCAGGAGAAATTAATTTCGAATTACTAGAAAAGAATCTTCAATAGAACTGTAGAATCCTATGGAAGTGTAGAGTACGTTGCAATTTGAAAATAATGTTCAATATGAAACCAATGACAAAGGGGAAAAAAAGCCTTCAATCTGAGGGAGAATTTGGGATTTATACAGATATATACTTCTCTGTCATGATTGGAATATATCAGACTCCTGGTTCTTGAACTTCTAAAATTTTAGTTTTTCAGATATGATTTCAAATCTCACCTTAAGCTCTGTGTGTGTGTGTGTGTGTGTGTGTGTGTGTGTGTGTGTGTGTGTATATAAATTTGAACTCTCCTCTTTCTCTGTAAAATTCTGTTACATTAACAAAATAATATAAAAATTGTATTTGTCACTCAGAGTGGAAGACATTTAAGGGGGTTAAAGTAGTGTTGAGTCTATTGCCAAACTCTGGTCAGTTCTTTGTATTGCCTGAATTTATTGTTTTCAGACAACCTAATTACATAAAGTTTAACTTTGTTTAAATATTGCTCCAAGAGGGGCAAATTGGTGGCAGGTAGAGCACTGGATATAGAGCTCTGGGCCTGTTGTCAGGAAAACCTGAGCTCAAATCTGACTTCTGACACTTATCAGTAACCACATCTGAACAATTATTTAATCTTGTTTGCATCAATTTCCACAACTGCAAAATGGGGATAATAGCACCTATTGTTATGGGATTGTAAGGATTTAAATGAAATAGTATTTTTAAAAAGCAATCTTAGTACACAATATTTATTTTCCTTTCCCTCCCTAAAAAGACAAAAAATTAAAGTCTCAGATCACCTAGCTTTTGGTGAGAGATAAGGCAAAAGTTAATCTTAATATTTAAGAGGCAAAGGTAAGGAAAAAATGCATTTCTTGTTAAGGGTTGCAAGAAAGTGCAGAGATGAAATTTAGCTGTTTAATTTACTATAGGAATGAATGGAGGAAAATACTACTTGGTCTTGGAAAGATAGAGTTGGATTCAATTGTGAAAAGCTTAAAGCCAAGGGAGTTTATATAAATCTATATACATGGATATATAAATAAATATACATATATGTATGTATATGCATATATTGTGTGTATACACATATATATATGTAAACACATACATATACACATGCACACATGCACACACACATTTATTATTCTAGAGGTTACTTGAAATCTTAAGATTGGAATGAAGGAGATCAGAGACTGAGAAAATCGAGAGGAAAGTTAGGAGCTGAATTTGTCACATTGTGAAATACTAAGAAAGCATAGGATGCTGATGTATATGTAGGGAGAAAAGAATGAGAAACTGAAAATACATTGTGGGTTATGAACCAAGAAGACTTGCTTTCAACAATAGGAAATTTAATAGGATAGGTTTGAGGGAAAGAAAACAAAATTCTGTTTTGTGTGTGTTGGATCTGAGATGCCCAATGAACTTAGTTGGGATTGGATACACAAACACATACATATATAAATTAATATATTTTATATCATATACATATACAGATGTAATGTTTAGGAGTCATCTGCATAGAGATGAATAACCCTTGTGAATTGGTGTGTTTTCAGAAAGAGAAGGTACAGGAGAGTATTTTACATACAGATCTGGATGGTAAAATGGACAGTGCCAGGTCTAGATTCAGAAAGATTCATCTTCCCGAGTTCAAATTTGGCTTCTGACGCTAGGCCTGTGTGACTCTGGGCAAGTCACTTAACTTGTTTGCCTCAATGTCCCCTTTTGTAAAGTGAGGTGGAGAAGGAAATGGCCAATCACTCCAGTATATTTGCCAAGAAAATCCCAAATGGACTCGCGGAGAGTTGAACACAAAATGAACAAAAAAGAAGAAATTGTATATTGACTAACACATGGCCTGGAGGCAATCTTAAAGCCAATCTTAAACATGCCTATGAATACGCCCTGGGAAACCACTCTATTGCATCTCAGTTTCATCAAGTATAAAAGAAGGATAATAATAACATCTTATCTCTCAAGTTATATCCCAAATGAGATAATATTGGTAAAGTTATGAACACATTGTAAGCACATAGTAATCATTAATAGATGGTTGTTTGCTTTCCTATAATGGAAGAGAAAAATCTTTAACTAATCTTAAGATGGGAATTTTTTTTTAGTCTGGTTTATCCTTTATTTATCCTATCAATCTCTTTGAATTTGTGTTAAAATGTTAAATAGCAGTAGTTCTGCTGTTGTGCAAGAGTTCTTAAAAAAATCTTTAAATCCCAGTTTTAATAAAAACTACTGCATAAAATCTATCAAATGCATCTGATCCATTTTCTCATTCAATTGCCTTAGTTTATTGTTCTTTTGCATTTTCAATTCAACTGAAATATAATTAAATTTCAAATAATAATGGATTCTTAAAATGGCTAAATAGAAAAACTCCTTTTTCTTTCAACCTTGCTTACAAACCAATAAAGCTTCTTATGTTTCCAAAATCTACCTTTTACTTTCAAATGTATTGGTTATAATCCCTGTAAATGTCCATGTTTTTTTAACTTAAACACTTGTCGCTTTTCTTTAAAAGGTTTTAGAAATACCTCCATTTTATAGACTATTGTCAGTCTTTTCAGTTGTGTCTAACTCTTCATGACTCCACCCTATTTGTGGTTTTCTTGGCAAAGATAAAGGAATGATTTGCTATTTCCTTTTCGAGCTCATTCTATAGAGGAGGAACTGATGAAAACAGTTAAATGATTGCCCAAGATCACACAGCTATAATAAGTGTCTAAGAATGGATTTGAACTCATGAACACCAGTCTTCCTCATTCGAAGCCCAGTACTTCTATAGGGGATTCCGAACTGAGAAGACAGGTCAGGGAGGGAACAATAACTTGTTGAGGGTCACTGACAGATCTTGCTAGATTTTCACAAGAATAAGAGCCCTCTGGTTCTTGACTCCTTATCCATTTACAGAGGGATGAGAGAAAAAAGCTTGAGGGGGGATACTTCTAGATGGGGCAGACAAGCTTCTCTTATGGAATTGAAAGGAAGGGGATACTTAATCCATTCTGGCTCCCCCTTTCGAGTCTAGTTTAGTAAGAAATTTGAAAAAAATAATAGAAATATAGAGCCTAATGTCACTTATTAGAACTTTGAATATCCTTTCTGAGAGTTAAAAAACAAAACAAAGTAAAAACAAAAACCCAGGTGTTATCCATCATACATATACCATAAACACAAGATTTTCCTTTGTGATTCTTTCCATGAGATTTTTTAAGGCTCAGGCTGCTCAAATTATAAACAATGCTAAGCATTTTGAAATACAGACTTTGATGGAGAAATTTTTTTGTCCTGATGGCTTTTTGTCTTTGCTTCAAAACATCATTTTGGGTGCGGAGATGGGGGAAATCTTAGTTTCTTCTTGTTCTTTTCCAAAGCAGATAGCCACTTTGGTGATAGGTTCTTCTTTGAAAATCTGTATTACAACCAGCAGCAGCGTTCCTAACCTGTTGATGGTGTTGAAGTCTTTCAGACACTGTACCTATCTCTCCCCCTCCCCCCCTTCCCAACCAGTTTCAGATTTTTAATCACATTAAAATCCTCCTTGGTTTATAGACAGTGTAGAAAACGGATTTTTTACCTGTGATTTGAATATCAATTGCCCATTTGGGGCAATTGCCCAGACAACAACAACAATATGTAAAATATGTCACAATCACAAAATGGGAGTAAAATCAAATAAAAACTAGTTGACAATACACAGTGATCCCATTGTTCTATGTGTTTATTGTTGTTGTTGTTTGTCCTTCATTCTTGAAAACAACCAATGACATCAGGAAGGTGATGCTATGACATGCAAGTAAATTGAATTGTAAGTGAGGTAGTCACCTGCCTCACTCTCCCCTCCAGAGCCATCTGGGTCCAGTGGCAAGATAGAGATTAAGGACTGGAGATGGCCCTGGATGTGGTGGGAGACTTGGGCCTTTTTAAGTAAGGCCTTCACCAAGTCTCATTTTGACAGAGGCAAAGCCCAATCAATGATTAAGGCTAGGTAAGAAATGTGTTATGTTAGGTATCATCTCCCCCAAATAATTTATTTCTCTATTAGCATAAAAGTTTAGCAGTAATTTAACATCAACATTTAAATAATCTTTGTATAGATGTCATTGAACAATTTCTCTAAAAAACAGAATTACATAGTTTTCTTTATGGGTCCAGAATGTGGTGGCTCTGATGCTGTAGTATTAATAAAATGATACATGATAAAAAGATAAATTGAAATATTTTGTCTTCACGACAATGCATATTAAAAATAAACTTTTTCAACTCAAACTCTTTCCAAAGTACTTGCAAATTTTTTTTCTTAATGTGAAGTGTGGTTTTCTTTTGAAGGGAGGGTTTGTTAATGTTAACTTTTGTATAGTATCTGTAACTTTGACCATCCAAATATGACCAACCAAAATGTTTCTAATAAAAAAGTATTTTTTATTAGAAACATTTAAAAAAGTATTAAGATGGACAAATGCTATATATCTATATCTATTTAATGCTTTGGAAAGACCGAGAGAAATGGATCATATGAAGATGTATTTTCTTTCCTTTTTAGTGAGTGGAGGTGAGAGTAAAAATGCTTGTTTAAAAAAATTAAATTTAAAAATGAATAAGTGATAATTTAGTTATATATAGCACTTCAAAGTTTACTAATTGTACTTTCTCTTAAAGACTATGAGAAAATTATATTGTAATATTAATTGACATCCTTCACTCCTGATCAGTGATTAATCAACATAGTAGTTGCTGACAATAATAGTCTAGTATTATTGTCCAGTTTAATACATATATTGTTTTGTTGTGTGAATGAAATTTTTTTAGAATTTGAATTTGAAGGTAATGAATCCTTAATTACAAAGTTTGGAAAGTCCTAGACTATATCCCCATATATGCATATATTTTGCATGTATATGTGTATGTGTAACTATACAGGTAATATATACTTCTATATGGTTTATATGTAAATTATATAACATTCATCTGATATATACATATATACATTTCATATATATATGTTTATAAAATCTCCAGGAATAATTTTTCTTAATTCATATATTTTTAGTATTTGTTGTACTGAACAGCAAATAATCAGCTTTTATAGGTTCCACTAAACAATTTTCCTAAAAATAGGGTTATACAGTTCCTTTATTGGTTCAGAATGTATATTTCATGTAAAATTAACGAAATTATGCATCTCTAGAGATAAAAAGTTTCATTAAAATAATTTTGTCTTCATGATAGTGTAAATTAAAAATTAGAAGAACAGCTTTTTCAACTTAAACTCATTCCAAAATTTGTATTGGCAAATAATTTTTCTTTAAAGTGGTTTTCATTTTTGGGGTGACATTTTTCACTTCTGCATAGTAACTGAAGCATGATTTGACCATCTAGCTAGCAAAATTTCTATACAAAGGATTAAGATGGGACAAAATATACTAATTAAACAGTTGTATATAGAACCATATAGAATCATATATATACACACATAAAATACAGCATCAGGCTACCTGTCACTCTGAACACCCAGTGCAGAATAGGGAACATTTTAGGGCTGGAAAAGTCTCAGCTCTTAAAGAAACATATAAAAAGACTCGTTCTACTTCACCTGAATTCGGTCACAGGTTGATAGGAGACTTGGAGTCATTGTAACTTGTAACAGCTCTTGTGCCAAAAGCCACAGCATGCTTGGCCAGCTCATTGGGCAGTAGCCTGTAAACCGCCATCTGGAGATCCTGGTGGCTAAGGGTTAAATGTCTTTTGTAACACAAGAGGTTACAGGCCTCTTCGGCAATACGCTCAAGGATGTTATTGATCATGCGGTTCATGATGTCAGCGGTTTTGGATGACAGACCTTGGTTGGGGACTACTTCTTTCAGCACTCTATGAGTGTAGAGGGTGTAGTTTCTGTTAAGGAGATTTTTCTGGGATGTTTTCTTCTTTTTCTCTTGGCATGAGCTACAAGATTTTTCACTTTCATTGGACTTCACTGCTTTAGCCATTGTAGATGGATTTCAGCACCGAGCTAATGCCAGAGTCTCATGTCCCTTCCTGGTATCAAAAAGGTATCAGGACCTCGAAGTGTCATCGGCTGTATTTATAGGGTTGCTACATGTCAACCTGCTGAGCCCCTCCTCCTGATTGGAGGTTGCCTAGGAAGTGTCATAATCGCTCTTCCTGCATCTCCTTTAGATATTATGATGTCCTTCTTGGCCAGTCAAAAGCTGACTTTAAAAAGACATAGTAAATATATGTTTTACTACAGACAGTTTTAATTAACTGCAGACCCGGGTGTGGAGTCTGGGGGAGAGCACAGGCGTGCCTATTTTCACACTATAGAGTCTCCATCAGAGTGAGCTCTTGGTTAGGCTTCAATCAATTTTATTATTTTTAAATTTTCTCATTTTATTTTATTATTTTCAATATATATGCAAAGATAGTTTTCTGTATCATCCTTGAAAAACTTTGTGTTTTAAATTTTTTTCCTCCCTGACCAACTCCTCCCACTCCTAGACAACAACTGATCCAAGATAAGTTAAATATGGGCAATTCTTCTAAAATATTTACACCATCCGAATTTTTGTGCTGCAGCAAGCAACACAGGTAATTATTGGGGAAAATTCAATGAAAGTCAGGATTAATTAGGAATAAGGAATAGAGAGATATCAGGACATATCACAAGGTCATTGCTAGGAAGGCAGCTCACCCAGGTAATTTCCTATTTAAATTGACTAGCACCTAATTATTAACAATGATTACTTATTTCTTCAAACTTGGATTAAAGGAAGATTCTGGAGGTAGACAGATCAGGTCAAATCAAGTCAATAAAGCATTTCTTCAGTGCCAGGTACTGTGCTGAGCCCTGAGGATATGAAGGAAGACACCCCAAAAAACAACCCCCCAAAAACAATTCCCCCCAAAACTCACAAGTTTTTTGAAGAAGTTTCTTGAAGCCATCCACTACCAACCGTCAAAATAATATTGTAGTAATGGAAAGGATGTTAGGTATCCTTCTGGATGTTACACAGGAGTCCCTAAAGGGAGCTAGTGGGTAATGAGGCCCCAGAGAGAGAGAAACTCACTTACCCAGGTCACCTAGGAAGATTTGTTGTCGCTGGAATTGAAGCTGGGCTAAAGTAGAGGCAAAGTAGTTCTCAAATCTCCTAGATCTCACAGGGGCTGAGAGCTAGATGGGACCTTAGATACCGCCCTGTTATATTAAGCCTTTTGTGGAGCCACTTCTTGAACATTTACCAGAACACCTTTGCCCCTGCCCCAAGTTCACTCTACCCCCAGGTAAAGCTTGAAAGTCTTGAGATAGCACAGATTCCAAAGGAATTTCTGGGGGATGACACTCTCAAGAAGTCTTGATTCCAATTACTTTGTCCTTTTGAAGTCTTCACCTGTCTTTCCAGGTAGGCCATTCTGAGGGGCTATGTAGAATGTTATGTCTGACAAAAACATTTTTATACTGTACACCTCAAATGAAAAAACTGAGAAGTGTGTTGTTTATTCATTGAGAATAGTAAGTGGTGGTGGTTCAGTCGTTTTTCAGTTGTGTCCAACTCTTTGAGGTTTTCTTGCAAAGATACTGGATTAGTTGGACATTTTCTTCAGATCATTTTATAGATGAAGAAACAAACAGACCCAAGGGACTTGCTTAGGATCACAAAACTCGTAGGTACCTGAGGCCAGATTTGTATTTAGGAAAATGAGTCTTCTGACTCCAAGTTGGGCCCTCTGTCCACTAGCTGCCCTAAGTGGTAGGACTTGGCTTTATTTTCAGATCGTCTGAATTTAAATCCTGCATTTAGGCTGTTACAGCCATCACAAATGCCTTGAAAGCCATTTAGATATCTCATTACTGTCAAATTCTTTTGGACCTTATATGAGTTGATATAACTTTTTTATCATCTGAATTTAGAACACAGTTATTTTGAGATGACTATTTTTCTTTTATTGGGGTATTTTTCTCTTTTGTCCTTTTGCACAACAGCTTCTGGACTCAGGAACCAAGGAGTAGAATAGAGCTTGGTTCCCCTCAGCTTCTGATTCAAGCTGCTGCTCCTCCAGTGGGAGTAGAATACTCCTGCCTCCTGTTCACCATCTTGTTATTGCTGGGAACTGGCCATGCTCCATCCTCGACCCTTCTCCAGGCACAATGTCTACTTTAATTCCTCTGGTTTGTCTCTTGGCCTTAGGCAATCTTGGTCTTGGGGCAAAGCCCCTCCCTCTTCTCCTAAGCATAACTCCTATGGAGCGCGAGACTCTATTTTGGAACATTTTAAATCACATTTAAGGGGAGGCTCCAAGCCTGTAGCAAATCACTAAAAGGAAATAGGATAAAGCTGAAATTGAGAAAAAAATCTGTTGCCAAATTCCCATTCTTCCCCTTTCTCTTATTATGGACCCCCTTCTCGCTAATGCTGCTCCTGATCCTAGTGCAAGGTCTCATTATCTCAAACCAGGATGATGGCTATAGCAACTGATGGGTTTATCTGCCTCAAGTCTCTCCCCACTACATTTCCTCGTCATTTAGCTAAACTGATTTTCTTAAAGCACAGGTTCAATCATGTCATTCATGTATATCTTCCTACTCAATCAACCCCAGTACCTCCCTACTGCCTCCAGAATCAAATACAAAACATTTTGTTTGGCACTCATCACCTGGCCCTTCCTTACCTGGGCCTCTCCTACCTTCCCAGTCTTTTCACACTAAGTGGGATTGCTCAGAAAACTGACCCTGCCATAGTTCAGGGGTACAGTTCCAGGAAAACACCCTTGCTTGTACCCCTGCTTAACCTGGCACAAATCACTTTGTAATCTACAGTCCCTGTTCTGGGTTCCCATGACAGATTGTGAGCCCTGATACTGAATCAGGCACAGCAGGGGCCCCAGGTGGTGTTTCAGGGTATAAAAAGCCTGCTCTGTTGCCTTTATTAGAGTAAATTGGGGAAGGTGACTCCCCTTTCCTGCAGGATCTCTGAGAAACATCTATCTGAATTATTTTGGGTTACTGGTCGCTTTCTCACACAACACCAGATTCCTCACACCTACTCTTTGATCTCCCAAATGAGGCACCCCATTTCTGATCTCCAGGCAGTCTTTCTGGCTCTCCCCCAAGCCTGGAACACTTTCTCCCGCTCTGCTCAGAGCAGGCTTCCTTTAAATTCCAATTAACCCCACCCCCAACTCTTAGTTCCAGTATCTTTTCTCTATCAATTATTTCCCATTTATTCTATAGATAGCTTGCTTTGTTTGCATGCCGTTTCTCCCTTTAGATGGTGAGTTCCTTGAAGTCCGGGACTGTCTTTTGCTTCTTTTTCTATCTCTAGAATTTAGCACAGCACCTAGCACTGAGTGGGCACTTGATTATCAAGTAATGATTGATTTGCTGATTAAAGAGAAAGGTACAATCAGATCATTCAGAGGGATTTTAAACATGCCTCAGGCAGGCTGTAAAAGAAAGGGCAGGAAAGTAGGCTTTACATAAATGGTATTCAGGGAGCCAACGATAACCTTGAAAGAGCTAATTGCTACATTTTCAGTGTAAGAATTTATACTTCAGAAATCTGCGGGGTTTTTTTTTCTAGTCTTAAAGTGTTAATAAAGCAGAATAAACTTTAAAAATGTGTGTATTTACATTTCCCTACCCCAGCCTTGCTGTTAAACATTTACCAGCATGAATATGTATTATCCTATAAAAACTGCGTGAATTTGGCTAGTATGGTGGAAGGCTAAAGGAATACAATCATCATTCCCAAACTGGAGGGTAATAATAGGTGATGTTGGTGATGGTAGTTGTAGTGACAAAGAGAAAAAATAGGTACCAGGAGTGGTAAATAGGAAACAGTTTTGGGAGAGCGATTGATTATAAAGCACAATTGATGAAAATAGCATATTAGAGATTCAGTTCTCAACATGGAGCAACCTTAATGAGACATCCATCAGAGCTACAAAGGAGTGCTATTATGTGAATTAACAAAGAGGTAGTAAGGAAAGGGGTTTCAAGAAGGGAAAAGGAAAGTTCCCTAGTGAAACTCACCATTGACCAGAAGGAAGATGCCTTTAAGTGTGAGAAAACACCATTGACTGGGGGCTAAATCCATAGTGAATTTAGCCCTCTAGGAGAGTTAGATATAACATGGAGAAAAACACCATGAGATAATTTGGGGTAAGAAGAAAGACACTATGAGGAAGGAAGAAACGGGGGGGGGAGGGAACCCCCTAAAAAAGAGATTTAGCAAAGATCTATATCATGAGCCAATCTTTTACAGGGGAAATAAAACCTCCGGAAAAGGGATTTATCAAAGATGTATACAATGAGCCAATTTTACAGGGGAAATAAAACCTCCAGTTTTGACATCATAACTAGGTTTTCTGATCAGATAAGTAAAGGTGGGGTTTCTGAAGACCCCCAACCAGAGGTGGGGGCTGTAGGAAAGGCCACTTGCATAAAAGAGCTACTTAAAACTGAGATGATTCCAAGACAAGATTCTTTTAGGAAGGAGGAGGGTGTTTGTAAGCAGATTGGGAGGAATAAGTACCGAGGGCAGACCTGAAGACCGGAAAGGTGGAGGAGGAGAAAATAGAATCAAAGACTCAGGGAGAAAGATTAGCTGTAGCAAAGAATAGGAATACTTTTCCTTCTGAGGTAGGCAAGAAGAAAAATTGGTGGTGATATTCAGAAACGTCAGCGGTGAAGATTAAAAGAGCACTTGTCATAGTCTGTTATCATCTCAGTCGGAGGCCATGCCATCAGCCATAAATGCAGCTGTGAGTCTGCAATTGGGTTTGAGGATAGAGAAAAGGGGTTTGGGACAGTTACTATGAGAAATGTATAATAACATACTAATTCAGAAAGATCATTTGGTAATAATTTAGACTCCATTTAGGCTTGACTAATTCATTATATGAGAGAATTAAAACAGGGTCTGATCTAAAGTTTATCTTGGCTTAACAAATAATAGCATAGTTACTACAGGATACAACTATAAAAGAGATTAAAGGGAAATGGTGAAAATACTTAGAATAATCTATTTTCATATACCCTGTCTCTTTAGAAGAACTATTTACATGCAACTGATATATTGATTATAATTCTTAAAGACATTTAAAGCAAAGTTCCCTAGCATTTTGTTTGCCTCCCTTGTACTACAATAAGGAAGCCTCCCTAACCAAGCTGTGGGAGGGATAAAGCAGCAGATAGTATTACCAACAATCTTGAGTTCTGCTACATCTCTTCCTCTCCAATACTGCTTGTGGGCAGCAGATAAAAGCAGGCTGAAGCATAACATCTGGGCTGATATTTTATAAGACTACGTCATTCTACTGCTGTGGAAAGTGAGTCACATGTGATTTCATAGAGGAGCATTGGCAACCTATTATTCTTAAATGACTTTGGCCTCTTGTTTTTGTATTTGTCTCTGTGGTGTGTGTTCCTGAGGAAGCCATCTATGGCTCAGGTGGTCTACAGAGTTGCCTGAAGCCTTAGTCACAGACAGTACTTTGTGATGACAAATTGCTGTCACAAAGTCAATGACAACTATATCCTTGACGACACCTTCTGAACCTTTCCTTCTCACCTGTATATCTAGTCAGAGTTGTGGGGCCTTAATGGTCAGAGATCATAGAAATTTTATATTTGAGTTACTTACTATAGGTAGAAATAATAAAAATATTCCTTTTTAAAAATGTTACTTCCACTATTAAAAGGAAAAACAAACTAACAAAAAAGAAATGTTACTTTCCATGCCTCTTGGAATTCTTCATAGTCATACCTGACATGATAAATATTTGATTACATTCTATTTATTTAGCCATTCTCCAGTTGGTAGACAGCTAGGTAGAACAGTGGTTAGAGCACTGGGCTGGAATTAGAAAGACCAGAGTCAAATTTGGCTTTAGGTACTGCAAGAAAAATTAGACCAAAAGGGAAAAAACCACGAGGGAAAAAAACAAACAAAAAGATGAAAATACTATGTTTTGATCCACATCTAGTCTCTATAATTCTCTCTCTGGATGTGGATAGCATTAAGTTGCCTTTGAATTGCCTTGAATCACCATACTGAGAGAGGAGAGTCAAGCCATTTCTGTTAATCATCACATAATTTTGCTGTTACAGGGTACAATGTTCTCTTGGCTCTGCTCCCTTTACTCAGCATCAGTTCATATAAGTCTTTCCAGGCTTTTCTGAAAGTATCCTGCTCATCATTTTTCTTATAGAACAATATTTCATTATATTCATATATCACAACTTATTCAACCATTCCCCCAACTCGGTTACCAATTCTAATGCCAAAAAGAATTGCCACATTTTTGTATATGTAGATACATTTCCCTTTTTTATGATCTCTTTGGGATACAGACCCAGCAGGACACTAGAACAGCATTTCTTTAAAGATTTCCTGTTTCATTTTGTTATTCAGACATGTCCAACTCTTTGTGTTCCCATAGACCACAGCATTTCAGGTCCTTTCATCACCAACTCCAGAAGCCTTTCCAACTTTATGTATAAAGCTCTTGCAGAACTCATAGAACATTTAGAAGGAAGAATTTTAAAATAATTTCTGCTCAAGTATCCATCCATTTCATCCTCTGCCGTCTAACTTCAGTCTTTTCCAAAATCAAGATTTTTTCCTGCTTCATACAGACTGTTTATGTGGTCCTTAGTCCTGTGTGGTCTCCTTTTTGCTTTCACAATGATGGTGGTAGAACAGGAAAAAAGAGGTTAAAAATCAAGCAACTTTTAGACCATCTTATTAGCTAAAGATTGAGGATTTTGTTCAATAATCCAGGCATTGTTATGCCTCTACAAGAAGTAAAATATGGAATGAAATCAGGAGACCAAAGGATGTGGCTAAACAGAAGGATGGCTCTTGGGTATTCCTCAGAGAAGTAACAAAGAAGGCAGTAGACCTGTGTTATCTAAACCTACCATTCTGCTGTTCCACCATGATTCTGTCAGCCTACACAATCTGGCACTATATTTCCTACCCTGGGATCCTGGGTTTCTTATTGGTGAGTCCTCATTATATGTAGTCCCAATCAGACCTACCATATTGCTGTTCCCTGGCCATCTTTATGCCTTGCCACAGAACATTTACCCTCCTCTGTCTTTTACTCTCTGCTTTCTACCTTTAAATAAGAATTGTAACCAAATCAACATTAACATCTTTGGAAAAGATTTGGAAATCAACTGTCCCATTACTCCACTCAACATCCCTTTGTCAAGAGGGAAAAGGACCCAAATGTACAAAAATGTTTGCAGCAGCTCTTTTTGTGGTGGCAAGGAAATGGAAATTGAGTGGATGCCCATCAGTTGGGGAATGGCTAAATAAGTTATGGTATATGAATGTTATGGAATATTATTGTTCTGTAAGAAATGATGAATAGGCTGATTTCAGAAAAGCCTAGAAAGACTTATATGAATTACTGCTAAGTAAAGTGAGTGGAACCAGGAGATGTTGTACATAATAAAAGCAAGACTGTGTGATGATTAATTATGACAGACTTAGCTGTTCTCAGCAATGTGGTGATCCAAAACAATTTCAATAGGCTTGTGATGGAAAATGCCACCTGCATCCAAAGAAAGAATTTATGGGGACTGAATGTGGATGGAAGCATACTATTTTCATTTAAAAAAAATTTCTCGTGATTTTCCATTTTGTTTTGATTTTTCTTGCACAACATGACAAATATGGAAATATGTTTAGAGGAATCATACATATATAACCTATGTTAGATGGCTTGTCTTGGGAAGGAAGGAGGTTAGGGAATAAGAGAGGAAAAAAATTGGAATTCAAAATGTTACAAAAGTGAATGTTGAAAACTATCTTTTTATGTAATTGGAAAAAATAAAATCCTATCAAGTGAAAAAATAAAATAAAAGCAAGGAGAAAAAAACCCATCCCTTTTTCTTCCCAGACCATAGCAATCCTTTTGTCCACTTTCCTCTCTATATATTATCTTCCCCGTAAGAATGAAGTTCCTTGAGATTGGGGACTAAATTCATTTTGATATTCGTGTTAGTATAAGATAAGCACAACAATTGCCTTTTTATACAGGCATTCATCATAAACCCAAATGTAATAAGAAACATAATTTTATAGGATAAATGGTCATATCATCTTACAGAACTCAAAGAGCATTTAAAAAGAGGATTTAAAAATAATTTCTGCTCAAGTATCTGATGCAAAGGAGGAAGAGAAAGAGAAATTCTATAAAGAAAATGACATGGAAACTCTTTTTGCAGTGTCTAGAAACTGGAAACTGAGTGGATGCCCATTAGTTGGAGAATGGTGAATAAATTGTAGAATATGAATGTTATAGAATGCTATTGTTCTGTAAGAAATGACCAGCAGGATGAATACAGAGAGGCTCGGAGAGACTTACATGGACTGATGCTGAGTGAAATGAGAGCAGGACCAGGAGGTCATTATACACGCAACAACATGATACAATGATCAATTCTGATGGACGTGGCTCTCTTCAACAATGAGATGATTCAAACCAGTTCCACTTTTTCAGTGATGAAGGGAGCCATCTACACCCAGAGGGAGGACCATGGGAGCTGAGTATGGACCACAACATAGCATTTTCACTCTGTTGTTTGCTTACATTTTGTTTTCTTTCTCAGGTTTTTTTTTTCCTCCTTGATCCGATTTTTCTTGTACAGCAAGATAACTATATAAATGTGTATACATATATTGGATTTAACATATTTTATTATTTAATGTGTATTGGACTACTTGCCATCTAGGGGAAGAGAGTGAGGGGAAGGAGGAGAAAATTTGAAACAGAGGTTTGGCAAGGGTCAATGTTGAAAAAAATTACCCATGCATATATTTTTTAAATAAAAAACTTTAATAAAATTTAAAAAAAGGATTGAGAAAAAAAAAGAATGACAAGATGAACTTTGGTGACTTTAATGAAAGATGGATACTGGAGGATGGATAAATAGCATCTTGGAAAATAAATATATTTTAGGTTCGAGGAATGAAAGAGGTCAAAGACAAAGTCTGTATATCATGAATATTTTAAGAAGAGATTCAGAATATGCTGGAGATGATCAACACTGACCAAACTACTATCTCTGTCTCTTTCTCTCTGTCTGTCTCTCTCTCTCTCTCTTTCACACACACACACACACACACACACACACACACACACACACACACACACACACACATTATATCTTAACCAATAGGAATTGACTGTGGAAGTCATCTCAGAATCAGTTCTCTGTATGCACCTTTACTAGCAGCTAGTTAGAGAAAAGGTCAAAAGTAACATCAAATCAGAAAGACACAATAAGATATTGCATACATATACTTTACCTTGACCTGTTCAAATAAATCACTGATGGAGAGAAAACATGTAATTTAAAAAAGGCAACGAGAGAAATATTACAAGATATTTTGGCTGATCTTTCATCTCATTGATTGAAATACTCCCTCCAGTGATGTAACTTGCAACCCATCCGTGCCCTCTCATCCTGTGAAGTTTTGGTCTATGTCCTGCAAATGTTTAATTGATGAAAAACAGTCACCATAGCCAGGAGGCCAAAAGAGCTCAGAAATCACTTTCACCAGTAAATCTTCAATGTCTTTGCCAAGCAGACAGCTGTGATAGCTAAGAGTCATGCTTCTGCACTCAATTATCTGATTACCGAAAATGGAGCTATTCTCTCTTAAATGACCTTCATCTTTGTATGGGTGGAGGCATTCTTTCTCAACTTCTCCCTTCATTTGGCTTCCTTCTGAGACTTTGCTTTAGCACAGCAGTTTTCACACTTTTTTGACTTTTTGTTCTCAAAAATTATTGAAGACTCTCTCCTAAGTGGGTCGTATTTATTGATATTTATTATATTAGAAATTAAAATGTCTTAGAGATATGATTAAAATAGTTTTGATAACATGCTTCTGAATACCTGATATTTGAATACCTAAATACCTGTATATTCAATATCTTTGAAAGGGTCTCCAGAATACATCTTGAGAACTGTTGCTTTAGTTAGTGCTTCTACTCTATTCCTTATTCAGGAGCAGACCAGAAGTAAAGAACTATGGAGGGATTGAAGAGTTCTGATGCTTAGCAAAACTCCTTTCCCTAACAACACTATCTTAATTAGATTGTGTGGGAGATGGGGAAAGAAGGGCTCATGAGATCCTGGTGGGTTCATGTGGTTTGTTTCCTAACTTGGAAAAGTCACCAAGTACAAGATATCAACTAGAATCTCTTTTATA
This sequence comes from Sminthopsis crassicaudata, assembly GCF_048593235.1. Lineage (NCBI taxonomy): Eukaryota > Metazoa > Chordata > Mammalia > Dasyuromorphia > Dasyuridae > Sminthopsis > Sminthopsis crassicaudata. Next base: position 577,761,599 of record NC_133617.1, on the reverse strand, counting down.
GATTCTGAGCCTTTTGTCAGAAGGGAATAGAAAAACAAACCAAAAAAATGGTTTTAATCACAATTATGAATGTATTGTTGAGAGAGCTGTGAATTTATCTAGTTGCCTTTGAAAGTAATATATAACCATACACAAAAAAGTCACTCAACTGGGTATAGCTTTGATCCAGTAATACCACTATTAGGCCTATGTTTCAAAGAGAGCAAAAAAGGAAGAAAAGAGCCAATATGCACAAAATATTTTTTGCAGTTCTCCTTTGAATTGATATACTAGTAAAAAAACCCAACACTATAAATTGAGGGCTCTCCATCAATTGGGTGGACTGTTTTTATAATGTAGTATACAAATATTAAGAAATGACAAAAGAGATGATTTCAGAAAGAGTTGTGTGAAACAATGTTGTGAAATTCAAAATAAAAATAAAATGGAAAAATTCATCAAAATTGTGAGACCTCCAGAATAGATTTCTTCTTTTATATCTGGACTAGTTCCTTTGTTTTAGTAAACTTCATCTTAGCTTCACTTTCATTTCCTCTTTCAAAACATTGGGAACTGAGAACTTCAAACCAAAATGTCAAAATATACACTAACCAATGCATCAAAAATACACAAAAATCCAAATACACATTATGAATTCAACTTCAGTAGATCAAGTGTAACTGAACTAAGATCAGAAAACAAAATTATAAGTATTAATTTTGCATTATAAAAAGTCAAAATATTATTTGCAGATGGGATGGCTATATAACCTAGAAAATACAACCGTATCTATAATGACAAATTAGTTTTTAATATATTCACATACAAATATGGGTATTCAGTATGGGTATTCTTCTACTCTTGCATATTGTGACCAGTGTCTCCTTATTCTGTGGCACATCTCCCTGTAAATCTACCATATAAGCCTTCCCCATAGAGGCTTTCTCCTAGCTCTATTTTGAGTAGAACAGTGGAACATTTAGGCTTTGTGTCTGTTATTCCTCTGTTGCCATAGGGATGGCCTAACTCCTTTTTCCTGGGAAGCTAAGTAGCACAGTGGATAATGTGCCACCCCTGGAGTCAAGAAAATTCATCTTTCTGAGTTCAGATCTAGCCTCAGACACTTCCTACCTGTGTGACCCTGGGCAAGGCTCTTAACCTTGTTTGCCTCAGTACTCTTCTGTAAAATGAGCAGAGGAAGGAAAAAGCAAATTACTCTGGTTATCTCTGGGTCATGGAGAATTGGACATGACTGAAAATGGCTGAACAACAACAAAAAATTTTTTGTAGTCACGATGAGATCTTTTATTCCGTTTCTCCATGAGAGAGCATTCTATAGCATGGAGTTTATTTCTGCTCAATTGTGCTTCAATCAAATTTATCCCTAAGATCAATATATTTGGAAAAATTTTAATCATAGTTGAATTTTGGGTTTGCTTCCTTGAGAAATAGTGAAAAGGCAGAAAACTATACTACTGCACAATAACAAGTTGCTGCCCTTTCCACTTCCATCTTAAGCAACTTCTAAGTCTTTGTCAAGGTAAAGTGTCATATCTATGGTGTATTTTCTGATTAAGTTGCTGCTGTGAGCAGAGAAAGACCAGTCCAACACTCCTCCCTCAGGAAGGGTCCTTACCCCAAAACCCCCGTCCCTCTCCAATCCTGGCGTTTCAGCCTTGCTGGTACAACCCTGGGGACAGGGAAAACAGCAGAGTTGACCATATCAGTTGTTCGTTAGTGTCCAATTCTTCACAATCCCATATTGTCAATAGTGATTTCTTGGCAAAGATATGAAATTGGTTAGCCATTCCTTCTTCAGTAAATTAAGACTTAAGTGACTTGCTAGTGAGTGTCTGAGGCTAGTTTTAAACTCAGGTTTTGCTGACTCCAGGCCCGGCACTCTACCCACTGTACTACCAGCTATTTCACGATTTATTCTAGTGTTTATGTATTTCTTAACCATTTAACATATTTAAAATTGTGCTACCTTTAAAAATATTTTTTACAATTAAGTAGCATTTTATTTCCCCCCTAGATACAAGATAAGAAAAATTTTAGCATTCATTTTTATAAGATTTTGAGTTCCAAAGTTTTCTTCCTCCTTTCTTCTCCCTTCACTTCCTAAGATGGTAAACAGTTTGTTTATGTATGTGTTAACACGTAAAAGATTCCCATACTAATCACAATTGTGAAAGAACAGATCAAAAAAAGAAAAAAAATATAAGAGTAAAGTGAAAAAAAAATGCTTCAATTTGCTGTGCTACCATTTTGGTAAGATTCCTATTTTCTTTTTTCTTTTTACTATGTCATTGATGAAGATTTTAAGAATTGTGCACCTAATTCTATTTTCCCTGTAAGTAATTATTATGCAGTTTTGTGCAGCAGGCTCTTTTTTTTTTTTTTTTTTTTTTTTTAAGAAATGCATATATCACATTATGTCAGAACTGCCTGTACCTATGTTCACTGGGCATTTTTCCATTGTCATCTGGTTTACCTGTCCTAATTCTTGCATTTCCTGATTTACAGCTATATTGCATCATTGAAAAAAGGCATGGTTAAAAATTTTAAAATATGTTATTTATTTATTTTTGTCCAGGCAATTGAGGTTGTGACTTGCCTAGGGTGACACAACCAGGCAGTGTTAAGTGTCTGAAGCCAAATTTGAACTCAGGTCCTCCTGACTTGAAGGCTGGTGCTCTATCCACTACATCAATTAGCTGTCCCTTAAAAATATTTTTTAAAAATTTAGGGAGTTATTTAATTTATACTCTAACATATTTAACATGTATTGGTCAACCTGCCATCTTGGGGGGGGGGGAAGGAAGGGAAAAATTAGAACAAAAGGTTTGGTAATTGTCAATGTTGTAAAATTACCCATGCATATATCTGGTAAATAAAAACTATTAAAATAAAAAAAAAATTTAGGGAGTTGAAGTCAAATGCATGTTAACAAGTGTTTAACCATTGGCTCTCCAAAAAATATATATGTACAACATACTTTGAAGGTTAATTTGCATTATTAACAGTTTGTCTATTATTTTGTTAAGCTCAATGTTTGTAATGTTTATATTTGTGTGTATGTATAAATATATGTAACATATACATATATATATGCATATGCATACACATATATATCTTTTTGTTGTCATTTCAGTCATGATTTTTTGTGACCCCCATTGTGAGTTTTCTTGGCAAAGAAATTTGTTTTTTGTCATTTCCTTCTCCAGCTCATTTTACAGATGAGAAAACTAAGGCAGACAAGGTTAAGTAACTTGCCCAGGATCACCCTGTGTGTATGCAGACACACACATACATATATATAATATATTTGCCTCTCCTTCCCACCCTCCTCAGCTAGATGTGCTAGATGGCTTCTGAGATCCTTTCCAACTGATATATAGGAGTCAGTTCAAACTGGTTTATAAGAACTGACTTAAAATTTCGTCATGTAAGTATATGTCAGAGATCGGCAAACACTATAAACCAGGGCTTGCTTTCTTGTTTTATTGATCACCTAAATCAAGAAAGTGGTGGAGAAAATGTTAACAACGAAGATCAGATTTAAAAGCAAGTTGTACTTTCCAGAGATAGTTTTGTTAACATTTACTAACACATCTACTTCCAACCGTGAAATTCTGTGATTTTATGACGTCTTAAAAATCAACTCTATCCATGTTATTTATCATTTTAAATAAATGCATATTTTAAAGGTTATGCCATAGTTTATTGTCATTGTTTGATATGTTTCGAGTTTTAGTCTAATGCAAATAAAACAGCTAGAGAAAAAAAGAAATCAACTCTAGGACTCTTGATGCCTCCTTGTGTGAGGACTTCCTGACCATGGTTTTTTGTTCTTCTTCCAGTCAGAAGAACCTATAATAAGACTCTCAGTCCTAGCTCAGTGTAGTTATTCTGCTGTAACAATCAGGGCCTAAATTCTGGATGGTGACTCTGGGATTCAAAAGAAAGGACTGGATTTTTTGACATGGAAGGCAAAAAAATCATAAGAATTGGCAAATGATTTTAAATCATTAAATTTGATTTAATGATATTTAATTTAATAATAATTTAAATTTAAAAGGATGAGAGAGGAGAAAGGGGTCAAAAACAACTGGACTTTGGGGCCTGAGTGACTGAGAAAACGATGGTGTCAGTAAAAAGAAAGAAGTAAGGAGGAGGAATTTAGGCTAGATTTTTTGGTAGAGAGTATGAGGTACACATTTGAAATTTTTTGGAATGAACTTCAGGAGAAAGGTCAGGGAAAGGATTTGGGAGACATCTGCAGAAGGCATTAAAGATGAGTTGAGCTTGCTAGAGTAGTAATACACATAAAGTGAAGGTCAAGGGCACAACATTGAAGAATATTTGTATTTGTTCAGTAGGTAGGAAACAGAAGAAACAATGAAGAAGACAAAGAAAGAACAGTTTGAGAGTTAGAAGGTGAACAAGATTAGTTCAGGAAAGTATCAATGCACATGTTTAATCTATATCAGATTGCTTGCTATCTTGGGGAAGGGGAAGTAAGGGAGCAAGGGAGAAAAATTTAGAACACAAAATTTAGAAAATCTGCATAAAAGTTTTAGCTTTCCCTTCATAGCAGAGAAGAAGAAATTGTGTATTTTCATGATATTAAAGATAAATATGTTGATTTTATATAATACTATACATATATTTTATGTATTTCTGAATTTCTAAACTTTTTCTGTAATGTCTCCTGACCTTCACAGTTTGCACAAATTTCCTATTTGATTTCTTATGCTGACCCGTGATTTATAAAAAGCCTGTTGGGGAAAGTTGTGAAAGTGGAAAGGATAGCTGTAATAAGTACAAAGGATAACTGTAATAAAAGCAATGTTCTTTTTTGCACTGAGACAAGTATGAAGTATGTGGAAATTCAAAGCAGTGAGAGATGACTTCTGATTGTGGGGAACAGGAAAATTTTGCTAGAAAAGTTAGCACTTAAGTCGGACTTTGGATCAAAAATATTTGTATAGTACGCTAAGCTATGCATTTGATACATCATTATCTCAATTGGTTCTTGTAACAACACAGTGAAATAGATGCTATTATTATCCTTATCTTACAGGTGAGAAAACTGAAGTTGAGATAAATTGAGACCTTACACAGGATCACACAGCTAGCAAGAGTCTGAGGTGGGATTTTAAAAATTCAGATCTTGTAGACTCTATCCAGGACTCTGTCCACAACACCAAGCTGACTCCTTGGATATATTAAACTGGTCAAACTGATGGAGAAGAGCATCCCAGGCAACTGGAAAAGCAAAGATAAAGATAATAATGGGTAAATATTCTTTAAAAAATTTATTTAGGGGCACAGTGGATAGAGCACTAGCCTTGAAGTCAGGAGGACCCAAGTTCAAATCTGCCTTAGACACTTAACACTTCCTAGCTGTGTGACCCTGGGCAAGTCATTTAATCCCAATTGCCTCAGCAAAAATAAATAAATAAATAAAATTTATTGTTTTTCAACATTTACTGTTATAATATTTTGATTTTCATTTTTCTCTCTCCCTTCCTTCTCTTTCTGTTCCTCAAGACATCAAAGGAATAGGTTATATATGTATTATCATATTAAATATATTTCCACATTAATCATGTTGTGAAAGAAGAATCAGAACAGAAGGAAAAAAAAAACACAAGAAAGCAAAAAAAAAACAACCTTTCAAATGTGAAAATAGTAGATTTTGATCTGTATTCAGACTCCATAATTGTTTTTGTTTTTTTTTCCCCTCTGGATATGGATAACATTTTCTATCATGAGTCTTCTGGAATTATGTTAGATCATGTTTTGCTGAGAAGAGCAAAGTCTATCAAAGTTAATCATTCACATTGTTGCTATTCCTGTGTACAATGCTCTCCTGTTTCTGCTCACTTCACTCAGTATCAGTTCATATGTAAGTCTTTCCAGGTTTTTCTGAAATTATCCTAGTCATCATTCCTGTAGAAAAATAGCATTCCATTCCATTCATATTCCACAATTTGTTCAGCCATTTCTCAATTGATGAGCATTCCTGATTGCCAATTTTTACCACACAAAGAGAACATTAGCATTTTTGTGTTTGTGGGTCCCTTTCCATTTTTTATGATCTCTTTGAAATACAGACTTACTAGTGATATTGCTGGACCAAAGTGTGTGCATATTTTTATAGGAAAGGGCAAATATTCTGAGAATGGTAAATAGTTCATAAGGAATATGAAGGGGAATTATGGAGGATAACATAAGAAAAGTAGTTTGGGACTAAATTGAAGAGAACCTTGAATGCTAGCTTATAGAACTGGGGTATATTTGGTAGATCATAGAGATCAACTAGGAGATTTGGAGGAAGGGATGGACACAATTAAAGCCATGTATCAGGAAGATAAATAATCTGTTGACGGTGTGTAAGGTTGGATGGGAAGTGGTAGAAATGACATGGTAGGTGGCAGCTAGGTGGCGCAGTGGATAGAGCACCAGCCTTGAATTCAGGAGGACCCGAGTTCAAATTTGGTCTCAGACACTTAACACTTCCTAGCTGTGTGACCCTGGGCAAGTCACTTAACCCCAGCCAAAAAAAAAAAAAAAAAAAAAAAAAAAAAGAAATGACATGGTTTCTAGCTAATAGAAGAATTTAGGAGAAAGATAACAAAGATCTGAATTAAGATGCTAGCAGAGAAGAATTGAAATAAAAGGATAAATGTAAGAGTTATGAAGGTAATAAGAGTATATAATTCAATAAATAACTGGATGGAGGTGACATATGGAAGAGATGAGAATTTTTCAGTCTGCAGTTTTTAGTTTGGCTGATGTTCTGCTGGGCACTTCACAATGTTCTGTTCCATTTTGTTTTGTACTTTTTTTCTGTTTTTTTTTTTTTTTTTTTTTTTAGTCTTTTTAAAAAATAAAATAAATTAATCAAAAAATAAAAATAAAAGCAGGGATATCAGAAAGAAAAATAGACTTTCCAGGGAACAGAAATGATTTACCATTAGAGATGTTAAATTTGAGATGTTGACATTAATCCATATGGAAATGCCCAGAAGGCAATAATAAATTTAGAATTTGGAAGAGAAATTAGGGTAAATCAAAGGGATTAAGTGTTGTCTAAATAGTGATAATAGTTGAAGTTGTGGGAATAGCTAAAATTACTAAGGCAGTAAGGAGGAGAGAAGGCTAAAAAGAGAAGCCAGGGAAATGCCAAGTTTAAGAAAAGTGAAGAGGAAAAGAAGGAAGAGAAGAAATCAGCAAAGGAAATGGAAAAAGAAAGGTCAGGGAAGTAGGATGGAGGCCATGGAAGTGTATGGTCATTAATGTCAAAGTGAAGAAAAGAGAACAGTCAATCCTGTCAGATGCTGTGACAATCCAGAAAATGACCATTGAATATGGAAATCAGGAAGTTATTGGTGATCCAAAGAGAACTATTTTAACAGAGTGGTTGGGGAACAATGGTTCCCTGTCACCTTGTAAGAGGCAGTTAGTGGCTGAGCCTGAGACACTTACTAGTTGTGTGAGCTTGGGCACTCCACCTAAATTCTGTTTACCCATTTCCTCAACTGCACAATGGAGATAAAAATGGCACTTAGCTCAAAGGAATGCTGTTAAGATCAAATGAAATAATATTTGTAAAAGGTATTTGGCATATAAAGCACTATATAAATATTCATACCTGAAAGGAGCTCTCCTTTGGACTATCTCAGGGATCTGTACTTGGACCTATCAGTGGCCTAGGATGAACCATAGGAAGAATGCTGTGAGTGGAAGCAAAATTCTAAAGTTCCTCTTCAGGCAGGTTAGGTGGGGTTTTCCTTGAATGGTATTAAGGTATTCAGGTATTCATAATTTTTATTTTTGCTTTTTTTTGGGGGGGGGGATAGAGAGATTAAAGAATATGGGAGTTAGACTTACTTGTTTTTGGAGGGAGTGTCTGGATTCAAACCAGGGATCTATTTCTTTGATATGTTGCAGTATCTTTAAGATTGAATTGGCTCAAGGGACTGAGATCCAGGCCATTTATATAGCTTCCCAGTAGCATGAGAACAAAAATAGTCATGACATAAGTGACTAGAGCTCTTTCTTCTCTCAGTCTTTGGATTGCAGAACAGAGCATGACCAATTCTGGAATAGGAAGTAAGTTCAATTTGTATCCTCAAGAAATATATTTTCCTTGCTACATATTGCTAAGCAAGTCTTTTGTTAACTGTTAAATGGACTACAGGTATGTTATTTTGTTCCAATATTTGACCCACACCATTAGACCAGCTTGGTCAGCTTCTGACTCAAGACAAATGATTATCTTATTTAAAGATAAGTTAGAAAGAATATGGCTAATATAAATGACAAGTTCTCAAAAGTTCTTAAACATTGAGATTAGGACATTGCATTGAATATAGAAAGATTAAATTGAATAGGGAAAATGTGAATTTTTGCACTAGTGCTTCAAAACCGACCCACCAACTTTTCAAGTACAAGATGGGACTAGCTGAAAACTAGCTGAAAACAATCTGACTTTCTTTAGTGATTTGTCAAACTCCATGTAAGTCCACAGTGTGGTATGGCAGCCAAAAAAACTTATTTAGGACTTAACAGTTTCATTAAAAGAGTTTTGGTCAGGGCTTCCCTTTATTTTTCCAACTCAGGGCAAACTTACCTTCACAGAACTCAATTGGGAGAAAGCATTCCTAAAAGACTTTTGTGGAGATCTCAGGATTTGGCCTGTGTTGGGGGCTCACATTTGGTGCAGCAGATATTTACTTGGTAGCTTCTAATTTTAACTTGTTATCCTTGAGAATTAGGTGCTAAGTTTGTTTTTACACTTATGGAGGTTTACAAGTACAATAAACTCTCCTGAATTTGGGGATTAAATTTTAGAATATTGTATTCAATTCCAGGGTTATTGTGTTCCATTTCTGACTAGGCTTTAGGAAGGGTGTCAGTGTCTAAAGAATATTGAAGGACAACTAGAATAGAGAATGATTTCAAGTTCACATTATATGAGATTTGATTGAAGAAAGTGGGGATATTTAGGTCGGAGAACAGAAGGCTTGAAGGGAGGGACATTTATTGCTCTTCTTATATATTTCAGGACTGTCATGTAGAAGCAGAAGTAGTGAGTGGTAGTGAAAAAAAAGCTAATTTTAGTTCCAAGTTCTGACTGGTTAGAGCTGTCTAAAAGTGTAATGGTTTCTGCCTTGGAAAGTAGTAAGTTCCCCTTTAATAGAGGTCCTTAAATGGAAACTGGTTAATCAAATATTGGAAATGTAATAGTAAATTTTTTTTTTTCATGTACAACTTGTATTATCAGATGGTCTTTGAGGAGATCCCTTCCCTCTCCAAGATTCTGGTTGGGAGCTAGCAGAAGTTGAGTAAGAAGGGAGAAAATAAAACAAGTTTAGAACAAGATGTTAACTTGGGGCTTGACAGTGGTCAAGGAAGGCATTTTTAGTTTGCAGAACAACATTTGTAGAGAAAGGAGAAGATCATAAAGGAACAAGTTGAGAGGGAAAGAGTGGAAGTATATGGAAAAGGTCCACATTTTGACATTGAGGCAAAAAAGAAAATGACTGTAAATTGAAAAAAGTAATTAAGGAGTCCTTATCAAAAAAAAATTAAAAGTTAATAAAATCTGTATCACTTTTTCCATTGGAATTAACTAATTGAAGTGTGTAGGTTGATTTTTTAGCACAAAGAGATCAGAATGATGTTTGTCTGAGATATCACATAATAATAACCAAATCATGCCAAACAACATTTAGGTCAACATTCTTAATCTTGTGTGTGTGTGTGTGTGTGTGTGTGTGTGTGTGTGTGTGTGTGCATGCCATAGGCCTCTTTGGGAGTCAGTTTGGGGAAACCTATGGATCCCTTTCAGGATAACGTTTTTAAATGCATAAAATGAAACACATAAGATTACAAAGAAAACAAATTATATTGAAATACAATTATCAAAATATTGGAAAAAAACCCAGATCCTAAGCTCTGATTTAGAACTCTAGATAATTATGTCACCTTAAAAATGGTAAAAGGATGAGCTAGATTGTGAAATTTTGATTATGAACATTTAATTTTAAAATATATAAAATCAATTTAAATTTATTAATTTAAAATATATAAAATACTCAGTGAACAAGAGTTTATTACTCATTTGCTATGTTCCAGGTACAGTGAAAAATTCTGGGAATATAAAGAAAGACAAAAGCAGTCTGCTAGGGCTGCTTGTTATATATTATTACATATTATTCTACCATACATATATAAAAACATCACATTATTATACATTACGTTGTATACCATAGTTTATATATCATGTGTTATATCTGCACCACATATAAATATCTGTACTATATTTTATATATCATAAATTATATCTGCATCACATATTGTGCATCATACTCTATATATATTTCACAATTTATATATTATATTTTACATACATGTAGACATGCATATATTTATACCTATGCATAGATAATATGCATAAGTATTTCAATATGTATATATATACATCTATGTAGACATATAAAACTATATATGTGTATGCATATGTATGATATGTATGTTTTATATATATTATACACACATATACATACACATATATCCATAGATATGAACATGCTAATGCAAGTTCTTTGAGAGTAAGAGACTATTTAATTTTTGTTTTATACGCCTGACATAGAGAAATTGTGATATCCTAACCTAGAGTGAAGGGAATGGAAGTCTTTGCTGTCTAGAATGACCTGTTAGGGAAATGGATGCTGAATTCTCATCCTGATCCTTCTCCCAGAAACCTCTTCAGGTCTCCTGGTTCAAGTTTAAAAGTTTTGACCAACTTTTCCCATCTTTGGAAGCCCCAAAAGTAAGAAGCCATTTTGGTGATTATTTTGTTCAATTATTTGAATTTTGTTTGTCACTCAGCTCTACTAAGAGTGTTTTCTTGCTCCCTTAACTATATTAACTTCAAATCTGAAATCTAAGCATTTCACAAATTATATCCTCTCTCCCCCAAAGTCTTAAATTCAAAGCCATCTTAACTAGGTTAGGATTAAGGGTTGGATTAAAGCCTCTGTTATGAAATATATACATATGTAGTAGTGAGTTTGTAGGGCCTGGAAACTTCTAAACAAAATATGTTATATCTTGTTTTATTTGCCAACCAGAAATTTTTAGTTGGTTCTATATGATGTCATATCCCTCTGCCCTTTTCATGATGGAGTTAGATACAAGCCTAACAGGTGGTCTTATATCATAGCTGACTTAGACTAGATAGACTTTAAAGAAAGATAGAGGCAATTTATATTCTTTTTTCTAGCTTTTGAAAATGAATCTTGGTACTTCAACAGCCATGCCTTGGACTTCTTGAGGTATGTGTTGGAAAACGGGAATTTCTTGTTCCTCTCCCACCTGAACATCTTCACACATGTGAATATACACGTTGATAAGTATAATTCTGATACTAGAATTTAAATCTCTGGATGCCTTTTTGGCTTTGTGTTTCTTTCTCTGAGCATTGACAGAGTAGTTTTCTTAAAATGGATGTTCCTAGCCTTAGCTGCAACCTTGTGAAGATGGATGTTTCTGGCCTTGTTGATAACCTTGAAAATCCAAGCGCTTCTAGCGTTAGGTTCTGTTTGTCCAGCAAGAGGTGAACTCTAAAGTAATTTCTCAGTGCCGCTGCCAGGATGATAACACAGATGAAAGGATTAAGAAAAATTGAAACTATGCTCTGGTTTGCCAGAAGTTACAGACCTAAGTGAGCTCCTCAGACAGCAGTTTGGAGGTAAAAGTGAAATACCTGTTCATGCTTTGTCAATGTGTGCTTATGGGTCTTGTCTTTTGTGATAGGAGAAATAAATCTTTGTCTTTGATTTATTTTGTACTTTGAATACCTTTTTTTTTTAGAGGAAATCTGTTTTTAAGGAGACCTAGACATGAGCCAAAGCAAAATTTTATTTAAGTGATTGTCTGGGCAGAGGACACAATGAGGCAGTGTGGGAAGAACCTGGTTCCCCTTCCAGTATAGAACTTGGAATGCATTATTCCAGAGCGAGAGGAGTTAGTGGGTGAATTTTAGTTTTATATAATTGAGGGAAATTATGGAAAAGGACTATGTCCCATGTTCCATGAGACCTCTATGCCATCTTGCTATATGCTTGTTGGTGTTTTTCATGGAGTAGCTTCTCAATTCAAAAGGCTGCCACAGGAGCAACAGTGGAAGTGATCCTATGGCAGGGTACATTTTTTTATCTCCAGTTTTTCTTAGACCAAAATTTAAATGTTACTATATAACTAAGCAATTAGGTGGTATAATATATAGAGTGCCGGTTTAGTGTTAGGAAGTACCAATTCCAACCTCAGACACTTCCTAGCTGTGGGACCCTGGGCAAGTCACTTAACTCTGCTTCAGTTCCTCATCTGTAAAATGAGATGGAGAAGAAAATGGCAAATCTCTTCAGTATTTTTGCCAAAAGAACCCCTAATGAGGTTCAGACATGACTGAAAAATGACCAAATAATACCTCCTCCCAAATGGAAGAGATTTTGTATAGTGGCTAGAAACCCAACTCCAGTCAGGAAAACCTGAATTCAAGTTCTATTTCAGACATTTTTAGACTTGTAATAATCCTAGGCAAGTTGCTTAATTTCTTGGTGACCCAGGCAATGCTCCTAGTCTATAAAGCTCCCAGTTTATAAATTGCGGAACAACTACCGCTCCATATTGAGAGAGAGATTTTCCTTTTCAGTTGTTCCTAAACCAGCAGGGCAGTGGAAAAAACAGTGGCTCTGGAGTCCAAGGACCTAGATTTAAATCTTATTTCTGACCCAAGCTTGCTTTCTTCCCTGACCTTGTCATTTCATTGTCACTTCCCTGGGGATCTAGTTACTTTATCTGTAAAATGAGGGGGTTAGGTTATGAGGAATCTGGGGTTCCTTCTTGATCTATGATTCTAGGAAATCACTGCTGGGAACTTGCCTGACCTATAAAGAGTCTTAAAATAAAGGGATATAAGAAACTCTGATCTAACAGAACCTTACAAAGAATTTTCTATGATCTTTTTTGAACCTTACCAAAACTCCATGAGTTATTGGGGGTATGTATCTTTATCATCATTTTATAGATTAAAAAAACAAGATAAAAAGTAGAGGGACTTGCCAAAAGCAAGATGACTAGAAAGCAATAAGTGGAAAAGTGAATTTAAAGTCTGACCAAATCCTTGAGTCTACTTATAGAATTAAATTTAATATCTATTATAGCACTAATGATATTTGCACACATCCTAGATTGGACAATCCACTTAATAACTTTATATCTCCTTTTCTTAATTTGTAATTATATTTATTTCTTATATTTCTTAATTATATAATTATATATACATAATATATATAATTATATAATTTTCTTAATTATATTTCTGGGATTGGTATGAGGAAAGTATTTTGTAAAGTCCTAAAGTGATTGTTATCACTGGTATACTGTAAACTCCTTAGGGAAACTAAGGGATAAAATTGATAGAATGGAGTCAGGAAGACCTGCATTCAAATTCAGCCTCAGATATTTACTAGCTATATGACTCTAGGGAACTCGTTTAACCCTGTTTTCCTCAGTTTCTTCATATATAAAATGAGCTGGAAAAGGAAATGCAAACAACTCCAGCATTTCTACCAAAAAAACCTCAAACAGGGTCATGAAGAGTAGGACATCACAGGAAAACAACAATAACAACTCCTTGAGGGCAAAAGCTGTGCCTGATTTATATAAACTGCCTAATACTGCATCTTTCCTATAGCAGACACTCCATATGAAGTTGTTGAATGAATGCAGGAATGCTTTCTTAAAATAATACCACAGTTGTCATGGATTTGCTGATAGTTTGCCCACATCCCACAGTCTTCCTATTCTTGAATATACTATAAATACAAATGAAATTTTGGTATTTCCCTTTTTCGGTATTCTGTTAAAGAATATGCTTATATAAAGTGAGATATTTAACAAAAAGCTCTTTATTCTAAATACCCTTCAAAGGCTCACACTCTCCTGTGTCTCATTGTACTTCTAATTACTTTAGAAAGGACTGATGGGTCAGTAGAGAAGCATCATATAACATAGTGAGAAATCAGGAAACTAGAAGATCAAGTGTTTCCCATCTGCCTAAGTATTCTGAGCAGCAAGACAAACCATCAGGAAGTCATTTACAATGTAAATTACAATTTATATTTAGGTAGCAGTGTAAGGTTTGCCAAGTATTTCTACGGAGCAACTCAACAAGGTAAAGTAGTAATCTTTTATAGAAACCTCCTTGTAAAATATAAAGTTTAAACTCTGCAAACATGTCACAGCAATGGAAATTCCTGGTTATTGGAACAAAGTGCTGACTAGATTTTATGACAGGATTCTATGTATGTGAAATTGCAAAGCAACCAAAATGATTTTCTTGTTTGGAGGTGGGGTTTAACGTGGTAGGAGTTGCTGTCCAGCTGAGCAAAGCACTCTTTCCATGCAAATCTCTTGATTGGCTGTAGAAGCTGACTAATGAACAATTGGATTCTGATGCTTTGGGCAGATTAGAGCCTACATTTAGCCAGTTTATCTAGCTCGTCTGGGTTTGTTTATCACTTGCTGGTTTTGTCTGGAGGTATAGGGTGTAGACTTGGCTTTAAAATGATTGGGATTTGGAGTTGAGGAAACTCATTATATTTTTATATATATTATATCTTTATATCTTTGTAGACTGGTAACTTCTTTGCAATCAAGAATGTTAAGAGTTACCCTGAAACACTTAAAGGTTAATACTAGAAGAACTGGAATTAAGAACCAAGAGGTATTAATTTTAAATAATCTGCCTAAGGATATTTGCCCATTATATGTCAAGTGCTGTCTCTGAAGCCAGCTCTATGGAGTTATATATTGATTAAATATATAATTTAAAATACCTTAGAATAATGACGAGGAAATTTGAGTGATGCTCAGGATTCTCTGTTGTCCTTAGATGAGCTACCCTCTCAAAGTCATTCTTACAGGTTAGGTTTTCCTTAGGATTCTGTAAGTCTACACTCCTAAAACTATTGCCTATAAGCTCTCACTGAGTCAACAGTTGAGTCAATTAACCTCAAAAGCTTTTTACTGAAACGGTGCAGCAAGAAAAATAGGAACAGAGTAGTTCCTTTCTGAGCAACACTAACTCTCTCCTCATTCACACTCGTACATTGGATTTTCAGAGAGAATAACATCCCAGATTCCAGTAGCAATGTGGTTTTAAAACCTTAGCTCTTAAGTTTTCAGAATTGGGTTTACCTCTAAGTCATCCAGTCGACACTATTAATTCAAAGCAAGGATATTTCCTAAAATGGCACAATGAGAAATAAAACACCTTCCCTATAAACCCCTTCTCATAAGTGGACACAGAGTTCACAAATAGACGAGTAAGTATAGGGAACATCTTTGGCCATAACGCACATCTTTGATTCTGTAGAACTTCTATAGAGATCAAAATCTGCAATGAAGAGAAACTGAGGCATGGAAGTCTGAGCATAATTTTTTTTGAGGATTTGGGGTTGTGACTTTGCCCAAGATCACACAGTTAGGAAGATTAATTGTCTGAGACCTGATTTGAACTGAGGTACTCCTGAGTCCAGGACCTGTGCTCTATTTACTGTACCATTTAGCTGTCACCATAATTTTTTTTTAATTAGCAAAGCTAGCAGGTGGCCCCTAAATGACTAAAGACACACTTTACAATTAAAAACAGCTTTTTTTTTTTTTTTTTTTTTTTTTTTTTTGAGGCTGGGGTTAAGTGACTTGCCCAGGTTACACGGCTAGGAAGTGTTAAGTGTCTGAGACCAGATTTGAACTCGGGTGCTCCTGAGTTCAAGGCTGGTGCTCTATCCACTGCTCCACCTAGCTGCCCCCTAAAAACAGCTTTTTATACAGTTTGGTTACATACGTTTATTATATAAGGTTCACTATTTTTAACTAAACTAAGTCTGTGATTGGTACATAATAACAGACTTGAAAAGGGGGGGGTGTCTCAAAACTCCATAGTAACAGGGAAAACACAGAGTTGAATAATATCCTCTGGAAAATCTCCCATCAGATACCCCCTACCCACGTACCAGAGAGAGCCAGTATCAGGCAAAATATCTCTTGACTAGGTTTATCATTTTCCATCCATATTTCTAATCTTCTCCAAGGGATAAGATCATATTCCCTTGGGTACATTGTCTCATAAACTTTTCTGCTAAAGCCTGTACAGAGTAAATACTAATTTAAACCCTAAAAATTAGTCAGTGATTCCTAAAATCTTAATTATTAATGAATCAGTCATCAGTAGCCAATTTCATATTCTAACATCCTCTCTTGATATTGTAAGAAATGCTGAAAAGTTGGGTTTCTACAGTGTTGCATACTTCAAAATGGTGTGATATAGTGGGTACCACTGACAAAGAGTTTTCAGAATGTGAGAGGTTAAGGAAGATTAAGATTCCATAGAACAATTAAGTGATCAATAGAAGACTTGGAGCAAACAAGGAATTGAGGAGCTAGGAAAGGCACAGCGAGATTCAGACAATCAGATTTTGAGAAAATCACAAACTTAAGATAATAGGTCTTCCAACCCAAACTAATTGGGGTCAATGAACTAACTTGACCAAATCACTATAGCATCTGCTTAATAAGCTAATGGATTATTAAACAACACACAGGATAGGAGGAGTTTTCTGCCATTTTTGGACATGGGAAATATAATGAGGGAGAGGGAACATGTTTATATTCAGAAAGAACCAGGAAGAAACTGACCAATCTGTTCTCTGGAGGGAGGGATTGTGCCAAACTATCAAGCATAAAGGTTCTTCCACTCAGAACTTGTGCTCAGAACTTTTTCTTCCCAAAGATGATTCCTTAAGATTCTTCTTTAATAAATTTTCCTACATATCTGATTTTCAGTGTCAAGAATATCCTTAACAATTTCTTTATATTGTTCCTTATCAAGTGTAGCATCTCTGCTGGGCTAGTTGCTTTGCAAGATCTTTTGGACCCAGATTTTGAATTAACTAGTGTTTTCATTGAAAGCAAAGTAGCATAGTGAAGAGTGCAGTGGTTGTCCCAACTCCCCTTTTTTCTGTTTTCTTATTGGTAAAATGAGAAAGAAAATTGATCTGGAAAAGAAAATGTCTAATCACTCCAGTATCTTTGCCAAGAAAACCCCAAATTTGGTTACAAAGAATCAATCACAACTAAACAACAACAAAGAATAGAAGAGAATGGTCTTCATTATATCTGACTTCTGGCTCACACAAATTCCCTTTTAGCTATTGGTATGAACTTTTGGAAGAAATCAGAGCCCATGTTTTAGGACTAAATGGAATCTTAACTGTGGGCCCAAGCAGAATCTCAAGTTCCAAGTTGTCTTCTTATTTTAATTCAACTCTCTAGATTGACACCCTGATCCATTGGACACTTCAGTATGCTTGTGCTTCAAGATATCCTTGCTGATGGTGGGGGAGAGGAGAGAGAAACTGGCTCTACTCTTTTCCCTACTCCCAGTTTTTTTTGGACTATGGAAGAAGTTTACTTTATTTATTCATTTCCTTTAATTTTTTAAAAAAATATTTATTTAATTTTTACAAAAATTTTATGCATAGGTAATTTTCCGTCATTGACAATTGCAAAACCTTTTGTCCAACTTTTCCCCTCCTTTATGGAAGAGGCATAAAGAAAAAAAGTGACGAATTTTCAAGAATTGAGGTTTTTTTGTTTATAGAGGGCTCTCTTCTCCACTCTTTTCTCTAAGCAGGCTCTATATTTTAAAGGCACATCAGAGAAAGGTCAATCATCAGTTTCCATTCATGGCCAATACTCTATAATTTTATTAGGTACCGGTTGTGTTTCCTTACATGTTATTAGGTCAAAATTGATCTGGAAGTGACCCATCTCTTTTAAATCTCTACACACTTTAGTTTTCATGCATGCAAGCAAGCAAGCAAAACTATATGGTATAGTGGTTAGAGAACTTTCCCTGGAGGTAGGAAGACCTGAATTCAAATTTAGCCTCAGAGCTGCTATGTAACCCTAAACAAGTTACTTATCCTATGTCAATTTCACTTTCTTTACCTATAAAATGAAGATAATTATGCCCTATAATTGTAAATCAGGGTTGTTGAGATTAAATGAGATAATATTTGTGAAATACTTTGCAAACCTTATACTACTATGACAAATGTTAACTATTATATTAACTGTGTAACCATGATTAAGTTTCTGATACTCAGATTTCCTTACTTGAAAAATAGAGAAAATACCTGCCTTGTTTATCCCACAAGTTTATTTGTAGACATCTGATTAAACAACATGTGTAAAGCACTTTATAAGACTTCAAGCCTTATTTGTCAATTGTCCTTAAATTTCTCATAGTCCCTCATTAATTTCTTCTCTTTAACTATCCTTCTCTGGGTCAAAGTCCAACTGGTATTTTTTGAACAGTAAATAATTTCCCAGGAGAAGTGAATTATTTTGATTAGAAATGCTATTTTTATGACTTCCTAGAATTTCAAGGATTGGAATTGGGATCTGTCTCATCTCTTCTTCAACTCATGTCTTTGTTGAGAAAATTGACACCATAGAAACTAGACATTGACCCACACCTAACACCATATACCAAGATAAAGTTGAAATGGTTTCATGATTTAGACATAAAGAGTGATATTATAAGCAAATTAGAAGAACAAAGGATAGTTTGCCTTTCAGATCTCTGGAGAAGGAAGAAATTTTTGGCCAAAGAAGAACTGGAATTCATTATTGAACACAAAATAGATAATTTTGATTATATTAAATTAAAAAGTTTTTGTACAAACAAAACTAATGTAGACAAGATTAGAAGGGAAGCAATAAACTGGGAAAACATTTTTACATTCAAGGGTTCTAATTAAGGCCTCATTTCTAAAGCATATAGAGAATTGCCTCAAATTGATAAGAATTCAAACCATTCTCCAATTGATACATGGTCAAAGGATATGAATAGGCAATTTTCAGATGAAGAAATTGAAACTATTTCTAGTCATATGAAAAGGTACTCTAAATCACTATCTCAGAGACATGAACATTAAGACAATTCTGAGGTACCACTACACACCTCTCAGATTGACTAAGATGACAGGAAAAAACAATGATGCATGTTGGAGATGTGGCAAAACTGGGACACTAATACATTGTTGGTGGAGTTGTGAATTGATGTAACCATTCTAGAGAGCAATTTGGAATTATGCTCCAAGGGTTATCAAAATGAGCATATCCTTTGATCCAGCAGTGTGTTTCTACTGGGCCTGCATCCCAAAGAGATCTTAAAAGAGGGAAAGGGACCTACATGTGCAAAAATATTTGTGGCAGCCCTCTTTGTAGTGGCAAGAAACTGGAAACTGAACAGATGCTTATCAATTGGAGAATGGCTGAATAAGTTATGGTATAAGAATATTATGGGATATTTTTCTTCTATAAGAAACAACCAGCAAGATGATTTCAGAGAGACCTGGAGAGACTTGATGAACTGATGCTGAGTGAAATGAGAAGAACCAGATCACTGTAAGTGGCAACAAGATTATATGATGATAAATTCTGATGGACTTTACTCTTTTAAGCAATGAGATGATTCAGGCCAGTTCCAATGATCTTGTGATGAAGAGAGCCACCTACATTCAGAGAGAGAACTGTGGGAACTGAGTGTGGATCACAGCATAGTACTTTCATTGTTTCTGTTGTTTGCTTGCATTTTATTTTCTTTCTCATTTTTTCTTTTTGATCTGATTTTTCTTGTGCAGCAAGATAATTGTATAAATATGTATGCATATGTTGAATTTAACATACATATTTTTTACCATGTTTAACATATATTCGATTACTTGCCATCTAAGGGACGGGGAGGGAGAAGGATAGAGAAAACTGGAGCACAAGGTTTTGCAAGGGTCAATGTTGGAAAATTATCCGTGCATGTTTTGAAAATAAATAGCTTTAATTTTAAAAAAAGGGAAAAAAAGAAAATTGATTCCATTCAATTTGAATTCTCTCTTCTTCCCTTATGTTTAATCTCAAAACTCTATCATCACTCATTATCCTCTTCTTTTCCCCACTCTCTGATGAAGTGGCCTTTCTTGCTAAAGAAAGCTTTCGACAAGTGATCTATCTTCTTTAGAAAATTGCCCCCAATTATTCTTTTAATCTTTCTGCATTTCAATTTCTTTTTATCTACTAATTTCCTACTGTTTTCAAACATTCCAACCTAGCCACTCTACTTGACTATACTATCCACTCAAGTGATTATTATATATGTATCCTCCCTTTTTCAAACTGAACTCCCCTTTTTATATATCTTTCTACTGAAACTATTCTCTACAGTTACCAGTAATGGCCAAATCTGCTATTCTTTTCTCTGGTATCAATCTTTTTTAAAAAAAGATATCTTCATTCTTTTTGTTATATAGTTCCTGATTACATGTAAACAATTTCTAAGAATCATTAAAATTTTTTTTGAGTTCTAAATTTTCTCCCTCCCTCTTACTTTTCCCCTGAAAAAGCAAGCAACTTGATATGAATTATACATAAGAAGTAATGAAAAGCATCTCCATATTAACCATGTTGCAAAAGAAAATACAAAGAAAAAAAATAAAGTAAATAAAAGGGATGTTTTAATCTGCATTCAGATTTCATCTGTTATTTCTCTGAAGGTAGAGAATATCTTTTATTATGGGTCTTTTGTAATTGAGTTGAGTCATTTTCTTGATCAGAGTAACTGATTATTATACAATATTGTTGCTACTGTGTACAATGGTGCAAAGTTTCTCTTTAGGGTACAGTTTGGCTTAGGGGTATGATAGGTAGCGCCTGGATTTGAAGTCAGGGATACCTGGATTCACATCTTGTCCTTATCATACTTTTTGGCTATGTGACTCTGAACAATTCATTTAATCCCTCTCTGTGTGTGCCTCAGTTCCTTCCTTTGTAAAATTAGGAATATGAATTCAGTTGGTCTCCAAGGTCCCTTCCAGATCTCGATTTGTGACCTGATGATCAATTATCCTCAGTGGGCTGTCAATGGGCCAAAAAATTCTGATCATAAGGAAGATCTTATGTATTTCATCCCTCCAAAGATGACATCTTAAATTATTCTCAAGTGGTATCAATGGATATCATAACATTTTATAAAAAGATAACTTTAAAATCATAACAAGATCTTCATTCTTTAACTTTGTTGAGTTGATTATGTGACTCCTTGTACCAATCTTGGTTACTCCTGTTCACACTCTCTATATTAGATTGTCAAAATATTTCATCAAATTATCTGAAAAAAAACCACAAAGGAGCATATTTGTTAAAGAGAAATTTTTAAAAATCACCTTGAGCTTGTCAGGCACATAGTCAGAGAGATATTATAGTTGATAAAGCCTAAATTTAGAGTCAGGAGGATCTGCCTCAAGTACTGTTAGCTATGTGATACTGAGAAAGTCACTTAGTCTTCCTTGAATCAGTTCATCAGTAAAACAAAAATAGTTAACAGTATCTATCTCAAAGGGTTGTTTGAGGATCAAATGCAATAATAATATATGGAAAGCATTTTGCAAATTCAAAATTCAAAAGTGCTATAAAAATGTTAGATATCAGGAAGATAGACCCAAGTTAGAAAGGGAATTCAAGGCTGGTCAACCTCAAAAGTACTTGATTGTCATGCAAGAACTAGCATAGTGATCCTCTAACCTAGGGAATCATAGCTTTACAAAGTTAAAAGGAACCTTTTGCTCTCCATTTAAGCAAATCAGCTTGTAATTAATGGAAAAAATACAAAATGGTCCCTAGTCTTTTGCTTCTGCAGTGATGATGACAAAACAGCAAAAGGGGAGAGAAGGTGTAAAGTATCAAACCAACTACAGGCTTTAATTTGGTTGGTGTCACCCAATGTATAAATGGTTCCCATTTTAATCAATTAAAAACTTAACCCCTTATTCCTTAAAATTTTGGAGGAAGATGATTTTACTTCCTTCTTCACTCATAATACTTATAATCGGTAGCCTGGTATAATTTAGAAACAATTTCACTTATAAAATAAAAGAAAATTCAATAAATGTTAAGCATTATGGGAAAAATCCCTCTCGCCCTTAAATCTCCTTTATATAAAAAAGTAAATAAATTCCAGATCTTTCTCTTCTGGGCAACTGTTTTTTAAAAGTCTTCTGTCTTTAATTCTTTTGCCCACTTATGGTTTCCTATTTGATCTCTGCTTCATAATCTTTCCCACCATTTCCTTAGTTTCCTTCCCTGGATTTATCAGTGAATTTCTTTCTGCCTAAAAAGCATTGGATTTAGAGACTAAAGAATCTTGAACAAATCCCAATTAGTCTGTGTGACATTGGGCAATTCATTTGACTTCTTTGTGGATCAATTTTTTTCTTTTGTCAAACAACAGGGTCAGAATAAATGATCTCTAAAGTTCTTTCCGGCTCTGAATCCTATATTCCTATCATCCTTTCCCCAGATTTCCCATTTCTCAGTTTCTAAATTTTCTTTTCCTGAATTTTTAATTTCTTGCTCATTTGTCATTTTACTTAAGAACTTAAAATTTATCAACTACTCCAAAATTCTAAAGCTTGATAAAATTTGTCACACTGGTGACCAACACATCCTTCTCTTCCGAAGATCTTCTGATTTGGGTCCTTGGAGATCCCTCTCTCTTGAGAAAGGTTGGTCACCATGGATACCATCAGGCTACAAGTCAAAGGGGGAGGGCAGTTTGTTCCTTCAGTGATTAAAAGTGGGCTGGGCCAGAAGACCAAAATCTCCCTGGTAAGACTAATTGCCAATCTTGTCAACAGATCCTCATTAAACACCTACTACATGTGGCAATAAAGCTAGGAAGTCTGACTTTTTCTTTCTTCTAGGTTGGGAGATAAACTTGATCTGCTGTTAATACTTTTTTTTTTTTTTTTGGTCTCCTGTTATTACTACCAGGCAATAGTAGCAACAATCTTAATGCCTATTACCTCCTGGACAACTGAGATGTGTGTACCTGGACTGAGCAAAGGACCCCAATGGGCCAAGATAATGCTTCAGTATCCTCTAGTGGCAGCAATACCATTCACTAGATGAGAGTCAGAGGAAGAAAATTACACCTCGAAGGCTTTGAGTGCTTTTTTTTTTCCTGCTATAATTTATAAGAACAAATTCTTTTGGGGCACATTAACACTGCTGTTAGCAGACAGGCAACAGATGGAAAATAAATGGGCTCAAGAGCTTTGAGGCCATTATTGATGTTGGAGATGGGTAGTTAGGCAACAGGAAGTAAATATAGCTAAACAAGAGGATGGAGATATTTACTTTCAATCTTTTAAGTAATACATAGGGAAAAACTTGGGTGAGGAATAAGGAGGGATGATCCTTCTTCTTGCATATGACAACTTTGATAAAAGACTTCTTGCATCATCTACCCAAATACAAATTTATTTGCTTTGAGTGGCTATATCTTTTTTTTTTTTTTTAATCTGTCCTATGATTTTATTGGTGAGGAAATGCCCAGTGAGGAAAGACTCTGAAAAAGATAATCAGTAGCAATTTAAAGATTTGCTTGAGGTGCTGAGAGGTTAAATGAATTCGCCTGGGGTTAAAGAGCCAGCATACATGAGAGGAAGGATTTGAATCCAGCTCTTTCTAATTTTCAGCTCCAAATCTGATTTATCAAATCTGATACAGGCTGCTTTTCACCTTAAAGGCCTCAAAATTCCTATCTGTTTATTTAGTAGTATCAAATCTGTTGACAGGACGGATCAATTATAAATCAAAACACGAAACAGATGATGGAAATAAAAACAATCTACTTTATTTTTTACCCAAGTTTATTAAAGACATATTCTTTTTAAATGAACTAACATCTTCTTAGAGAAAGTCCTTATGCCTGCGTTTCTCTTTTTGCTAAATCAGAATTTACTTTTCATTAGTAATTATGAAGGAAAAGCTAAAACTCCACAGTTTCATCCAAACAGTTGTTTGGTAAAATAAAAATACATAGTTTCAATTAAAATTAAAACATTAATTTGATTCTGCTTAATTCACTTTGCCTTAGCTCATGTAAGTTTTCCTATACTTCTCTATATTCATCATTTATCGAAAATTACTAAGTAGAAAAATCAGTACTGATGTGGGTCCATACTTTTGGAGAAACTTAACTACTCTTTCTAATAACTCCTTTCCATTTTAAGAATTTTAAACAAAAGAATCATATCTGCTCCTTTGATCAGCAAAAAGATAACCAACTCTTAGTTTAGTCTCTGAAAAATTATTGAGGGTCTGTGGGAATTAGGCATATTAATTCAACATTGGTAGTGTTCTGGCTTGGTTCCACCATTTTGGAAAACAAGATGTAATTCTGCTCAAAAAGTTATCAAATTATGACCCTTTTACTTAGCAATACCATTACCACTCTGTACTCCAAAGGGATCAAAGAAAGAGAAAACGGATTCATATGTACAAAAACATTTATTGTGGTAGTTTTATGGTACAAAGAAATATAAATTAAGGATATGTCCATCAATTGGAGAACAACTGATCAAACTATGATATCTGGATATAATGGAATATTATTGTGTTGCAAGAAATTATGGAAGATGGGGCAATTAGGGGGTTCAGTGAATACCAGCCCTAAAGTCAGGAGGACCTGAGTTCAAATGTGGTCTCAGACACTTAATACTTCCTAGCTGTGTGACCCTGGGCAAATCACTTAACTCCATTTGTCTCTGCAAAAACCAAACCAAACCAAACCAACCAACCAACCAAACAAACAAAATTAGGGGAGAAATGGTATCAGAGAAACCAGGGAAGAATTGTATGAATTGATGCAAAATAAAGTCTTCTTGAAGCAGTTTCTAGGTTGGGCTATTTTATTTCTGAATAGGAAATTTTCCTATTTAGTTAATCCTGAGTCTTGCTTTTGATACCCTGTTGCTACAACTATCAGGTATGATTTTAATTGGGGAATGACTTGTATTCTTATTAATTTGACTGATTTCTAAAATGAAACTTTTATCAGAAACACTGGTTGTAAGGTTTTTCCTCCAGGTTTGTAGTTCCTTTTTAAATCTCGTTTCTGTTGGTTTTGTGTGTGCAAAACCTTTTTAATTTAATGTAATCAAAGTTGTCCGTTTTGTCTATAATGTTCTCTAGTTATTTGGTCATAAATTCCTCCCTTCTCCAAAATCTGATAGGTAAATTATCTCTTGTTCTCCTAATTTCCTTATGTTATCTTTCTTTATGTCCAAATCTTGTACCCATTTTGACCTAATTTTGGTATGGAGTGTGAGGTGTAAATCTATGCTGAGTTTCTGACATATTATTTTCCACTTTTCCTAGCAATTTTTGTTCTTATCCCAGAAGCTAGAGTTTGGAAGTTTATCAAATACTAGATTACTAAAGTTCTTGATTTTTGTGCCATATGTATCTAATCTATTTCACTGATCCACTAAGGTAATAAGACAAAGATACAATATAAAAGTTTTCTAATGAAAAGCAATAATAAATTTTGAGAAAGCAACAGGATTAGACTATTTTCTCTAAGAAATATATATAATATTTCTACCATAGAAGCTCCAGCATTGTTTTAATAAGTTTTCAAAATTATGTTAAGAATTTTACATATAAAATTTTGTTAATAACTATAAAGAAAGTGAAATCATGCTTCCATTTTTAAAGTACCTGTCTAATAATTTTACAAGACAAAAATAGTTCATTTTCTAAATAAGACAATAATGAGACAATATAACAAAACCTATGGGATGCAACCAAAGCAGTTCTTAGGGGGAAATTATATATCTCTAAATAGCTACATGAATAAAATAGAGAAAGAGAGATTAATGAATTGGATATGCAACCAAAAAATTAAAAACTTCTAATTAAATATCAAATTTGAAATTCTGAAACTCAAAGGAGAGATGAATAAAATTGAAACTATAAAAACTAAGAGGTGGTTTTATGAAAAAAAAAAAAAACCAACAACAAAATAGATTTAACCTTTGGTTAATTTAATTAGAAAAGGAAAGGAAAAAAAAAAAAACAACAAATCACCAGCATTAAAAATGAAAAGGGTGATCTTATCACCAATGAAAAAAAATTAAAGCAATAATTAGGACCCATTTTGCTTAATTGTATGGCAGCAAATCTAACTGAAATGGATGAATATTTGCAAATGTATGAATTAACAAAATTAACAAATTAACAAAAAAGGAAATAAATTTCTTAAATAATCCCATTTTAGAAAAAAAGAAATTGAACAAGCCATTAATGAACTCTCTAAGAAAAAAACTCTCCAGGGCCAAATGGATTTACAAGTGAATTCTATTGGAAGATTTTAGCAGAATTATCTAGGAACCTCTACAAGTGATGTTTTGAAAAAAAAAAAAGGAAAAAAAAACTATCTGCCTTCCTTCATTACACTAAAGTAATAGGTCTATCAATCTTCTGGGGGGAAAATTATCTAAGTGATATTTTAACCCTAAAACTTTAACAGGATATAATTCTTATTTTCCTTAAAACAGAGTGGGATTCTAAAACTCACTAAGATATTGCAGAAGGGGACAATTTCCCATTATTGCCCAGAATCCTGAGAGTTCTCTCCTACAATCTTAAAATGAATAATCTCTAAATGTCCAAAATGTATTTAGATTTTAGTAACTTTTTTTTTTTTTTTTTTTTTTTTTTTTTTTTTTTTTTATACCCAATCTCTCACCAAAAGCCTAAAATGAAAGTTAGTTATGCTTACTGGTACAACTGTTTCAAGTATGAAACTTCATTAATCTTTTCCAGCATACAAACGTTTTGCAGATTTTTAGCAGTTTTTCTGGCTAGTTACATTTTCCTTTTATAAAATTTTCTAAGGTAACAGAATCTAAAGCAAAACTAAAAATAATAAGACAAAGATTTTCCTGAAGACAAAAACACAGATAAAATATAAGAAATCAAAAGTCCATTTGAGAAGACTAAGATTTTTAAAAGGCTAGTCTTAATTTTCTTTTTAATTTGCAATGAATGGGGGATGAGGAGGACAAATTACCACTTAAATCTCTTACAGTTTTATGCTAACAGCCACATAACCTAATTGTGTGCTCTTTAGTTATTCCTGTGATTGAGAATCATCCCCTAGTCCCATACTATCAAAAATTTACCCAAGGGTAGACCCACAAATATCATACTACTACTGGATCCCGTCTTCTTTCTTCATTCCTTGGGGAAAATTTAATCTAAAAATTAATTTTATTTCATTATATTATATTATTTATATATTATATAATTATATAATATTTATAATATTATATATTATAAAAATTTAATCTAAAAAAAAATCTAAAAACTAAAACCTAATCCTAAACCATCCTACTCCCTGAAGTAAGCCTAAATCATTCTGATCCCTGGGGCAAATTATATAAACCTAAATCTTAATTTAGCTCCATAGAAATAGGAATTGAGAGGAGTCTGACCTCAGGATGCTGCTATCTTTCATGAAAACATCCATCCCTTTTAACTGGCTTCTAGGGTAGTTTTCTGGAATTCTGTCAGTTTGGGTCTTTGAGTTCTGACAATCTGGTTGACAGACAAAAATTGTGGCAGATGAAAAAATGATATAACTGCACAAAAGTTCAATCTTTTAAGCATATTGATTTATTAAAAACAATTAATCATATAAGACCAATTAATGAAAAGAAAACAATCAGCACAGATACAAAATTAAGTAGTCTGATTTCTAATTGAAGGAAAAACTAGGGACTTTTCAATTTGGGAGGGAATGAGTGAACAGCTGCAATTTCCTGAGATCCTTGCCCCCAAGTGTCAGTAAATAATTAAAAGAAAATGGAAACAATAATTGATTGATAAGTATGGGGTCATTTTAAAATAAGACATATGGATTTTTTGAGATGTACAATTGTAATCTTTGGGTCTGTCTAGGTTTCAGGTCAGCATAACCTAGGTTCTTAGTGAAGGGTTTCTAAGCAACAGGTAAAGGTAATAGAGCTTCTCAGACATGCAGGGCTAAATTCAAACAATACAATAAGGTTTTCTCCCAATTTCCACAATTGGATAATGTTTTCTTACAAGACAGAAATTGAACTAGACTTATAATTAAATAGAAACTAAGCTAGCTCCATAACTAAGTCACAAGATGGATTCAGTGTGATTTCCTCAGTTCCCACAATTATTCACTTGCTGTCTTCTTCCTCTCAATTCTCTCATACTATTTACAATATTAAGGAAAGATCCATTTATTCCTAAGCTATTTTTAAAAAGCACAAATGATTATTACATTTTTCAAAGGCAATTTCTTCATCTATTAATTTAATCACATGATTTTATTGTTTTTGTTATTAATGTAGTCTAAACTATTTATAGTTTTCCTAATGTTGAACTAATTTTTAATTCCTGGCATAAAATTCCCTAGTTCATAGGGAATATTCTTTCTAATATGTGCTATAACTTTTTTTGTAGCTTTTATTCAATATTTGTTGCATCAATATTCATTAAAGAGATTGGTTTATTTTTCTTTTTTAATCTTAATAGATTTGATATCTATCTCATTGAATATATTTGGTAGTATATATTTTTTCTCTGGTTTTGAAAACAATTTATATCATGTTGAAATTAATTTTCCTTTGAACTTTGATAGAACTCACTTGTAAATTCATTTGGGCTAAAATATTTTTCTTTGAGAATTTATTTATAGTTAATTTTATGTTTCTGAAATCAGGCTGTTTAAATTATCTTTCTTTACAAGTATTCATTTATTTAATTTGTTATCATATTTGTAGGTATATAATTGTACAAAATACTGTTAAACAAATTTCTTTGATTCCTATTCATTTGTTGTATTTTCCCTTTGTTTTGGCAATTTATTTTTTATATGCACACATATATACATATATTTAGAAAATCAAATTACCTAATGCTTTGCCTGCTTATTCAGTTTTAAAAATAGATTCTTATTATATTTATAACTCAATTTTTATATAAATTTAATCTAGTCTTTGATTTTCATTTTTCACCTTTTATGTTTATGTACATATTGCTTTTCTGATTTCTTTAGTTGCATCCCTCACTCACTGGTCTATTTTTTCTACATCTATGAAAATGTTAAGAGATATGTCCACTGACCCTACTTCCCCCAATCTTTCTTTTCTCCTAAGGACTACGTGGTTGTATCATAAAAGTTTTGGTTTGTTTTCTCATTATTACTTTATTTGACATAATTATTTTTTCCCTATGATTTGTTTTTTGACTTACCAGTTCTTTAGGATTGCATTACTAGTTTCCATTTAAGTCTGAATGATTTTTTCAGATTTCTTTTGGTGATATAATTTTTACTCTTGCATATAATAAAGGATATGTTTCATATTTTTGTTTTTCTACATTTATTTGAATGGTCTGTAGGCTTTCTATCCTGCTTGTACTAAGTTTAGAAGAATAGCTAATTGCTGCAAGTAGCCAGGACAAATGCTGCACTTGCACTTATAATCATAAAAAAGAGTAATGTTGATTCAATTCACTGATTTGGGTTTATAATGTTTGCCAAAATGCTATGTTCTGAATGAAACATAAAAATGAACTAAAAATTCTTAGATTGTTATGAATAAAGAAGATTAATTTGGTGATTTAATTTTCTATAGTGTACACATAATGTTGAAGTTTAAATTATATTTGCTGGATTAGTGCTTATTTCATGAAGAGTTATGTATCTGGAAAAATACTTTGGGAAAAATATTTCTTAAGTAATGACATTTGAGAAATTGCTTGATTAGAATTTTTATAAATTTTTGTATATTTCCTAGCATATAATATGCTAGGAAAAGTAATTTACTTGTAAGATGTCATCATCAAAAGGATAGACTTTAGAAAGAAATAATCTTAATACGAATATTTTCATATTATTATTCAAATAGCCTGTTTGTTATTGATTGAGGACTGGTTGAATAATTGGTGCTTTCTCTCCCTCCTTCTCCCTCCCTTCTTCCCTCTTTCCCTCCTTTCTTTTTCTTCTCTCACTCTCCTCTCACTCTCTCTCTCCCTCTCTCTCTCTCTCTCTTTCTCTTTCTCTCTCTCTCTCCTCTCTTTTCTCTCTTCTCTTCTCTCCTTCTTCTTCTTCTTCTTCTTCTTCTTCTTCTTCTTCTTCTTCTTCTTCTTCTTCTTCTTCTTCTTCTTCTTCTTCTTCTCCTTCTCCTTCTCCTTCTCCTTCTCCTTCTCCTTCTCCTTCTCCTTCTCCTTCTCCTTCTCCTTCTCCTTCTCCTTCTCCTTCTCCTTCTCCTTCTCCTTCTCCTTCTCCTTCTCCTTCTCCTTCTCCTTCTCCTTCTCCTTCTCCTTCTCCTTCTCCTTCTCCTTCTCCTTCTCCTTCTCCTTCTCCTTCTCCTTCTCCTTCTCCTTCTCCTTCTCCTTCTCCTTCTCCTTCTCCTTCTCCTTCTCCTTCTCCTTCTCCTTCTCCTTCTCCTTCTCCTTCTCCTTCTCCTTCTCCTTCTCCTTCTCCTTCTCCTTCTCCTTCTCCTTCTTCTTCTTCTTCTTCTTCTTCTTCTTCTTCTTCTTCTTCTTCTTCTTCTTACATATCAATTCAGTGGGATAGATTGTAAGATGAAGACTTGACAGTAAACTTAGAAAATCTAGGATCCAATTCCTTTATTTTACAGATGAGAAAACTGAGGTCCGGAAAAATCAAGGGACTTATTCAATACCATCCAAATTGCTTTTAAGAACTACAATTCAAATCCAGCTTTGTTATTATTGTTGTTTAGCCGTTTTCAGCCATGTCCACTCTTTGTGATCCCTATTCGGGTTTTCTTGGCATTTCCTTTTCCAACTCATTCGATAGATGACGAAACTGAGGTAAACAGGATTAAATGTATGGCTAGTAAGTATTTGATGCTAAATTTGAACTCAGGTCCTCCTGTCTCTAGGGCCAAAATTCTATTCATAGCACCACCTAGCTGCCCC
The DNA here is from genome assembly GCF_048593235.1 of Sminthopsis crassicaudata. Classification (NCBI taxonomy): domain Eukaryota; kingdom Metazoa; phylum Chordata; class Mammalia; order Dasyuromorphia; family Dasyuridae; genus Sminthopsis; species Sminthopsis crassicaudata. The sequence continues at coordinate 577,730,645 of NC_133617.1, read as the reverse complement.
AGCTATTTTTTTTTTTTTCTTTATATCAAATGAAAGAAAAAACAATTTTAAAAAATTAAACGAAAAAAGTCAACTTTTGACCACATCAAATGAAACAATGGATGCAGATTAGACACTTTAAATTTTCTGTTAAATATTAACAATTATTATTGTTATTGTTTCTACTGCTCCATGCTGTCTTCATATATAGTACTTAATACATAGGATCTCATTACCTGAAGGCTGAGCATGTCATATCCCATCCCTCTGTCAGGATTCGCTTTTACTTTTTTTTTTTCCCTTGTGGCAATTGGGGTTAAGTGACTTGCCCAGGGTCACACATCCAGGAAATGTTAAGTGTTTGAGGTCATATTTGAACTCAAGTCCTCTTGACTTCAGAGCTGGTGCTCTATCCACTGCACCACCTAGCTGACCCTCTCTTTTACTCTTAAAGATGTTTCAGTCGTCTAAGCTTTCCACCATTAGCTATAGCCCATACTGATGGTGTTCCATCAGATATGGGAAGCTCTGTTGCACCATGGTTCCATCTATCTCATTAGTTTTTGTAAAGGAATATTTACTTCAAAGATATATTAACAATTACACATTCATGTTCCACAGCACATGGGAGACATAATTCTCTTCCTTCCCACCCTTAGCATCTAGTCTCTGAGGAGGGGAAAGATATTAGATTTGTAGCTTAGCTCAGTTCCTATCTATTGTAGTTCTAAATTTCAAATTTTGAAACCACTTCAGACTAAAGTCCCAGGCAGGCACTCCACCTTTTCAGGACTTCCCTGCTAGGTTGGCTGACTGCAACATCCTTTTTTAAATCCTGGTTCCAAAGTTCCATGGCTAGAACTCCCCCTCTAGTGGGGATTACTGACTAAACCTGGAACTGAGAACAATACATGAAACAGAACAGAAACAGAAATAACACAATTCATGACACCTAAAAGGGAGGCAGGGGAAGGCATCCCTACTTCCCAGTTTGGTTCCTGAACTGTGCATGATCTTCACCCAATAGGAAAGAACACAGAACGAAGGGAGGGAGAGGGAGAAGGGGAAGGAGAGAGCAAAAAAGAGAAGAGACAGAGACTATTGCAGTTTGGCAGTTTCAAAGATAGCCTATGCTAACTTCACAGTTAACTGAAAAAGGCTACTCCCACCCGTCTAGCAGAGAAGCAGGTATCTCCATCCTTTAAGCTCTATTACACAAAGCTATAGTAGCTCTCTCTTTTTATTCAGGACAAGAGTTAACCATTGCAGCCCTTACTGTTCCACAAATAACTAGACACTCCAGATATTGTTTATTTGGTTTTGTTTGTTCTCCATGGCTACCATTACAATTTGAGTATTTCTTATTATTATAGTTTATGAAATGTTTTTGTTTACCTTCCCTGAGAAAAATATAAGGATACAAAAAAAAGAAAGGAATTGATACTTTATTTCTTGTTGCAGTAGTAGGTAACATGTATGTAATTATTTACTAATTTAACAGTAGATGAAGATTGGAGTTTAGTTCAGCAGCAAAACTACTCCTCGGATAGCCTCTGTACTTGTGTGAGTGGAGCCACTTCAAGTGTCTTGATGCATATGGCTTTCTTTTGTCAGTACCTTCATTTTGCCCTTCAGGGACAGATGCACCTCTTGAACTTGTGGTGAGCATTTCCCAGTGGTAATTAGTTAGGAGATTTTCCTGAGGTTACTAAGCAATTGCCTTAGAAGAACTTTGAAAGTTTTTCTTTATCAAACCTTCTCCAATCTCTGCTTACCTTACCTCATTTCTTGCCCAGGGAAGTCTTTGGCAGTCTAGATTAATTTAATTTTTCCCTTGCTTTTGGGAAGTTATACTAATGTTTATTTTTTTAAAAACCTAGTTAGAAACCATAGATTTAGAAAGAAGTTTGTTCTTTCTCAGTGTAGCTAACCAAAACTTTCTTTACAACCATCTTTGAACAAATTACATACATGGAGGCCAGTCATGCTTTTCATTCTATACTAGTTTATAGAGACTAGGTGAATAGTAATATAAAATAAAAATTTTAAATGATATTTTATTTTTTCCAATTACATGTAAAGGCAAATTTCAACATCCATTAAATTTTTTTTGAGTTCCAAATTTTCTCCTTCCTTCCCTCGCCTGCCACCTAAAACAAAAAGCAATTTGTTATAGGTTATATATTTATGCTCATGCATTTATTTATTATAATTCTATATGATTAATTATTATTATTCATACAAAATAATATTTTTATTATATATTCCATATTAATCATATTATGGAAGAAGATACAGATCAAATGAAAAACCGAAGTGAAAACAATATGCATTGGTATGCATAAAATATGCATAAAAATAAAAGAATAGTGATAATCTTTGGAACAGATACTATCCTCTTGTTATGGGTGAAAGATGAAATGACTGAGGAAACAAAGCTTCAGGCTTCAGAGCATATCAATTTATTAAGCAATGTATGACAACTGCCTAACAAATTGGGACTAGATTTCCTCAGCTTTGGCATTATACTATCAATAAAGGGAGAGAGACTTTTATGCATCAAAAATAATTAATCAAATAAGACCAATTAATTGAAAGAAAAAATTAAGCAGGATAGGTAATCTGATTTCTAAATTAAAGGTCTCTGAGCATCAGGTAGAGGTAGTTCAGCTTGCCAGTCCCATAGGACTAGGTTTAAACAATGCAATAAAGTTTTCTCCTGATTCCCACAATTGAATAAAGTTATTTTTTTTTTGAAGGCAGAAATTGGACTAAATCCATAATTGAATAAGAAGGGAACTGAGCTAGCTCCAGAATTGAGTCACTAGATGGATTTAGTGTGGTTCACTCAATTCTCATTACCACTTGCTGTTCTAATCCCTTCAGTTCCTTTATTCCCTTGAGAATGAAAGGAGGGAAATTCTTTTTTTTAAGTCAACATTGTTGTTGGCAAACATTGATAGCTACCTTTTTTTTTTTTTTTTTTTTTTCCCCTTGGCTCTGTATTGCATCTGCATAATTTAGCTCTTTGATTGTGGCAGTGACAGCAGCCTTTGCATCTTTGGTACTGGTATCCAAAATTTCTTTCTATTTCTCTTTTTCAGTTGCTCTGTGACAGAGCCAATTTCTCTCCCTATTACATTGCTTTTCACCTCTTGTGATCTATCAGGTCTTCCTTTTAGGATTTAGAGAGGAAACTTTTTTTTCTTTAGATATGGGAACTTAAGAGTAAGTTGGGGAAAAAACTGTCTACAGATAACATTGAATTCTAGTGGTTCAAACACTTGGATAGATTTATTATCTCTTTATGGGTATTACTTCTACCAGTGTAACTCTTAGCCCATCCAACATTTCTATGCCATTAATCTTCTATAGATCTTTATAGAGGATTCAACTAATGCATTGGAGGACTTTGCTTTTTTTTATTATCTTGAAGGTAGCAATGGAGCACTTGGGTTCTTGATATACTCAGATACACTTCAGTACTAGTTTTCCCACTTTTGTAGACATATATATTTCATAGGATATTAGATTATGAGCTTGATGGAAGAGAACAATTTTAGTAGTTGGAAATGTGAAAGAGTGCATTCCAGGATTGGAGGATGGCCCTCAGAAATACATAAATTGTAAGGAAAGATGAAATTGGATAAGAATTAATAGTCTAATTTGGGTAATCTATGCATTTCTACCAACCTAATCTAACCCATGTTCATGTGATGAAAATATGAACTAGAAGGCTAAGAGGGCTAATGTGGAAGGAAAATCAAAAGACAGCTTATTTGGATACCAAAGATAAGAGAAAGGAAAATGTAAACTATGACTGAGATTGGAATCCTGAGTGCCCCTGAGGTTGACAGTATCAATAATAAAAATGGAGAAACTGGAGAAACAGTGGTACCATAGAGTGCTGGTCTTAGCATAGAACTTGGATTCAAATTCTACCTTTGATACACTCTAGTTGTTTGATCCAGGGCAAATCATTTAATTCCTCAATGCCTTGGCGTTATTACTCACTAAGATTATAATTATCAGAAAGGTTACTGATCTGAATTAGTAGAGAGTTTCCTCATCAAGAGTTCTTTATACCAATGAAATATCTACATTTTTCCTACAATGTATCTCTATTCTGTGACAGATCAATACAAAGATAATTGTTTCCTTCTTTTTCAGTTTAAGACTCTTGATTACATGGGTTTGATTAGGTTGGTGGAAATGATTTGATTTTCAAGAATACAGGTAAAATCATTCTTTCTTAACCCTTGTTAGATGCTCTCTATCTCTGAGGAAGAGCTTATTATTATTAGTTTATTTATTATTTATTAGCTTAAGCCATGGTCCAGAATTCAAATCTCATTTTCAATCATTATCTTTTCTGAAATTATTGATTCCTTTGATAGGAATGACAAGAATATCACTTTTCCCCATAAAACCTTCAGTTTCTTGCCTGAGCCTTCATAATTTCAGCTGTTTTCCTTCCCATCCTTCCCAAGTTTCCTCTTTGGACTAAATATCTACTGTTTCTCATTTTACTTTGTTTTGAGTCTCTTCTCTGTTTTGGTTGCCTTTCTAGACACAAACACATTAAAATTTACTAATTTGTCTTCTAAACTATGGAATGGTGTAAGGGAAAGGATGTAAAACTGGTTCCAGAAGTCATGGATTTGAGTTCCAGCTCTTCCAATTCCTGGTCACATAATTTAGGGCAATTCAGTGGCTCTTTGAGATTCAATTCTCATCAATAAAAGGGGAAATGATGTGTCAAGCAAATCATTACAGGCTACATTAAAGACAAGAATGAGCCCAAGAAGGTGGATAGGCAGGGGAATGACAATGGCTTTTTTTCTAGGGTTTTGTTTCTTTGATTCCTATCCCCTCCTTCCCACTCATTTGCAAGTGAGACCAAAAGAGTTTGGGAATTGAAAAACAGGAGGAGGAAGTGGCAAACATGGAGAACCCTTCTCAATTTCCTAGAAGGATATCCTCTAAATGGTTACTGATTAGATGCTATGTTTTGTATAGCTTAACATATAAAATGGATATCATATTGCTTATCTTCTCAATGGGTGGAGAGAAGGCAAGGGGAGAGAGAGAAAATTTGGAACTCAAAAAATTTTTAAATGAATATTAAAATTTTTGATAAATACAGTTGGAAAATTGAATAAAAAGTTATTAAAACTAAAATTAAAAGATACTATATATCCTGGAATATTTTCAAGAAACAGTTTTCTTCAGTAAAATAGTTATAATACTATCCCTAACTAATTCATAAAGATGTTGATGAAATTATCATTGTGAATCACTTTTAGCTTCTTAAAACTAGATACTGTAAGAATACAGAAACATGCCATTAATGAGAATGGAAGTTACTTTAATGGGATTTTCTGAACTTATAGACAAATGATCATTTGTTATAGTCAGATGAAAAGAGGATAGGACCCAAAAGGCAACTTCTGAATTCTGTATTAAGTATGGGAACAATAAATCATTTTAGTTTTGTAGGAGAGTAGAATTTTATTGAAATGGAAATGGGGAGATATATACTAAGTAAGACTGTAGGTCATTTTGCTTTTGAGTCTGGAGCTTTAGCTACTAAGACCTTCCCAAAAATGTGACCCATATGTTAATATTTTGACTATGTTGAATATCACTTCTTGAATGAATGAATCTAGGCTAATTAGATTCAAAGTCTTATTTTCTTCTACAAAGGTTGCTATCCACTCAAAGACAATGTTAGATAAAGTTTTTCATATGGCAAGTCTGAAACCTCCCCACTCCCACCCCCATATGTAGTGTTCTTTTTCTCTAAATTGTAATCCTTCTCTGGGAGGAGGTTTCTTAGAGAGCCAGGAGTTAAAATCTGGATCCTTTATTGTGTCCTTCAAAGTCTTGAATTTTTTCCTGGGGTCCAGCTAGCTTTAATAGAGGCCTATCTCTCTCCTTGGTTCCCCGATGAGCTCGTGTCAGAATGTCTCCAGCCAGCACCAAGATGGAATCTGGAATGACTCTTGACTTTGAATCTCCTAGAATGGGAATCAGACTCCACCTCTGAGAGTGGGCTTGTGAGTACTCCCTGGGCTTGTGGGAGCTCCTTAAAAGTATGTTCTCTTAAAGGTGTGAATCTCATGGAATTCTAGTAAATACATTGTTGAACTAGAGAATTGTTAAGTAACATGCTAAATTAGATAATTATATCCATTCCAGGGATTTAGCATCTTGTAAGAATCCTAACATCTCCCCCTTTCTTTTGATTTGGAACATAGGGTGGCCATGACCTTGAAACAGATATACATAAATCCATCAATATGGGAGGTATTACACATAATTACATAATTTACATAAGCACATAGTAACACAACACATGAGGAACATATCCATAAGTCCTAAAAATAGTCCAAAAGAAATCTATTGTCCATTAGGAATCCAATAATTGCTGCAAGTTTTGAAGTCTTGCAATAGTCTTATCAACAATTTTTCATCTCAAGGAATCCAATGATCCCTGCTGGTTTTCAAGTCCTTTAACAGTCTTATTTTGTGTTAGGGAATCCAATGATTCCCACAGATTTTGTTCTTAGGTTTTCTCCTTTGTTTCCAGATTTTTCTCTTTTTCTGACTCTCTCTGATAGATAAGACGAATATGACTAGTTGGCACCCATCTGATTCCTTCTCCATCTAAAGAAATAAAAGCAAACCCTCTCCCAGGCAATTAACCTATCTAATGCCCTTCTATTTACCACTTTCTAAATTTCTTCTCATCATCTGGCAATTACATTGGAGCTGTTTGCACTGGACACTGCCCTGTTAGTTTAAAAAGTCTGCATTCTCCCCATTGCAATCCATTTCTGCTATATGATTGCTTTTTGGCTGACTGATCAGGTACACTGTGAAATCTGTATTATTTACATCTTCATTACATGTTCTACAGTTTATGGCCAAGAAGCAGATATTTTAAGTAGTTGTATAATGAAAACAAATAGTCTATCAGTAAATCAATAAACTTTTTTTCTAAACTTATTATTATTTTTGAAGAGAACCAATGGCATCATGAGATAGTATCTTGGCTCATAAGTGAGTTGGATTTAAATGAGCCAGAGCTGCAAGTGAGCAGCCTCACTCTTTCTTCCACAGCCACTGGTAAAATAAACATTGAGACAACTGGCAATGGCTTCCTCTGTACTGAATGATCTTGGTGCCCTCTGTGTCTGGTTAAGCTCTAAAAGTTCCACAGTGCCTGCTTCAGCCATCTTCATGGCTGTTGTAACTAATTATTCTCATCTCCTTATTCCACTGGAGGTCTTCACTTGATTGGGGTAGACATCCCCCTACTTAATTTATTAACAGTTCACTGTGCTAGGTGCCAAGGGATAATATTATGTTTAAAATACAGTCTCTGCCCTCAAGGAGTTCATAGCCTGTGTAAGCTACTCTTTACACTCCCTTTACATGGACAAATATAAAAACCAAGCTCCTTCTCAGAGCTGAATTGAGAAAATGGATTTTCCTCTAATTCTATTCATTGCAGAAACAGGGGACTATGAGTGAAGAATACTGCATGTACTGTTGGACATAGTGGATATGTTGGTTGATTTTAATGATCTGTTCTTTTTTTTTCCCCCCTCTTTCTTTGTTACCAGAGATGGCTTACTGGGTTGCATACATGGAAGGGATATCTTCAGAATTATATGTAATTTAAAAACAAAAATCATCAATAAAAATAAAATAAAAATTGTAAAAGTCTCCCTTCTTTTTGTATAACCAAATTCTTTTTTTAAAATTAATTTTATAATTATAACTTTTTTTTGACAGTACATATGCATAGGTAATTTTTTTTTTTACAACATTATCCCTTGTACTCCCTTCTGTTCTGAATTTTTCCCCTCCTTCCCTCCACCCCCTCCCCTAAATGGCAGGCATTCCCATACATATTAAATATCTTATAGTATATCCTAGGTACAATATATATGTGCAGAACTGAATTTTGTTGTTGTTGTTGTTGCAAAGGAAGAAAACAAACAAACAAAAAAATGCTCACAGTTTACACTCATTTCCCAGTGTTCCTTTTCTGGGTGTAGCTGATTTTGTCCATCATTGATCAATTGGAATTGGATTAGCTCTTCTCTATGTTGAAGATATCCACTTCCATCAGAATACATCCTCATACAGTATCATTGTGGAAGTGTATAATGTGTATAACCAAATTCTTAAAAAAAACTGAAGAAATTATTTATGAACAATGTCAAAATGGCAACAGGATGTTTAGAACTTTGAGAATTGGATTTTTAGTTATTTTATATTAGTATAATCAAGTCAACTCCTATGGCTTCACTTTCCAAGTCACTTTCCAAGAAGTCTCTAATCTTAGTGTGTAAGTCTTTCTTTCAGATAACTAGTCTGCCAGAATGTCTATTTTAGGTAGGATTTTTTTTCTGGATAGTGTGGTCCAACATGTCACTTTCTGGTGTAGCCTACCTCTCACAAGCTGAAACTTGCCTCTATACCCTTCTGTTTCTAATCAATACTCATAATTGAAGTAGACATGGTTAGATTCTTCAAGCCCAGCAGACCTGTATTTGTGGAGCCCCTCCCTCATCCTGAAACATCCTGCTTTGCCACATTATCCTTTATTTCTGTTCTGTATGTCTGGGACAATGCTGCAATTTTCTTGGTGTAAAGTTTTGACTAGGATTCAATCCACAGCAATTCTAGTAAACCTATATATGTTACTTTATTGTCTGATGTAAAAAGAATGTAATTTTTAGTCTACATTGTGTATAGACCACTTAAAAAACAAGACACTATGGCTCAATCAAGTGACATATTATTCTGATGATTCTTTTATTTAAGAAATTACTTTTCTTGTATTTCATGCTCAAAAACTCAGTCCAATTCCCTTCTATCTTGAAAAGAGACAAAGTTCATAAAATACTTTTTCTTTGTGTGAAAGTTTTGCAATGACTTTTGGCCAAAAGCAATTAAATTCTGATCTGCTATCAACTGATATATATATATATATATATTGAAATGATCTCTATTTTGTAACTCAACAAATATGGCAGTATATTTTCGACTAAATTATAATCAAGATATGATCAGGAGATGTAGAATGGTGTGAGTTGCTTGTTCATCATGTGAATCATGCAACTTTTTTTGTGACATGATTTATATCTGACATATGTGTTGTAATAAAGCTTTTTGTCCCAGAATAATAAGAACATATATTCTAAGGCAGTCATCCAAAAAGTATTCTAAGAATCAAGGGGCCCAGACATCTAGCCAAAAGAGCACAAGCTTGATTCAGATGGCAGTAGGAAATATTTCTTCCAATTTTACCTTTTCCTCTTTAATTTTCACTACCATTAACCTAGTTTTGACCTACCATGCCTGGTCAGCTGAAATAATTTCCTAGTTTAGAGGTGTTGTGGAAGAAAGAGCAATGAACTGGAAATCAGAAAACCTTTTTTGCACTGATTTTTCCATTTAGTAGCTGTTTGATATAGGTCAATTTGCTTTACTTGGCTTCAATTTGCTCATCTGTAAAAGCAGGATGGGGGCATAAGGAGTTTCTGAATTGGATTTTCACTAAGGTCTCTTTGAACTTTACATTCTATGATTTTTTTTTTTTTTTTAGTTCTAACTTTCTATGAGTCTGTGATGTTATCTCCAATTTCTTCTACACTTCACCCTGTTCTGTACACGAGATTATTATTTAGTCATTTGGTCTTGTCTGACTCTATGTGACCCCAAAGAATTTGTCTATGGAGTTTTCTTAGTGAAGATACTCAAGTGCTTTGCCATTTCCTTCTCCAGTTCATTTTACAAATAAGGAAACTAAGGCAAACCAGATTAAGTGACTCGCCCAAGGTCACATAGCTAGTAAGTGAGGCTGGATTTGAACTCAGATCTTTTTGACTGCAGGTCCAGGGTTCTATTCATTGTACCAGCTAGCTGTCCATAGTGATTAGTACTTGTCAAACTCCATCTTCATCTTGTCCCAAACATGTTTAAGATGATAGCATATCAGAAAATTATAGACTTAGACCTGGAAAGTCTTTTTCAGTGCATCTATCCCAACTTCTATCTTTTACAGATGAGGTATTAGGGACTACATGACTCTAATCATGTAGGTTATAAATGGAGAAGCTGGAATTCAGATTGAGATCCTTGAAATTAAATCCAATGTCTTTTTCACCATATCACATTACCTTTCTTTCAAAACAATTCAAATTCTTGGGCCCAGACAATCAAGGTCCTTCATCAGCTGAACTTAACTTAGTCTAGGTTACTTTCTTCTCTTCCCAATATAGTCTTTGCTTCTGTCGGATCAATATTCTTAGTATTCTGTTCTTTTATTATCTATCCCTTTGCTCACTCCCTTCTTTTTGCCTTTGCTTAAGCTGTCTCTCCCATTCTACTCTAATTCCCATGAGAAGGTGCTCTCCATCATTCCAAATTTCATGTTTCCTATCACAGCTGAGTATGATTTCTTTGTCTTGTTCTCTTGTTGCTTTATACACATAAGATAGCACAATAGACTGAAAAGTGGGCCTGTAGTCTTAAAGACCTGAATTCAAATTCAGTCTCAAACACTCATTACCTGGGTGACCCCTGGGCAAGGCATTTTAACTTCCACTTGCCTCAGTTTCCCCATCTGTAAACTAGGGATAATAATAGCACCTGCCTCCCAGGGCTGTTGTAAGGGTCTAATGAGATATTTGTAAAAGGCTAGTATAGTACCTGGCACATAGCAGGTACTCTATAAATGTTAGCTATTATTATTAAATTTTTTGGCCCTTAAAGGCTACTGTTATGTCTAATAAAATGTGCAAATATTTCTTAAGTACTTCCTATGTGCAAGGCATTAAAGTAGAAAAAAATGAGACAATTGTTGCCATACATTCTATTGGGTGGAACGTCTTTTACTTTTTATAAGTTGTCTATAGCTATCAGGGCAGTGTTGGTCACATATCAGCTGACTTAAAAAATACTTTTAAAAATAATTTGCTTTGATATACCAAAATTCAACAAGAGCAGTTTTTAGAAAAATTGAACATTTGAGCATTCTTTACAGGTAAAAACACTCTGAAAACAGTAAATGAATAAATTAATGAATTTCTCACTTAAATACCTGCAATTTTAGTTCAAAGGTGGGCATAGGGGATGATAGTGAAAAATATTTGTAAAAATCTGGTTCAGGATTAATAAATGAAATCGGGCAAAGGTCTTTGAACCATTCAAAAGCCTCCTGCCAATATATAAAGATTACTTTTTTTTTTTCTCCTTCCATATCAAAGCATTAATGATTATATGGAAGCACAGATGGAGTATTCTCTCTGGGTGGAGATAAAGAATAAAACATCTTCTTGAGGTGGGAAGATGTAAAGGCCAGAGCAAATGGCAATGTCATAGAGTTTTAGAACTATGGGGCCATCTAGCACTGAGGCCTTCACTGTGTCATAAGAGTTAAGTATTTATATTTTGATTAAATCCTTGTCTGAAGTCCTCGTTCTTCCTTGAATGGAAGACCTAAGTAATTTTTCTTCAATAGAAGATCTAATTAATTTTATGGGAGATAATGTTAATTTTCAGAAAAGGCAAATTAAGGAGACTGGCTAATTTGGTTATCCAGGAGTTAGATTCAAAGAAAGAAGGTCCATTTGTTAATCTAATGGAGAGCAGTCTTTTAATTTATCAGAGACCTAATCAAGATTGGAGAGCAGCTGGGTGGTGCAATGGATAGAGTATTAGAACTGGAATAAAAAAGATTCATCTTCCTAAATTCAAATCTGAATTCAGACACTTATACTACTTAGTTCTGATCTTGTTTCATTTCCCTCATCTGAAATTAGGTGAAGAAACAAATGGCAAACCATTCAATCATCTTTGCCAAGAAAACCCCAAATGGATATGAAGAGTTATACATGACCAAAAACAAAACAAAACAAAACAAAAAAAAAAATAGAAAAACTCAAGAGGGGGAAGTATCCTTTTTTTTTTTTTTTTTGTTTCCTCTGACCTTAGAGCAGTCATTAATTTAAACTGAATTTTCATCAAAGATTTCTCAGCATTACTTTGCTCTCTTCAAATCTCAAGAAAACTTAAATTATAGAACTTTAATGTTGTATCTTCTCGAATGCAGAAATTTCTATACCTTTACTTTCATTATTATGATACAATGCAAATTGGAAATTGCTTGGGTCAGAGAAATAATTTTTTGATAAAGGGAACAAAGTTTCTTTTAAGTAGAAATGTTTGTTGAGCAATAAGTTGTCTCAGATAAATTTTGTCTGAAACACAGTATGGATGGCTTTCTTCTGTAAGACCTAGTTAGAAACTGATACAAAGATGTGAGGATTACTATAAAACTATAATGACTGAAATAAAAGATGACATAAATTGAAGAGATATTTAATGTTCATGCATGGGTCAGATTAACATAATAGAAATGATTCTGAAATTAACATAGTCAATGTTATATCCATCAAAATGCCAAGGAATTTCTACATGGAACTAGAGAAAATCATGATTAGATTTGAAAAAAGCTGATGAATTTTCATTCTTAGAATTTAAAATATATCACAAAGTGTTTCTCAACAAAATTATGTAGAATACACAAATGGGATAGAACAGAGATGATAGGTTTACAATGAAACATAAAGTATTATTTTGATCAGCATGTAGAAAAAAATTGGGACAAAGATTCATTACTTAATAAACTTTCTTGGCTAAATAGATTTAAGATATGGTAGAAAGTGGATTTAAGCTCACATTTCACATCATATACCTTGGTAAATTTCAACTGGATGACAACTTAAAGAAATTTGAGCAGGATGTAACATCATCAGCAAGGAACTTCTCAGAAACTTAAGATTAAAAGTTGACATAAAGGAATTGTCTAATAGGAAGAGAAGATGGCCTTGTCATGTAATAAGAGCAAAGGAAGACAAATGAACAGAGTTTCTTAAGATGTTAGAAGAAAGGGAAACCTTCCAACACATCAAATTAAAAAAAAAAAACAAACAAAAATCAAGCCACCAAAAATCATGAGGTAAATCATAAGTAAATAATCAGAGGTAAGATGTCCACTATTAGGAGGATTATTTATATGTAGATATTGATATCTTTGGGAAAACATGGACAAGAGTTTCATAAGATGGTCAGACATGGTTGGATTGTGATCTACTTTGTGGAAAAGAACTATTAAGTTGATGAAACTACATATCCATGTAAGCATGAAAGAGTTTAGGGAGAAGACTTTTTTCCCCCTCTGTGAAGCAAACAGAAGTACTTAGGGTCATAGAATGATATGTATTAAGGAGAAAGGGAATAAGCATTTATGTAGCACTAACAATTAATGTGTGGGTACATGCTAAGTACTTTTCAAATATTTTCTCATTTAATCCTCACAACTACTCTTAGAGTAGGTGCTATTTTAACCTCCATTTTACAGTTGAGGAAACTAAGGCAAACAGGCTGAGACTTGTCAAGAGTCATATAATTAGGCCAGATATGAACTTAGATCTTAAATTCAGGTCTAATGTTCTATGTACTGTCCCAGCTGCCTAAATATTAGAGGCGAGGTAGATGTGTTTAACATAAAAATGTCAAAAAAAGTCTATAATCCAAATAAAAACAAAAGCATGGCCCAGGAAAATAAGAATAAAAATTTGATATCTAAAATAAATGTGGAACAAAATCAGTTCTCAATCTTCAGTGGATCAATGATCAAGGGACATGAATGTAACATTTATAAAAGAGAAAACACCAAATTGTGTTTTTCCTCTGTCACATCTGATGTCTAAAAGTATTAATCTTCTCATTCTGGGTTCCAAGCACCAGAAGCTATAAGGCCTACATTTGGTTGGTTCTAAATTAAAGGCAAGTGGAAGATAATCTTTTCCTATATAGATCAAAATAAATTTAATGAGATTTGACTGCAGTATTTGGTTAAAGGCCAAGGGTTGATGAATAAACTACTACTTTACAGACCCCTGCTAATCTTGTTCTTATTGACTACCTATTGGCACATCTTGTGATTTAAATGGTTTGAATGTCTGAAATATATAAGCCATTCTAATTATCTTTCTTTCTGATTTTTCTTGATTAAAAGCACACACTACCCTTGCTCCTCTACACATACCACCTCTGTGCTAAAGAGAGCTGTGGGAGGTTTTCTTTTTTTTATTTAACAAAATGAGTTTTAATGAAAAGATAAGTGGAACATATTCTATTCAAATTAATAAAAAAATTATTGGAGCATAGATCTAGAGGTGGAAGTGACATTAGAAGTTATCTAGTTCACCTAAATCATTTTACAGGGGATGAAACTTAGATCCAGAGATGTTAAGTTTAAGAAGATTTAAAGATTGAAAGAGGCCTTAGAAACGAATTAGTCTTCAAATTCATCATTTCAAAACTCCATTACTTTAAAAAAATTTATTTAAAATTTTTTTATTTAAAAATTTTTTGAGTTTTAGTTTCAAATACTATTGCTTTCCCTACCAATTAAGGAAACAAGAATTATGCTACCCATTATATATTATATATGTGAAATTATGCAAAATTTATTTCCATATTAGCCATTATTTTAGTTTTTTATTTTCGAAACATATGCATGGATAATTTTTCAACATTAATCCTTGCAAAACCTTGTGCTCCAATTTTTCCTCCCCTTCCCTTACCCCTTCCCCTAAATGGCAAGTAATCCAATATATGTTAAACATGGTAGAAATATATGTTAAATTTAATATATGCGTACATATTTATATATTTCTTTTGCTGCACAAGAAAAATCAAATCAAACAGGAAAAACATGGGAAAGAAAATAAAATGCAAGTGGACAACAACAAAAAGAGTGAAAATGCTATGTTGTGATCCACATGCAGTTTCCACTGCTTTCTAGTTTTTCCAACAGTTTTTGTTGAATAATGAGTCCTTGCCCTAATAGATTGGATCTTTGGATTTATCACACACTAGGTTCTGCGTGCAGATGGCTCGCTCTCTTCATCACAAGATCATTGTAACTGGTCTGAATCATCTCATTGTTGAAGAGAACCATGTCCAGTCTTGCTGTTGCCATGTACAATGATCTCCTGGTTCTGCTCATTTCATTCAGCATCAGTTCATGTTAAGTTTCTCCAGGACTCTCTGAAATCATCCTGTTGGTCATTTCTTACAGAACAATAATATTCCATAATATTCATATACCACAATTTACCCAACCATTCTCCAGTTGATGGGCATCCATTCCGTTTCCAGTTTCTGTCCATTACAAAGAGGGCTGCCACAAACATTTTTGCACATGTGGGTCCCTTTCCTTCCTTTAAAATCTCTTTGGTTAGCCATGTTTTTTGTTTTTTGTTTTTTTTTTTAAAGCAGAAAAATATTCTTTGATTTATATTCAGAGTTCATTAGTTCTCTCTCTGAAGGTGGATAGCATTTTTCATCGAGTATTTTGGCGTTGTCATGGATCATTGTATTATTCATAGTGGTTGTCTTTCACAGTCATGTATTGTTATAACATTTCTATTTCTGTATACAATGTGCTCCTAATTCTGCTCACTTCACTTTTTGTCAGCTCATTGAAGTTTTTCCAGGTTTTTTTGAAAACATCCTCTTCTTTGTTTTTTTTTTTAGTAGCACAACAGTATTCTATTACAAAATTATGCCACAATTTGTTGAGCCATTCCCCAACTGATTTCTGATTCTTTGCCACCACAAAAAGAATTGTAATAAATATCTTTGTACACATGGGTATTTTTGTTTTGCTCTCTTTGGGATATAGACCTTGTATGGATGTTGTCCTTTTGGGATATGTCTCTAATATCATGGATCAGTTTGCAACTCTACCAACAATACAATAATGTCTCTATTTTTCCATATTACCTCCAGCATGACATTTTTATTTTCTGTCATGTTAGCCAGTCTGATAGGCTTGGGGCAGTACCTCAGAATCATTTTGATTTTCATTTCTCTAATTGTCATTTGTCCTTTTTCCAAGAGGAGCAATGACATCATGGGTGATATCTGGATTTATGTGTGTGAACTGGATTTAACTTTGGCAGAGCTATGCAAAATCATCTGGGTGATGGCTCAGAATGTCATGGATGACTTCGGCATCTTTGATGTCTGACCAAACTGTAAGCAATTCACAGCACCTGCTTCCACTGCCTTCAGGGACATTGGAACAAATGGTTCATGTCTTCCCATTCCAATGGGGAAAGTCTCCACATGCTTGTTGTAGACATCTCCCTAAATGACCAACAGGTTTGAGGTCAGTCAGTTACCCTCCATCTGGGTTGGACCCTGGGTTTTTCCCAGGGTGCAGCTGTTGTACATGTTACAGGTCTTAAAGTCACAGGTGATAGGTGAATATCGTGGATACCTCAGATGGCTGAGCAACTCTATAAAAGGGCTTGGCAAGCCTCCCGTGATCCTGAAACCCTATATGCCCCATTTCTCCATTTATTTATTATTACTAATTGAGAGATTTTTCATGTAATTATTGATAGTTTTGATTTCTTCCTTTGAAAACAGCCTGTTTATATCACTTAATCATTTATTATTTGGAAAGTAGCTCTTATTCTTGAGAATTTGACTCAAAATGCCATAGATTTGAGAAATGAGACCTTAATCAGAGAAACTTATATTATTTTCCCCTCTAATTTTAGCTGTATCAGTTTGCTTGTGCAAAAACTGTACAATTTAATATAATCAAAGCCATCCATTTCATCTTCCATGATCCTCTTGATTTTTTGTTTGGTCATTAACTCTTCCTTTATCTGTAAATTTGAAAGGACATTTTTTCCCATTCTCCCTTAATTTCCTTATGTTTAAATCATGTCCTTATTTTGAGATGTTAACTTATGCCTGGCTTTTACCAGACTGTTTTCTAGTTTTTTTCCAACAGTTTTTATTGAAGAATGAATTTTTGCCCTAATAGATTAGATCTTTGGATTTATCACATACTAGGTTACTGTGTTCTATTCCATTGAATGACCACATATTTCTTATTAATATTAAAATGTTCTGATAATTTACTATTTTGTACTATAATTTGATATCTGGTATTGCTAGGCTGCTTTAAATCATATATATTTTTAATTGATTTTCTTCGTATCCTTGACCTTTTGTTCTTTCAGATGAATGTTGTTATTTTTTTCTAATTCAATAAAATAATTCTTTGGTAGTTTGGTATGACTTTGAATAAGTGAGTTAATTTAGGTGGAATTATCATTTTTATTATATTGTCTAGGCATAGCCATGAGCAATTAACATGTCTTCTATTATTTAAATTTGCCTCTGTTCACATGTGTCATTTATGGATTCCTAAGTATTTTATACTTTCTGCTGTTATTTTAAATGTAATTTCGCTTTCTACCTCTTCCTGCTGCATTTGCTTGATAACATATAAAAATTCTGATCACTTGTCGAAGTTGTCCATTGTTTCAGTTAGTTTTTTAGTTAATTGTCTAATTCTAAATATACTATCATATCATCTACAAAAAGTGATAGTTTTATTTCCTCATTGCCTATTGTTATTTCTTCAGTTTCTTTTTCTTGTCTTATTGCTATAGTTATCAATCCTAGTACAATACTGAATACTAATAGTGATAATGGACATCCTTATTTCACCCTTGATCTTATTGGATAGGCTTGTAGGTTATCTCCATTAGAGGATAATGTTTGTTCTTGATTTTAGATAGATATCATTTATCATTTTAAGAAAAGCTCCATTTGTTTCTATGGTTTTTAGTGTTGCTAATAGGAATACCTATTGTATTTTGTCAAAAAATTTTTCTACATCTATGGAAATAATTATGATTTTTGTAATTTTGTTATTGTTATGGTTATTTTTTCTAACATTGAATCAAATGTTCACTTTTGGTTTAAATCCAGTCATAGAGCATTCGCTTTGTGATAGATTGCTATATTTTCTTGTTAGTATTCTATTTAAAATTTTGTATTAATATTCATTAGAGAAGTTATTTTATAATTTTCTTTTCTCTGCTTTTGCTCTCTGGTTTAGGCTTCAAAACTATCTTTGTACCATAGAAAGAATTTGACAGTACTACTTCATCTATTTTTCAAATTGTTTATGCAGTATTAGAATTCATTGTTCTTTAAATGTTTAGTAGAATTTATAAATCCATGTAGTCATGGGCATTTTTTTCTTAGGGAATTCATTTATTCCCTTATTCAAATGCTTTTTCAAGATAGTTATTTAAATATTCTATTCCCTTTTCTGTTAATCTGGGCAATTTATATTTTTTTGTAAATGTTTCATTTAGATTCTCAGTTATAATGGCTTAAAATTGGGCAGAATTGCTCATAACAATTGCTCTAATTTCACCTTCATTAGTGGAATATTCACCCTTTTTAAAAAAATTGATAATTTGGTTTTATTTGAAATCTTTCCTTTGATTTTCAGAATTTCTATTTTAATGTTCAATTCAGGGTTGGGATTAATTAATTTTCTTTTTAGTTGCATGCCCAATTTCTTGAATTGTTCTTTTATTGAAGTAATTGTTTAGAGAATATAAAATTTCCTGTAAGTGCTGCTTGGCTGTATCCCATAAATTTTGGTATATTGTCTCATTGTAATCACAATCTTTAATGAAATTATTGATTTGTTCTTCGACCCACCCATTCTTTTGGATTAAGTTATTTAGTTCCCATGAATTTTTTGATTTAAAAGTTTTTTTGATGTCTTTTGTCATTATATTATACACATTTACATAATTACTTTTATTTGAGAGATCTCTTTTAGCAAAATAAAACAATTAAGCAAAAATAACAATACACTGACCTCATCTGAAAGTGCATGAATTTCACAGCTGTAACATACCCCCTATCTCACTTTATATTTTTAATTAACAGAAATCTATTTTCTTTCTTTCTCATCCTCCTCCAATACATCAGAAAAAAGAGAAAAACATTTCTTATAAAAGATATGCATAATAAAGCAAAACAAATTCCCTTATTGATTGCTTTCAAAAATATATGAACAACCCACTTTATATGAACATAGGAGTTGATAGCAAAAATGGATCTCATATTTTTAGATTTCAGAGCCTCAGACAATCTTCCTATTTTAATAGTGATTCTTAGTTTCCAGTTAATTTAATCCTCCCAAGGACTTTAATTTAAGATTATGATTTTTATTGTATTTCAGTTGGAAAAAGATACAATCAACATTTCTGCTTTTCTGCCTTTGTGAAGTTTTTATGCCCTAATCCATGATAAATTTTTGTAAAGCTGTCATATAAGCTAAGAAAAAGATATTCCTATTCAATAGTCTCCAGAGGTCTATTATATCTAACTTTTCTAAGATTGTACTTATTTTCTCAATTAAAAAATTTTATTTTATGATTATATTTATTTAGGTCTGAGAGGGGATAATTTGAGATTCCCAGTTAGTATAGTTTTACTGTTGATTTTTGTTCATAACAAATTTAACTTTTCCTTCAAGAATGCAATGCCACATATATGTACATGCACACACATACTCTCATACACAGAAACAGAGAGAGATTCAGCAAATAAATATTGTTATCATCTATGGTACTTTTTTTTTTCTAAAGCAAAATGTATTTCCTCCAATTATCTCTTTTAATTTTGCTTTTGCATTGTCTGAGATTATAATTACTACCTCTTCCATTAAAAAAAAATTGAGCTGAAGCATAATTCTGTTGTATTTTTTTTCTTTATTTCTTTATTTCAATTCTTTGTGTGTCTTTTTCAAGTTCGTTAAAAAAGAACATATCATTAAATTCTATTTTCTAATCCATTCTCCTATCCAATTCTGCTTTATGGGTGAGTTCATCCCATTTACATTCACAGTTATTATTTCTAACTTTATTTCGTTTCATTTTATTCTTTTCTATTTATTGTTCTTTATTTTTTTCGTTTTACTCCCTCCTTAAAAATCTGTTTTTCTTCTGATCACTGCTTTCCTTATATATGATCATTTTTTCTCTTAGTCCCTTCCCCCCTATTTTTCTGTTGGCTAAGATAGATTTCTGTACCTAACTAGTGTGTATATATTTTCTTCATCTCTGAAAGTTCAGATGAGACTCAGCTCCCCTATTTTCCTTTCTATTAGGAAAGCTTTTCCTTTAACACCTCTTTTATATAATTTTCCCCATTCTTTTTCTCTCCCCCTTTCTCCCAATATATCCTCTTTCTCAGTGTTCCGTTTTTTGAGAGAATATAATAGATTCACACAAATTCTCTTTAAATAGAATCTTTCTAACTGCCCTGATGATTATAAAGTTCTTAGGGGTTACCTATATCATATTCCCAATTGGGAATGTAAGCAGCTGAATCTTATCAAATTCCTAAAGATCTCTCACTCATATTTAACTTTTTTTTAAATTAATTTTTATAATTATAACTTTTTTTTTGACAGTACATAAGCATAGGTAATTTTTTTTTTTTTTTACAACATTATCCCTCCCTTCTGTTCCAAATTTTCCCTCTCCTTCCCTCCACCCCCTCCCCTAGATGGCAGGCATTTCCATACATATTAAATATCTTATAGTATATCTTAGGTACAATATATACCGTGTTTCCCCGATAATAAGACCTATCCTGAAAATAAGACACCCACATACTCTTTAATATTCCGCTAAAATAAGCCCTCCCCCGAAAATAAGCCCTATCGAACTTACTATGAAAACGGTCATCATGGTGATCCCCTGCGCTATATGCTGCGTAGCGGTACCTTCAGTAAGCAGCGCCGCCCTCCCCTCCCGGGTGAAACGCACGTCGCGCTCCGAGCTGCATCCAATCAGAGCTGCAGCAGTGAGCGCGTCATCCTCTTCTTCCCTGGTGATTTGCTTGCTGGCGCTACTGAGAGCAGCGCCGCGGAGTAGAGCTGAGACAGGACCATCTAAAAACTCGGTAAGTTCAGTAAGCGATGGAGAATAAAATAAGCACTCAGGGGGCATGATGGAGGCTAAAAGGGGCATGATGGAGGATAAAATAAGCCCTCCCCTGAAAATAAGCCCTCTGGTGTTTTTTAGTCCCAAAAAAATAATAAGACAGTGTCTTATTATCGGGGAAACACGGTATGTGCAGAACCGAATTTTGTGGTTGTTGTTGTTGTTTTTACCTTCCGAATACAATTCTTCCTTTGCATATTTAACTTTTTATAACTCTCTCAAGTCTTATGTTTAAATGTCAAACTTTCTATTCATCTTTGATCTTTTCATCAAAATGCCTACAAGAATAACAGCAAGAATATGTGATCAACTATGAAAGACTTGGTTCTTCTCAGTGGTTCAGTGATTCAAAGCAATCCCAATAGACTTTGGATGGAAAATGCCATCTGCATTTAGAAAAAGAATTATGGAGTTTGAATGCAAATCAACGTATGCTATGTTCACTTTTTTTTTCTGTTTTTTTTTTTTTTTCCCTTTCCCATGGTTTTTCCCTTTTGCTCTGATTTTTCTCTCCCAATACGATTCATAAAGCAATGTGTATTTAAAATAAATAAATTAAAAATCAAAGAATGCCTACAAGTCCCCAATTTATTAAATGCTCATTTCTCCTTCCCTTTCCCTCCCTCAGTAGAATTATGGTCAGTTTTTCTAAGTACTTTATACTTAATTATAATTCTAGCTCCTTTGCTTTCTGGAATATCATATTGCAAATCCTCGACTTCCTTTATGTGATGGCTGCTAAATCTTGTATGGTTCTGACTGTGCTCTACAGTAATGGATTGTTTCTTTCTGGCTGCTTGCAGTATTTTTATCTTGACCCATGAGTTCTGGAATTTGGGTATAATATTTTGGTGAGTTTTCATTTTGGGATCTCTTTCAGGAGGTAATCTAAAGGTTCTTTCAATTTTTATTTTTACCTTTTGGGTTTAAGATAGGGCAATTTTCTTTTATAATTTCTTGGAAATATGATGACTATGCTCTTTTTTTGATCATGGGTTTCAGGTAGTCTAATAATTCTTAAATTATTTCTCCTTGATTGATTTGCTTGATCAATTTTTCTCTGTTGAGGTATTTTTCCTTTTCCTTCTCTCTTCCCCATTCTTTTGACTTTGTTTTATTGTTTTCTATATCTTGTGGCGTTATTAGACAAATTCTAATTTTTAAAGTCTTATTTTCTTCAGTGAAGTTTTGTATCTCATTTACTGTTTGGCTAATTCTCTCTCTCTCTCTCTCTCTCTCTCTCTCTCTCTCTCTCTCTCTCTTTTTTTTTCTTCTAGATCTAAATTTCTCAGATCCCATTAGAGCTTCTCAGAATCTGGGAATATCAAGAATGAAACAAAGATAGAACTTGGAGCATAGTGCCTTTTTGAACCAATAGTACAGTGACCAGGTGAATCAGTCTTATTGGATGAATCAGAAAGCATGTATAGGAACAGATAAAGGGAAAATAGTAAAATCATTTTGGCTCTCAAAGCATCTAATTCTCATTTTTAAGAAGTTTTTTAAAAATATACATTTTGTGCCTCTTTTTTCCCCACAATTTTCTTACATTGCCTTCATTTCTTTCCCTAACTTTCCTTCAATGACTCGTATTTGATTTTTTCCCCCTGAGGCAATTGGGGTTAAGTGACTTACCCATGGTCTTAAGTGTCTGAGACCAGATTTGAACTCAGGTACTCCTGACTTCAGGGCTGGTGCTCTATTCGCTGTGCCATGTAGCTGCCCCTCTTATTTGATTTTTAAAATTCTTTTTTTCCTATGCCTTAAAAAAAAACAAAAAACTTTATTGTTTTTAGGAATTCTTGTTGGGCTTGTGTTCAATATGCGTTTTTTCCCTTTGAGGCTTTGCTTGTAGATATTTTCAAGTCATTGTCGTCATTTAAGTTTGTGTCTTGAATTTCCTAGTCAATATAGTGGCTTTTTGTATCAGGTTTTGTTTTCATTTTGCTATTTGTTCATCCAGTCTATTCCTCAACTTTGGACTTTATATTAGAGTTGGACTCTGCTTACCTCTGGATTGGGAGTGATGTTCCCAAGCTTCAGACTTTTTGTGATCTGCTATTTTCACAACTAGTTCTGGGGACCCATACATTTTCAGTGCTTCCAAAATTGTGTGGTCACTACATTCTTCATCTGTGCTCTTGTCCTTATCCAGGGAGAGGTCCCGCATTACAAGTACTTCACTCTGCTCTGGAACTGAGATCCATTATAAGGTAATGGAAAATGGAATTGTTAAATGACACTTGGTCCTGGGACCTGCATCCTTGGTCCCAATGTTGTTTGTAAGGGGGTTCTTGGTATCTTTTTGATCAGGTTTCCAGTTCCATTACCATTTCTTGGGATTGAGAGCTCCTGGTACCATCACTGTGTGGGGATTAAAATTCTCCAACATACAATAAAAAAGACAGGCAGAGTTCTGAGCCTATGGCACTTTATTAAAAGACTTACAGGCCCCTTTAATGAAGTAAATCTCAAGTCTTCCTCATTATCTGATTCTGATCAGATTCTTCTGATCATGATCTGATTCTTCTGATATCTTGAGTTTTTAGGGTTTGATACCCAAATATACAAAAGAGGCATGGTGAAATACAGAATCTCATTGGCTTCAGATCATAGTCTTGAGAGTTTAAAATGACATATCAGCATTGGGTATCTCCACTGATCAAATGGTCATAAGATGGTCACCTGCTCATTTGGACAAGATAGAATGATCTGGAGATACAAAAATAAATTGGGGGACTTTCCAAAGCATCAAGGCATCACGCCCACACATGGAATTTGAGTAAAGCAGGTTGGAGATATCTTTGTCAGCATTCTTGCTTGTAGTTATACAAGTGAATTCCATGGCTACAAATAAGTAGTGAACAGTGTATTAAAGTTTGAGGCCCCCTATAAGAACCTATCTATCTCTATATGATTTATGTAGAATGTTGAACTGATTAATACTGATTGGAATAGAGTAAGGATCCAAATGAATTATTTCTCACAACTTCTGCCAGCTGCCTCCAAGGCACTTCCACTGTACGAGTTCCCAGCCAGTCCCTATCCCAGAGCCCCAGACCTCTCATTCTGTCCTTCCAAATTGTCCTAGACTGGAAAAAATGACTTTTTGTTAGTTATGCCATTTAGAATTCAATTTATGCATAGTAGATTTGTAGTTTCAAAGTACAAAGACAAAAATGAAACAGTCCCTGTCCTCGGGGAATTTATATTATAAAGGGGAAGACAACATGTGCACATGATTATATATAGTTATTTATACAAAGGGAATAATGTTGAATGTTGTCTGGGGAAGGGGTGCTGTGAAGGTTGTGGGGATAAGTAAAGGCTTTAGGAAGAAGATGGCTTTTCAGTTGGGTCTTGAAGAAGTCTGAGATTCCAAGAGGCACAAGTAAGGAGAAAGAACATTCCAGGCTTGAGAAACAATCAGACCAAAGGCATGGAGATGGGAAATAAATTGTCATATATGCAGAACATCAAATATGTCAAATGGCTGGTATGCAAATTTCAAAGAAAGGAACAAGTATAAGAAGACAAGAAAGGTAGGAAGGGGCCAGACTGTGAAGAGCTTTAAATGTAAAGCAGATTTTTATTTTTAAGGGCACAAGGTGGCATAGTACATAGGGTAGCAGGCCTTAAATTAGGAAGACCTGAGTTCAAATCCTACCTCAAATACCTCCTAGCTGTGTAACCCTCTATTAAACCTCTCTTTGCCTCAGTTTTCTCAACAATAAAACGATCACCTGCCTCCCAGAGTTATTGTGAGGGTCAAATGAGATAATTTTTTTTCCTTTTTTAAAAACACATAATGGGGAGGGGGAATACTTTTTTTTAATAATTTTGTTGAGGCAATTGGAGTTAAGTGACTTGCCCAGGGTCACACAACTAGGAAGTGTTAAGTGTTTGAGGTCAGATTTGAACTCAGATCCTCCTGACTTCAGAGCTAGTGTTCTATCCACTGCGCTACCTAGCTGCCCCCAAATGAGAGAATTATAAAACATTTAGCATAGTACTTAATACATATTATAGTAAGCACTATATAAATGGTTATAATAATAACAATAATAATTATTATTGATTATAAAGGCAAATGAAAGTCACTATAGTTTGTTGAGTAGAGGGATGGAATAAGAAGATTTTAGGAAAATTAATTTTACAGCTGAGGGAAAGATGGAATGGAATGAGGAAAGATTCGAGGCAGGGAGGACCAATTTTAAGACTATTGCAATAGTCCAGGTAAAAGGAGATGAGGGTGGCAGCTGTATGAGTGGAAAGGAAGGGACATACATGAAAGAAGTCGTGGAGATAGAAATACCATGATTTAAATATAAATTGGATGTTTGGAGTGAGTGAGAGGAAGGAGCTAAGAATGACACTGAAGTTTCAAACCTGAGTGACTAAGGATTGGGGTGTCCTAAAAAAATAATAAGGACATTTGGAAGGTTGATGGATTTTGGGAAGAAGATAATGTTTTACTTGGACACATTCAATTTGAGATGCCTATAGGATATGCAGTTGAAATATGAAAATAGGCAGTTAGTGAGATGGGATTAGAATTTGGGAGAGACTAGGGCTGGGTATATAAATCTGGCAGTCATCTGAATAGAGATTGATAATTGAATCTATGGAAATGGTGGGGTCACTAAGGGAGTCGATGTGGAGAAAAGAAAGATTGTACTCAGTGCAGAACCTTGCAGTTACATCCATAATTAGGTAATGATATGGATGATGAATTCAGAAAAAGATTGAGAAAGAGCAGTTAGACACTCAAGAGAAGATCTAAAGGGGACCAATGTCCTCAAACCTCAGAGAGAGTCCAGGAGGGGAGGACAGTAGAGGTTGTCAAATGAAACAGAGAAGTGAAAAGAGGGCATTACTACTGCAGATCATTGGTAAGTCTGGAGGGAGTAGTTTCAGTTGAGAAATGAGATAAAAATCTTGACTGCATGACATTAAGGAGTGAGAGGAGAAGTTGAGATGCTGATATCTTTTTTAAGGTGTTTGGACGAAAAATGGAGGAGAGATATAGGATGGTAGTTTTTGAGGATAGTAGAATCTAATGGTGGCAGTTGAGTGGCACAAGGCATAGAGTGCTGGACCTGAAGTCAGGAAGACTCATCTTGCTGAGTTCAAATCCAGTCTCAGACATTTACTAGCTGTGTGACCCTGGACAAATCACTTAAACAAAATCCTGTTTACCTCAGTTTCCTCACCTGTAAAATGAGCTGGAGAAGGAATGGCAAACCATTCTGGTATCTTTGTCAAGAAAATCCCAACTGGGTTTGTGGCAGCTCTTTTTGTTGTAGCTAGAAACTGGAAGATGAATGGATGTCCATCAGTTGGAGAATGGTTGGGTAAATTGTGGTATATGAAGGTTATGGAATATTATTGCTCGGTAAGAAATGACCAGCAGGAGGAATATAGAGAGGCCTGGAGAGACTTAAGTCAACTGATGCTGAGTGAAATGAGCAGAACCAGAAGGTCGCTGTACACTTCAACAACAATACTGTATGAGGATGTATTCTGATGGAAGTGGAAATCTTCAACATAAAGAAGATCCAACTCACTTCCAGTTGATCAATGATGGACAGAGGTAGCTACACCCAGAGAAGAAACACTGGGAGGGGAATGTAAATTGTTAGCACTAATATCTGTCTGCCCAGGTTGCATGTACCTTCGGATTCTAATGTTTATTGTGCAACAAGAAAATGATATTCACACACATGTATTGTACCTAGACTATATTGTAACACATGTAAAATGTATGGTATTGCCTGTCGTCGGGGGGAGGGAATAGAGGGAGGGGGGGGTAATTTGGAAAAATGAATACAAGGGATAATATTATAAAATATATATATATATATATATATATATATATATATATATATATATAATAAAAAAAAAAAAAAAGAAAATCCCAACTGGGATCACAAAGAGTTAGACATCACTGAAATGACTGAAGAATCAAACCAAAAGAATCTAATAAGGTTTTTTTTTTTGTTTTGTTTTTTTTGAAGGTAAAGACTTGGTTGTATTTGTAGGCAGTAGGAAAGAGACACATTATACAGGAAGATCATAAACAGAGAATGTGAATGGGGTGACATGATAAGGGCTGTCTCTTCAAAGACTGGACTAAAGAAAAATATAGAGAAGGATGTCAGGACTTGGGAGATAGATAGAAAAGTTTGTCAGGTGAGGAGGGGGGAAAGCAGTTCTTTGGAGATAGCTTCCATTTTTTTTCAGTATAACATGAGGATGGGAGGAAGGGTTGTAGTTGGAGACTTGAGAGAAGACAAAGCTTTACTGAGAGTGAGATGTAGAATCAAAGTTATTGAGTTATTACAGTTGTGTTTGCTTCTTCATGACTCTATTTGGAGTTTTCTTGGCAAAGATATTGAAGTGGTTTGCCATTTCCTTCTCCAATTCATTTTACAGATGAGGAAACTGAGGCAAACAGGATGAAGTAACTTGCTCAGGATCACAAAGCTAATAAGTGTCAATGGTCACATTTGAACTCAAGTCCTCACTTGTATAATATGCAAGCAACAAGGGAAGCATTAGACTTTACTTTTCCCTAGCACTTAATATAATGCCTGAAACATAATTATTAAATGCTCAATCGCTGATTGACTGGCTGGTTGTTACTCCTATAGGTTCCAGGTCTTTATGTAACTGGTGGTGAGGGGTCCTCACAAACACGGGCTCTGAACTTGGTATTCAGTGGTGTGGGGTCTTATGAAGGGATAATAGGTATAAGTGTCTAAGGTGAAATTTGAATCTAAGTACTTTATGTAGTCATTGTTTTTCCTGTTTGTACCATTTTTCTCTATCTATAACAACTATCTTCCCCCCCCCAAAAACAAAACAAAACAAAACAAAACTCCTGCAGAGTATGATGCCTGAAAAGGATTAAGCAGAATTACCTAATAGAGCTTGATTATACCTGGTAACATGTTTACTGCTGATTAAAAAGAGTCATTACATCCTTTAACTTTATTATCATGGCACCAAGTCACAAGTTGAGTTTTATTGTTTTTCAGTGTGAGCTTTATTTATATTGTCATCACTGAGTATACTATTGTTATGGCTTTACCTTCTTTGTCCTGACTCATTTCAAAAAGCTTTCCCTTTCTTTCTTTGAATTCTTTATATTTATTTTTCCTTTTCATGAAACAACAATCCACCCAGACACATTTTAAAAGAACTCTGCAACATCTTCAGCCTTGGTATGAAAATTGATTTTTTCGATTTTGTTGTTGTTGGGAAATGGAAGTAAAAGGGTTACAGCAGAATCCATCTATAAACATCTCTGCACTAAATCAAACTCTGCTGAAAGGTAACGGTTGTTGCCTTGGTGAGCCGCTGCTATTTGCTGATGCAGCTCATTGCAGATGAAGGACCACAAGGGAGATATTCCAAGAGCCCTGTGTTCAAGCAGCTTTTGGAAAAAAAAATCCATAAAAGAGTATATAGTTGAATCAAGCAATAAATTCTACAGACATACATACTGGAGTCATGAGAAGATATCAATAATACCTTAGTAGTACATTAAAGGAACAATAAAAAGGAACTCACAAGGTTTTCCATTGTATTAGAGCTTCTTTTAATTGCAACGCATCAAAGACATAGGTAAGCACGTAAAATTGATGCTTACACATTGCTTTTTATTACCATTTTTTATTTTGCACTCAGCTTTTATCTTATCATCTAGAGCTTTGCATGTGAAACAGTCTTAAAGATAGGTTTAGAACCTTAGAAATATTTGCTAATCCCCCTTTCCAATGACCATACTCACAGCTATTAAAGTGATTTTTTTTCTTATCCCTGTTTTAATTTACAAGTCTTTATTAGATCTCTCTAATAGTCTCTGTTAGATCTCTTGTGGTATCAGCACTGTGCTAGACCCTGAGGATAGAAAGAAACAAATAAAATAATTTTTGACACTTAGGCATTTACAGCCCAACCTCAGTATTGTTGCTCTCAAAACAACCAATTAATAAATTTTATGATCATACTTCTTTTTTTTTTTGAAGTTACTGATTTTTGAAATTTTTTTATTTTTAAATTTTTTTGACAGTATATATGCATGAGTAATTTTTAAAATAACATTATCCCTTGTATTCATTTTTCCAAATTATCCCCTTCCTCCCTCTACTCCCTCCCCTAGATGACAGGCAATCCCATACATTTTACATGTGTTACAATATATCCTAGATACAATATACCATTTTCTTGTTGCACATTAAGTATTGGATTCCGAAGATATAAGTAACCTGGATAGAAAGACAGTAGTGTTAATATTTTACATTCCTTCTCTGGGTGTAGTTGTTTCTGTCCATCATTGATCAACTGGAAATGAGTTGGATCTTCTTTATGTTGAAGATATCCACTTCCATCAGAATACATCTTCATACAACATTGAAGTGTACAGCGATATGATCATACTTCTAATGTATTTAGTGGTTAGATGATATTGTGGATAGAATCCTGGTCCTGAAATAAAGAAGGCCTGTGTTGAAATCCAGCCTTAGCTACTTACTAGTTGTGTGACCCTGAGTAAATCACTTAATCTCTGTGCCTTGGTTTCCTCATCTGTAAAATTGGAAAAATAATAGCACCTTCCTCCCATGGTTGTTCTGAAGATCACATGCGTTCACATTTGTAAAGAGCTTGCAAACTTTATTATCTAAATGCTATGCTGAAGATGCTGAGGATGATGATGATAAAGAAGCTAGAACTGTGAAACTATTATGTTTCTGGTATTTGAATATGACCTGTAAATGATCCAGAGAAGTGCCAGGAATAATCCTTGCTCTTTAGAAGCTTACACTTTAATGAGAGACCTAAAAGCAGTAAGCAAGAAATAATCAGAGAATGAGACATGAAGATTCTCTGCAAAAGTTCCCTCTGTACCTCCTTGGGGTATGAAGGTGACTCTGGGTTTTGAAGTTCACACCAACAGAGTAGAAGCTCTGTCAAGCTCTACTGAGCTAAAAAGGCTTTGAGCTTGATCCTGGCAAAAGACTCTATGACAAATGCCATTTGAGGAAGAGTGGGGCTAAATTCCATATATCTGAATCTAGTACTTGAAGGAATTCCAATCCCTTTGTTCTACAGATAAAAACAAAACAAAACAAAACAAAAAACACCAAAAACAAAAACAACTGAGGCTCCTGGAGAATAAGACTAAAACATTTGCCCAGGATCACAGAAGTAGTAATCCTCTGAGTTAGAATTTGAACTGAGGGTCTTTGATTGCACAGCCAGTATTGTGTTCACTATGGTAAATGAGAAGGTTCATCACCAGGTGTGTCACAGACTAAGGATTTTTTTTCCCACCCCTAAAACCAAGATGTTGTTATTTTTGTTCAGTTGTGTTGTGTTCGATTCATGATCCCATTTGGGGGTTTCTTGGCAAAGATATTGGAATGGTTTGCAATTTCCTTCTCCAGTTCATTTGACAGATGGAGAAACTGAGGCAAACAAGCTTAAGTGACTTGCCCAGGGTCACACATCTAGGATATATCTGAAGCCAGATTTAAACTGAAAAGATGAGTGTTCCTGATTCCAAATCTGGCTCTTTATCCATTTTGCCACCTCGATGACCTAGACCAAGTCATAGAGGAATTATATGTAATCTGCACCAGGGAAAGTACTATCCCCCATTGATGATATCCTGTATCCTCAAAATGTAAGGATAAGACAGTTTGTTATTAAATACTCTTTTGTATTTGACACATTCCCACAACAACCAGAGATCAGAGAAGAAAGATCTCTGTGATCTGGAATAGTAGGGAAGGTCCCATGAAGAACCTGGGACTTAAGCTGGGCACTGAATAATAAGTTTTAATCATGAGCCACAGAGGAGGGATTTTATCATGTACTTGTTATTGTTCATCCTTTATTCTAGAAGAGGACCAATAACCTCAGGAGGATGATTTGTGAGTGAATTGGATTTAAGAGAGACAGAAGTGTGAAAAGTCATCAGCTTCATTCTTTCCTTCTGAGTCATTATTGTTCAGTGGCAAGACATAAGTTAAGATGACTGGTGATGGCCCCATCATGTTAGGGGCAGGGACAGAGAGCAAGCTTCATTGGATGGAAGAACTTGCATTAGATCTTAGTGACAAAGGTTGGCTAAGTGGGCTGTAGTCAGATTAGGAAGGGCTTTCCAAACTATAAAAAGGAGTTTAGATTGCAAGAGGTGAGCAATTAGAGAATCATTTGGAAGTTCTTCAGAGGTGGAGGAGCATAATGAAAGTTATGCTTTAGGAATTTCATTATGCAAGTGGTGTGCAAGATGGATTGAAATGGCAAGAAACTGGTGACAGGGAGACAGTTAGAAATTTACATTAGTGCAGACAGAGAGTGATGAAAACCTGGTCTAGGTTGCTGACATTTGAAATAGAGGGAAAGGAATACAAGAAACATTTTAAAAGACTTTATAGGTGGTTTTTCCATATCCTTTAAACTTCCTAATTCAGTTCTATCCTAAGCCCCTTAATTTCATCAGCTACATTTCCCATCTCAGATGATTATGTTTATTTTCTCATCTTTTTCCCCCCTCATTCTACTTCAGAATTTCTCTTTATTGTTTCCTCCTCCCCTTTATCTCAGGAAGAATTACACAACTCCTTATCTTCCAAGGCAAAGCTCAGATCCCATGATCTTTTTCTAAGACCTTTTCCAACAATTCATCCCTACTCCCCTTTCTCCTTCTCTCTTACTCTTACTCTCTCCCCCTTTTTCTCCCTCTTTGTTTTTTAAAATTTTTCCTCTTTTATTTGCCTTTGTTCCTTTGGATAGGACACTAAAAATGGATTCAGGAACACTGGATTTGAATCTTGCCTCAGAAAGACTAGCTGTGTGATCTTGGGTGAAGTACTTACCTTTTCTGCCTTAGTTTCCTCATCTGGAAAATGATGAGGTTTGACTCGTTGACCTACATGTTCCCTTCTAGCTCTGAATCTATGTTCAGAGATCCCTTATATTTAATTAAAATTTTCTTGGCACAAGTTGGCATCCCATTTTTACTCCTTCCTTTTCAACACCAAATTTTTGAAAACAAGAATGTACATTCTCTGCCTTCATTTCTGTCATCACTCACCTTACTTATCCTATTGGAATTCTGGCTTCCAGGGCTATTACTCTCTGAAAAGTTACTATTAACCTCCTGAGGACCCCTTGAAATGGCATATTCTAGGTCATCATGTTCCTTGAACACTCCAACATTTGATACCATTGACCATGGCCTCCTTCCAGAAACTTAAGGTCAATGACGTTTGTGCTCTGCTGTCATTCTTCTTCCCCTCTGCTTGTTATTTATAATCATGTGGGACTTGGGAGGTCCTCAAACCTCTGATTTGACTTTGTGTATCCCATTATCCCCAAGGTGAGTGATAGAGAGATAGAGGTATTAGTGAAAGATAATGCAAGGAGTCTATGTGATGGAGATAATAATGAATCCAGTCTGTTCTGTGGTTCAGCTGTGAGGTCTACATCCTTCAATAGTATGAAAATGGGGAAGTATAGAGGTAAATGGCAGGTAGGTGATCCAATGGATGGACCCCTAGACTTGGAATTAGAAAGAGTTAAATTTGAATTCCATCGCAGACACTTGATAGCTGTGTGACCTTGGGCAAGTCACTTAACCCTGTTTGCCTCAGTATCCTTATCTATAAAATGAGTTGGAGAAGGAAATGACAAATCATTCTAGCATTTTTGCTAAGAAAGCCCCAAATGTAGTAATGAACATTTGGACATGACTGAACAACAACAAATAGAGGTAAATGGATTTGTGAGAAATGGATGCATTTTGTTTAAGACAGGTGGAATTTGAGGTGACATATAGAAAGTCAGTATAGTATATATAGACATATAGAATGGCAGAAGGAGTTTTGTAATGAATACTGGATTTGGAATCAGAGGACTTGTGTTAGTTTTTTTTTTTTTTTTTTTTTTTTTTTTTTTAAGCTAGCCATTTCTATAAAATGGAAGAGGAGGATGATTAAATGATCTTTAAATTCTCTTCTCATATTGTCTCATGATCTTGTGATTGTAGCTGGACATAGCTATCAGGTAAGTAGAAATTTGGGATTAACTCCTGAAAGGAAGGGCTGGCTAGAGTTATAAATTTGTAAGTTATCTGTAGAAATGATCATTGATGTCAAGAGAATGGGTGAAGAGGGTATTAAATGTGAAAATCTGGTAAAATTAGGTTGATTGACAGATTTAAGATGTGGAGGAGAGCATGGAGAAGGAGGTGAATTAGGGCAACATTATATCATTTTCATGCAACATTATCTTTCCAATAAGGCAGAAACTTTCAAGAAGGAGGGTAGAGATGGATAATCAATGGTATTGTATGTTGCAGAAAAATAAAAAAATGAAGACAAACAAAAGATCAATGAGATATTTGGAAGATCATTAAAGGGTGTAAAAGCATTTTCCATAGAAGGTTTTAGTAAGAGAGCTAAGGTAGGAGTGAGTAATTGAGGAAATGGAGGCAGTGAATGTAGACTATTGTCTTCCAAAATTTCATGGTAAAAAATAGAATTTTATCAAAAGAAGCTCATTTCAAGATATTATATTCACAAACATGTTTGTAGGCAGAAGAACCTGCAATGAGTAAGAGAATATAACAGTAAAAAAAGTGAAAAGTGTTTGAACAAAACGATGACTGAACCAAAAGGAACAAAACAAGGAGCATAGGCAGAGCAGTACGTGGCTCTGTACTGGAAACATAATTTAGTAGACAAGGAAAGGACCTTAGGTCATTTGCTGTTGTCGTCCTGTTGTCTCAGTTGTGTCTGACTTTTCATGATCCCTTTTTGAGGTTTTCTTGGTGTTTTAATCTGCTATTTTTATCTTCAGATCATTTTATAGATGAGGAAATTGAGTCAAATAAAATTGAATGACTTGCCCATTCAAGGCCACACAGCTAGGAAGTGTCTGAGGGCAGATTTGAACTCAGGTCCTCCTGACTTCAGGCACAGTGTTCTATCCACTTGCCACCTAGTTACTCTACCTGTCCCACCTCCCAATTGCATCATAACATAATGGATATAGAGCTGGAAGGGAATTCAGAAGCCATTTAGTGCAATGCCTTCATTTTATAGCTAAGCAAAACCAAATTCCAGGTTGTTCAATGAAGGCCACTTAGGTAGTTTGAAACCATGTCTTCTGAGTCTGGAACAAGTGTTATATAGTGAATAAAATACTGCACTAGATGTCAAGAAGATTTGGATTCAAAGTCTGCCTCTGATGCTGTCTGGCTGTGGGACCATGGTGAGTCACTTAACTTATCTAAACCTAAGCCTGTCTAAACATAAACAGCTTGTCATCTGCTCAGTGCAGGAAATTGCCAAGCCTACCAAACCAGAGATCTGGGCTAGGACAGATTTTAAGGGTTAAAACTGGAGGCACTGTCTTGGATAGGTCAAGCGAATATAATAAAGATGACAATAGTCCCCAAACTAATCTATTATTTAGTGCTATACCAATCAGACTCCCAAGAAACTATTTTAATGACCTAGAAAAAATAACAACAAAATAAAAGGTCGAGAATTGCAAGGGAACTAATGAAAAAAAAGTCAGATGAAGGTGGTCTAAGTGTATAGCAGCAGTCACCAAAACCATTTGGTATTGGCTAAGAAATAGACCAGTTGATCAGTGGAACAGATTAGGTACAAAGGGAAAAAAAGGGTACAACTATAGCAATCTAGTGTTTGACAAACCCAAAGATAGGAGGATAAAAATTCATTATTTGAAAAAAACTGTTGGGAAAACTGGAAATTAGTATTGCAGAAATTAGATATGGACCCACACTTAACACCATATACCAAGATAAGATCAAAATGGGTCCATGACTTAGGCATAAAGAATGAGATCATAAATAGATTAGAGGAACAGAGGATAGTCTACCTCTCAGACCTGTGGAGGAGGAAGGAATTTATGACCAGAGGAGAACTAGAGATCATTATTGATCACAAAATAGAAGATTTTGATTACATCAAACTAAAAAGTTTCTGTACAAACAATACTAATGCAAACAAGATTAGAAGGGAAGTAACAAATTGGAAAAATATTTTTACAGTTAAAGGTTCTGATAAAGGCCTCATTTCCAAAATATATAGAGAACTGACCCTAATTTATAAGAAATCAAACCATTCTCCAATTGATAAATGGTCAAAGGATATGAACAGACAATTCTCAGATGATAAAATTGAAATTATATCCACTCATATGAAAGTGTTCCAAATCACTATTGATCAGAGAAATGCAAATTAAAACAACTCTGAGATACCACTACACACTGTCAGATTGGCTAAGATGACAGGAACAAATAATGATGAATGTTGGATGGGCTGTGGGAAAACTGGGACACTGATGCATTGTTGGTGGAGTTGTGAAAGAATCCAACCATTCTGGAGAGCAATTTGGAACTATGCCCAAAAAGTTATCAAACTGTGCATACCCTTTGATCCAGTATTGCTGCTATTGGGCTTATATCCCAAAGAAATACTGAGTAGGAGAAAGGGACCTGTATGTGCCAAAATGTTTGTGGCAGCTCTTTTCGTAGTGGCTAGAAACTGGAAGTTGAATGGATGTCCATCAATTGGAGAATGGTTGGGTAAATTATGGTATATGAAGGTTATGGAATATTATTGCTCTATAAGAAATGACCAGCAGGAGGAATATAGAGAGGCTTGGAGAGACTTACATCAACTGATGCTGAGTGAAATGAACAGAACCAGAAGATCGCTGTACACTTCAATGTTGTATGAAGATGTATTCTGATGGAAGTGGATATCTTCAACATAAAGAAGATCCAACTCACTTCCAGTTGATCAATGATGGACAGAAACAACTACACCTAGAGAAGGAACACTGGGAAGGGAATGTAAATTGTTAGCACTACTGTCTATCTACCCAGGTTACTTATACCTTCAGAATCTAATACTTAACGTGCAACAAGAAAATTGGATTTACACATATATATTGTATCTAGGTTATATTGTAACACATGTAAAATGTATGGGATTGCCTGTCATCTAGGGGAGGGAGTAGAGGGAGGAAGGGGACAATTTGGAAAAATGAATACAAGGGATAATGTTATAAAAAATTACTCATGCATATATACTGTCAAAAATTTATAATTATAAAATTTTAAAAAATTAATTAATTAAAAAAAAGAAAGGGAGTTAAAAAAAAAAAACTGGAGGCACTGGGACTAGTTAGAAGATTCTTGCAGTAATCAAGGAGGTAACTGATGATGGATCTAGGGAGTGACCGATGAGAATGGAAAGAAAGGAATGATTCATGCAAATGATATGCAGGGTTTGCCAAGCACTTTTCAGGGCTGCTCGTCTACCTTTGGTGTCCACCTGTTTACCTAACTCTCACCTGTGACTTGAAATCCATGTCCACATCCTAGTAAAGCTGTCTCAGCAGATGGCTAAATCAGTTGAGGGCAAACAACAAGCTTCAACACGTAGGTTAGATAAAGGGATGTATAGATGAGAATTTGTTCCAATGGCCATGGAGGCGGCTAAAGCCGAAACTGTAGAGCACTTAAAGCTTGGTCAAGACATCAAAAATATCAACTTCTTCAACTATATTCCAAGTCAGTTCCAGTTGTCCTGACTTTTGTCCTGTCACTGGACTTTGGTGATTTTGATGGAAAGAGTGTGGCTGATGACTTTGGATTTAAAAAAAAATTTAATTTATGGAATAAAACAAGCATTTTCATAACAATACAATAAAAAGGTAACAGTATAATAAAAAAATAACTGTACATGAAACTACAAGTCTACCTCATACAATTTGCTACTATTCCTTTCAAAATTAAAATAAAATTATTTTGTACGTTTTTCTTCCCTCAGCTCCCCTACCCCACCCTAGAGATGGTTATCATTAAACACCATTTATAATAGGTATATATGTACAATTATGATGACTTTGTGCAACTCTGCTTCACTCAAATCCAATTCATGTATGTCAAGACATTATCTCATTCTGTCATTGGTCTTCTTTGAAAAATGAAGGATGAACAACACTACAAAAAAATTGGATAGGACTTGATGATAAATTAGACAGACTTGATGATGAATAGGGGTGGGTGGGATGAGAAGGGCATCAGATCCCAAATCAGTTGGGTTATCAGTTCTTCCAAGACAAGTGATTATGGTTGAAAGTATCCTGCACCCACCAAAATACCATTGGTGGACAATTCATCTTGGACATTGTTATTGCAATTATTTATTTGTTTTGTCTCTGACTTGGATTTCCTAGATGCTTTGACATGGACTTAAGTCTCATTTATATTCAATCTTTACCTTAGTCATCATATGCACAGACACAAACACAGATATTTCTCTGGTCTCTCACTTCTTACTCTAGTGTTCTTTTTTCCTAGGGCTCCAATTTTAGCACTTTGTTGGTCTTGTTTTCCTACTTACATTCTAATTCTCTAAAGGACCATGAATATTTTAGGTCTCAGATCTAAACTAGTTAATGCAGAGAAAAGATTCAAGTACATATGGGTTCATAGAATCATAGATTGAGAATTGAAAAGAATTCTAGAGGGTCAGTGTTGAAGTACACAGAAATTGGGTGAAAACATATATGTTGTATGTATATATAATTTCCAATTATTCTGGATGACAGGCTAAAAAAAATTCATCAGGTTGGAAAAATGGGTATAAACTAATAAGATGAAATTTAATAGAGGTAGATATAAAGTTTTGTATTTTAGGTTAAAAAACAATTAGCTGCACATGAATAGGAAGGGCAAAAGCTGTTTTAGCAGTATTTCACTGGGAAAAAAAAGACCTATAGTTTTTATTACCAATTTAGGATAAGCCAGCCTCAGTATCTGAGGCCCTCTCCAAATCCCATCAAATGTAATATTAATATATTGTGAAAGAAATTTAGAATCCAGATTAAAGGAGTGGATGACTCCCTGTTGGGGGGCTCTGAGGCAGCTCTTTGTCAGTATGACATAAATAATAATATTTTTTTCCAGGACATGTAACTGGGACTCCTGAGACTTGTTAAACTTGTTGATGGCCACCCAGTTCTTGTGGTTCAGATGGGAGCAAAGAAGAGCTCCAGGAAGATCATAGGAACAATTGTTCAAAATTCTAAAGTTCTGGGTGAGAAACTGAATATCTTGGAGGGGCACAGGTGGTGTTCTTAATCACTGCTGCCAACTGGAGGCAGGGGCTTTGGAAGAGAAAGGTGGATTGGGAAAATGAGCAGCTTGTTAAGAAGAAATCTGGGAAAAGAACCTTAATGATGGCTTAAATCGAAGGGAGTATGGGCTTTTGACCAAGAATGGAGTGTGCCTAATGAGGTCTGGTAAGAACAGAATTGCCTGCATACAAATCTCATTAAGAGGGTTCTAGAGAGAAACCAGAGGGGAAAGAAAGGGGCAAGGCAGCTTACATATATCTGCCAATCCAGCTACCATAGAGAGTAGCAGCAACAATACACGAATAAGAATAACATTAGGGAGACCCAGTAATTCACAGAATGGAATCAATAATAAAACCAAAGAGCTCAGATGTCTATACCCAAATGCACAAAGTACAGGTAATAAAACCAAGTGAACTAGAAATCCTAATGCAAGGACATAAATTCATCCTAGTAGGTATCTCTGAGGCATAGTAGACTGAGTTTCACTGTTAGAATATGGAAAAAAAGATAAAGAATAAATTAAGAGACCAGAATAGTACATTGTATATTTGTTGTATATTCATTGTATATTAAGTATGTTCACGTAATGAAATCCAGGACTCCAACGATGGAGGACTCTGTGGCAAAGAACAATAAAGGGAAAAACAAAAGTTATAACATTATAGCAATGTACTCCTTGTCAATAATAGCTGGTCTTTATATAGCACTTGAATATTTGCAAAGCACAATTTTTTCCCCGTTTTATAGATGAGGAAATGGAGACAGAGTCAAGTCATTTGCTAGAGTCATAGAGCTATTATTGAGTGAGACTGCTCCAGGCTCATAGGTATATATAACATTGGAAAAATGCTTATTCAAACACATAAAAGCATGCTTAATAAACAACAAAAAACCTTTTTAATGATTATTTACACTTCAAAAAGGTGGAAAGAGCATGGAAGGAAATGCCTGTTCTGGAACTAATTTTGATTATGAAGAAGGAACTGGTTGCACAAGCAGAAGTGATGGAACCTCCCCTCCCCCTATTTTAGAGGTAAGGAAATATGAGCAAAGTCCAATATGCCCTCAATTTTAGAGAAACAGATTTCAAAGGGTTCAGAGGAAGAAAAAGTAAAAATCTTATGATTCTATAAAGTGAGTGGACCCAAGAAGTCAGGAAGCTCTCAAGATTGAAACTGAACTACAATTAAAAATAAGTCTACTGAGAGAAAAAAGAAGCAGCTTGGGAAGCTTGCTAAATAACTTAAATTTATAAAGAGATATAAATAGAGAGATGAAACAGTTATTAAATGCTTATTATGTGAACACTTTGCTGAACACTGAGGATACAACTATTACCAAAAACCATGATCCCTGCCCTCAAAGAGCTTTCTAATTTAATTTAATTTAAATATATATAATAATATATTATAAATTATAAATATAAATATATATGTGTATATATATACATATATACATACATACACACACACACACACACACACACACACATATATATATATATAATTTTCCCTGGTTACATGTAAAACTTTTTCTTTTACATTTGTTTTTAAAATTTTGAATTCCAGATTCTCTCCCTTTCTCTACACCCTCCTATTGAGAAGGCCCATGGGAAGTTGTGCTAAACATTTCCCAAAAGTCAAGAGCTTACTCTCTAATGCGGGAGACAACACTTAAAGGAGAACTGGAAAAGAAAGAGGGAAAAAGCTGTGAAGGGTCAAAGAGGTGAAAAAATCTGGAAAATGAGTAGAATTGAGAGCAAAGTGAGTGTGGAATTTGTTGTTTAGTTGTTTCAGGCTTGTTTGACCCATTTGGGGTTTTCTTGGCAAAGATACTGGGTTGGTTTACAATTTCCTTCCCTAGTTAATTTTGCAGAAGAGAAAACTGAGGCAAATAGGGTTTAGTGACTTGCCCAGGGTCTCACAGCTAGGAATGGTCTGAAGCCTTTGAACCTAGGGAGAGGAATTTTCCTGACTTCAGATGTAGCTCTCCATCCACTCCCCCCCAGCTGTCCTGAATGTAGCATGGGCACTTGTAAAATTGTGGTCCAGGTCAAGGATTCACCAAACAGAAGACAGATTCAGTGACAAGGTATCTCCGGGTTGAGAAAGCTGCTGGCAGTGAGATGTAAAATTATGGGGAGGAAAGAGATACACAAGGAAGCTAGAATGGAGACTCGTGACACAGGATGAATAGACAGCAATACTGTGGTAGAATCCTCTAAAAATAGTTTTAACTTCAGGTAAGCTCAGATGGACTGAGCCGTGGCTGGTGATGAATACTGAATACCAGCTTCAGCCGAACTATATCCCAAAGTACTGAAGAACTGGCAAATGTGATTGCTGACCTGCAGTGAGTAATTTAAAAGAAAAGATTGTAGAAAATGGGAAAGGTATTGTAGAGTCAGAAAAAGGTCAGTGTGGTCCCAGTTTACTTAAAAAAAAAAAAAAAGGAGGGTGAGGGAGAAGAGAATGTGTTTTATAAAGTATAGATCAATGAACTTTACTTTGCTGGAAAATTTCTGGGATAAATAAAGAGATGGTTTGTGAACCAAGAGAAAAGGATGGTGACTAAGAATGAGCATAGATTCATCAAGAATAGTTCATGCCAGATGAATTATATTGCCCCCTTCTCCCTCTTTTTTGACATACTAGATGGATTAGTAAAATGTTGTGGGAATACTAAATTTTCAGTTTATAATATTATTGGAAAGATTTCAGCAAAGTGTTTGATAGTTTCTTATGTTATCTTTGTGAACAATGCATGCAGCTACAAACTAGGGTAGTTGGGAATATATTTAGGTGAACTTGGAACTGGTTAGATGGTGGAACACCAAGATTAGCCATTAATGAATAGGTGTCAATTTGGAAAGAGGCCTCTAGGGAAGTGCTCCAGTCATCTGTTCTTGATCTTGGCCCGTTTAACATTTTTATCAATGACTTGGGTGATGGCAAAGATTCATTCAATTCAATTCAGCCAAACATTTATTAAGGGCTTACTGCTTAAGGCATTCGTGCTAGATGCTTGTCAGTTTTACAGATGTCTGGAAGCTGGGAGGGATAACTAATACATCAGATAACAGATTTAGGGTCCAAAATGGTCTCGAGATGGCAAAAAAAATGTTACTTATAATAAGATAAAATTCAGTAAAAGCAAATGTGAATTGTGATTTTTTTTTTTTTAACAAATCACTGTTAAAACTTTAGTTTTATGAGGAAAGTATGATTTAACAACTGTCTGTGTAAAAAAGAGCTGAGGGTTACACTGCAAGTTCAATATGAGACATAGTAGGGAGGAAAGCTTACACAATCTGTCTTGAAAGGAAGGTAAATAGGATGATAGAATTGGAGTTCAGGAAGACATGGGTTTAAATTCTACATATTAATCTTACTACTTGTCATATACATCTCATTTGAGCCTAGGTTTTCTGATCTACAAAAGGGGCAATATGGAAATGGAAATAACACCTGTTCTACCTACCTCACAGGGTTGTTATAAAGCTCAAAGTTAATGCTTATAAAGTACTTTAAAAAATTCAAATTACTATTTTTTTTCTTAAAATGTTTAGGTGCAACTGAAGACTTAGAGACCACTTTTCACTTTTAGAGTAGGTAGAGATAATGTAATTTAAAGGTAGTGCTCTGGCTAGTTAGGAATGATGGGGAGGCTGAGTCATGTGAGCCAAGTTGTCAGCTGTCCTATAAAGACCAGCCCTGGGACATTCTCAGATGAATCCCAAGACTGGCCACTACTTGTATCAGATATGGTCCCTTACCTCGGTCTAGGTAGAATTTCTGGGGACTAGGAAGAATGTGGCTGCATTATCAGGCTCTCCAGGACTCATTTCTGACTTGGGCATTTTTCTGTGTATATCCTCTTAATAGATTGATATTTACTGTTATTTTTGTGGTTGAGTCAGTTAAGCCTGTCTCTCCTGTCTCTCTGTGATCCCATTTGGAGTTTTCTTATCACTAGAGTGATTTGCCATTTCCTTCTCCAGCTCATTTTATAGATAGGGAAACTGAGGCAAACTTGCCAAGGTCACACAGCTAGTAAGTACCTGAGGCCAGATTTGAACTCAGGAAGATGAATCAGCCTGACTCCAGGCTTGTTTACTCAAACAGTGCTCCACCTTACAATCCTGCTAGGCTGATATATGGGAAATCAACCTGGAGAGATGTGTACAGTGTATATATTAGCCAAACAAGTCTACTTGCTGTGCATTCCTGACATTCAATCTCCTGTGCTTCCCCTGAGAATCCCTAGCTTCTCTCAGACCTCTTCTCAAGGACAAAGACTTTTCATCCTCCTCTTATGTACCACTTATTATTTATTCCTCCCTTCCCATAGATTATAAATTCCTTGAGGGCAGGGACTGCTTCATTTTTTTGTCTTCCTTCTCCCAGTGTCTAACATAGTGTCTAGAACATAATGGATACTAAATAAAAGCTGATTGAATGAATGTTTCCTTCCATAAATGTATCTCATGTGCTTTATCTGGACTTGGTAACTCCTCATTGTCTTTGGTCCAGACTTTCCTGAGACAGCCTAAGGATACATCTACTCTGTAGCTTCTGTCTGAATTCTTAGCTTATTGGGGCTGGTGAGTCATAATAGGAAGCTCAAATTACAAAAACCTTAAAGTCCTTTTGGTCTAGGAATGGATATGGATAGGGGAGCAAGCTCAGCTACTACAACTTACATACTCAATTCCAGGCTGGACTGCTTTATAGTTTCTTGCTCCCCCTACTTCAATGTGCTCTGTTTGTGTGTGTGGGTCCATAGTAACATGAGGAGTTACCTCGTCTCACATCAACACTTTTAAACTCTTCCCTGCCCCAAGGGCGACCCAAGGAGAAGTACCAAGAGCAACACTCTGGGGGCTGCAGCTACCCAGCATCTCTAGTCTTTTTCTTTCTCTATTGTTTTTTCTCATTGATGATGATGACGATGATAGGTAATG
This sequence comes from Sminthopsis crassicaudata, assembly GCF_048593235.1. Taxonomy (NCBI): domain Eukaryota; kingdom Metazoa; phylum Chordata; class Mammalia; order Dasyuromorphia; family Dasyuridae; genus Sminthopsis; species Sminthopsis crassicaudata. The sequence continues at coordinate 577,687,565 of NC_133617.1, read as the reverse complement.
TTTATGTTGTGTCTGCTCTGTGCCAGGCACTGTGCTAAGTGCTTTACAAATACCACCTAATTTGATCCTCACAAAATTCCTGAGAGGTTCTAGTTATTATCTCCCTTTTATGGTTGAAGAAATTGAGGCAAACAGATTAAGTGACTTACCCTTGTGTCCAAGGTATGCTTCATGTTATTTAACATATTTTCACTCATCTGTTTTTTTTTCTCCCCATTGCCCTTCAGAGTCTAACTCTGCACTTACTAACACTCATACACCAAGGTACAATCCATCATTCCTGTATAAACTGCTCCTACAATGATAAAAGCTGTGAATGGCAGCATCTCTCTGTTAGCCCTAAAATGTACCATTTCCTGCCCTCTCCAAAATCACTTATGGTGATTTTGTATATTTCTGTATACATTTCTGCTCAGTAGGTTATAAGCTCTTTGAGAGTCAGGACTATTTATCTTTGTGTCCCTGGAACTTTGCACAGAATCTGGCACAAAGTGAGTGTTGAAAAAATGTCTTGGAATTGAATTGATTTTAAAGAGGGATATTAACAAGAGAAAATTGTAGTCTTAAAAATTTTTAATTAATCATCACATTTATTGGGCAACTATTAGGTGGAGCAGTGCATAAAGCACAGTAGATAGAGCTTGGAATCAGGAAGACTCATCTGAGTTCAAATCTCTTCTCATACACTTATTGAATATGTGATCCTTGAATAAGTCACTTAACCCTGCTTGCATCAGTTACCTCATCTGTAAAAATGAACTGAAGAAGGAAATAGAAAACCACTCCAGTATCTTTGCCAAGAAAACCTCAAAAATGGTCACAAAGAGTTGTACATGGCTGAAATAAATGAACAACAACAATAAATTGTGTGGTTGGCTCCAAAGAAGAGATATGAAAAAATACTTCCTAATCCTATCATTGCAAAGATGGGAGAAAAATCATTGTATATATTTTTAGATTTTTTTCATTAAATTCACTGGTTTTGCTGATTGTCTTTTCTTTTCTTTTTTTCTTTCTTTTTCTTCTCCCTATTTCCCTTTCCTCCTCCCCTCTTTCCCTCTTTCCTTCCTTCCTTCCTCTCTTCCTAACTTCCCTCTTTCCCTCTTTCCCTCCCTTCCTTCCTCCCTCCCTTCCTCCCTCCCTCCCTCCCTCCCTCCCTCCCTTCCTCCCTCCTTCCCTCCCTCCCTCCCTTCCTCCCTCCTTCCCTCCCTCCTTCCCTCCCTTCCTCCCTTCCTCCCTCCCTCCTCTCCCTTCCTCCCTCCCTCCCTCCCTTTCTCCCTCCCTCCCTCCCTCCTTCCCTCTTTCCCTCCCTCCTTTCCTTCCTTTCTTCCTTCCTTCCTTCCTTCCTTCCTTCCTTCCTTCCTTCCTTCCTTCCTTCCTTCCTTCCTTCCTTCCTTCCTTCCTTCCTTCCTTCCTTCCTTCCTTCCTTCCTTCCTTCCTTCCTCCCTTCTCTTCCTTCCTCCCTTCTCTTCCTTCCTCCCTTCTCTTCCTTCCTTCCTTCCTTCCTTCCTTCCTTCCTTCCTTCCTTCCTTCCTTCCTTCCTTCCTTCCTTCCTTCCTTCCTTCCTTCCTTCCTTCCTTCCTTCCTTCCTTCCTTCCTTCTCTTCCTTCCTCCCTTCCTCCCTTCCTTCTTCTCTCTGATTCTCTCTTCTCTTTCTTAAAATTACCTGCTGGCACAAAGTGCTTGATAAATGTTTTATCTATTTATTCTTCTGATAGATGTTAGACTGATTGCAAGCTTATAAATGAATTGAGTAGACAAGACATTGATAAATTAAAATAAAAAGTTATGTGCTATTAGTGCCAAGGAAACAGTATAGATATTTTAAAATATACTTGTGCTATAAATTGATTCATCTGAAGTGTGGATTTTCTGTGGGGTTGGAGACAGGGTCAGTCCAGGTAATCATAGGAATCTCCAGGGATACGGATGACATAGGGAGTTCATTAAACTCTAATTATTCAATACTTTACAAATCATTAATAAGACTTAGTAGTCTTTCCTCTGGCCTACAGACAATACTAAGCAGGCCTTAAAAGAATGCTTATCATCCTTCTTCCTTCTTATATTCAAAAGCTAAATTATCTTATTTTGTAATTGCTATGCTTCCCGAGGAAGTATAAATTAGAGAGAAAATACTGGAATATAAATTAGAGAAGATGCTCTAAAATATGTTTAAATAGAGACAATAATAAAGAAGCCTATGCTAAATAAAAGAATGGTGTAAGCAGAAAATAACTTTTTTCTGTGCTTAATTTGCCACATTATTTTTTTGCCCTTTTCAAAGACAATTTTTTATTAAGATTTTTTCTTTTAATATCACCTATGTAGCCTTTTACTGTCTTCTACAGAAAGAGGCATCTCTTATATGGAAGACTAAAAAAAAAAAAAGAAAAAAAAAAAAAAGAGAATCCCAATTTGGTAAAAGTAACCAAAACATTGAGAAAGTTTGAAATTATATTTGATGTCCCCCACCTCTGGAAAGAAGAGAGGAAGGTATCCTCTCATACTTTTTCTTTCAAGTCAACCTTGGTCATTATAATTTTATAGAATTTAATGTATTCATTAAATCATTTGCTACACTGTCTTTTATAGAAAGAAATTATTCTGAATGATATGTGTTTCCTACTTTATCAGCCTTTGCAGACCATTTCCTGCCTTTGAATCCAGGAAAACACCCTATCCTAGATGAGTTAGATTTGGAGATACATATTAGGTAGCTTTTGCATCACTTTAAGTCTTCTTGTTTTCAGTTTACAAATTTCCAGTCCCTCCTGTAATTTCTCAAATTATTTGCTTCTGTTCCTTTCCTATATGTACTTTATGATTGGATTCCATACCTTTTATGGTCAGATGGGTGGTATAATGAATAGACCTAGAGTGAGAAAGGTCTGAGTTCAAATGAAACCTGAAAAGCTTGCTTGGGCATGTCACTGTTGACCTCAGTTTCCTCAGTTACAAAGCAAATACCAAATGGGGCTGTTGTGACAGTCAAATGAAATATTTGTATTGTACTTAGCACAGTACCTGGATATATAGTGGGTACTATATAAATTATTATTCCCTTCCTCTTGTAATGTTCCTGAATTGTGAGGGTCCGGTTGTCTGCTCAATTATAATCCTTCTCTGGGAGGAGATCTGTAAAATCTTTTCCTCTATGCGCAGGTTTCTTGGGAGCTCTGAATCTCCTCCAACTCTTGTCCTTTCTCAAATCAGACTGGTCTCCTTCTCCCAGAGTAGATTCTCTCAGACCCAATGCTTCCCTTCTTTTATCCTCCCAGAGAATAGGCATGTGAAAACTCAGTGGGGCGTGGGGAAATACTACCACCAATGAACTTGCTCCTCTTAGAATTCCTAAGGTGTAAACTCCCTTTAAAAGCCCAAACCAAAGGTCTGAGCCAGAGAACTGTCAAGTCAACCTGAGTTCTCACCTTGTAATTGTCCAGACAACCTGAGCTCTCACCTTGTCACTGTCCAGACAACCTGAGTTCTCACTTTCTAATCTTAACACTCCCTTCCCTTCCATTGCCTACACTCATGCATCCAACTTAATGAGGGCCCAACTTCCCCATTCTTTTGTCAATAAAATTTTCCTTTCCATATTCACTACCAAAAATGTTTGGAAAAATCTTACTGAAGGATCCTTGGTCCAAAGTGCCAGAGCGAGAAGGAAATCCAGAGGTCCCACAAAGATCTATAGGTATTGGTACATGCCTGCAATCATTGAAGCCTCTCTTTTTCTGTCTCTCTCTCTCCTTATCCCCTATAGCCCCAGACCCCATCTGTCAGACCCCAACCTCACCTGTGCAACTGAATCAGGACAGGGTCTGGGGGAGCTGGCCCATATTCATGGCCACAAAAGTGGCCACTACAAACCTACTTCACCACAGACTGGAATTTGGGGAAACAAACTGCCTTAGGGGTAGCTGGGTGAATAGAGTGAAGGGCCTAGAGTTAGGGAGACTGATCTTTCTGAGTTCAAATCTGGTCTCAGTTATTACCTGTGATCCTGGGAAAGTCACTTCACCCTGTCTGCCTCAGTTTCCTCATCTGCAAAATGATCTGGAGAAGGAAATGGCAAACCACTCCATCTCTGCCAGGAGAACCCCAAATGGGGTCATAGAGAGTTGGACACTTGTGAACAAACTGCCACAGAAGAACAGTAAGAGCACCCTCACTCCAAGTGTCTGGATTTCATGACAACTTGAAGGTTTGAAATCTCTTCTCCAGTCCCTAGTTTTTCTACTTGTATATCCTCTAGAATTTGATGTTCTAGAAAATGAAGAATTCTCAAGTCTTGGGTCTGTAAACTTGTTTGGACAACTAAGTTTTAAAAATCACAAGTTTGCTTTGTGATCCAAAGTATTTTATTTTGTGCATTTAAAAACATTATTCTGGGAATGAAGCCATAGAGCTCATCAGACTGCCAAAGGACACAGGACACACACATAAAAGGTTAATCTCTTATATTAGGGAGGGGGGGTTAGAGAGATTATGGGGGCCAGAAGAAAGTTGGGGGAATCATGATGGTGGTGGAAGGAATATGGTCCCAGCATGATGTGGATCAATTCCAGAGAACAAAAAAAAAAAAAAAATTGTTAAATTATTCTTTGGATAGAGTCAGAATTCCACAAGAGGAATAATAGAGTCAGGAAGCTAGACCAGAATCAAGTGATTTAGTCTTAAGAGCAAAATGTCTGAAGACAGGAAATGTTTGTACTGAATAAGGTTTAGAAAGCCCTATTGAGGCCCCAGCTAGTTGACTATCATTTGTGTCCTCCAAAATCTGCCTATGTTTAAATTCTTTTGTGTTGGTATTATGTAAACTGTGACCCTTCCTCTCTCCCTGGAAAAGAATGCAACTATGAGGTCTTATGTGAGATCAAATAATTAAGTACCTATTTTATCATTTTATTGCTTGAATATTTCCTTGGGGAGCATAAGCAGGCAAACTTTTTAATTGGAATACTTTTTTCTTCTAGACTTGCAGAATTGCTTGGGTCCCTCTAAATTTTCCCTCGAATAACTTTTAACATTCTGCTTTGTCTCTGCAGTTGCCAAACAAACAATCCTCACCAGATATCTAAATAAAAATAGCTTCCAGACACTCAGACTGCTAAGAGAATTTGAGCTCAACATGGACGATGGGGGAAGTCATAAATAAAGCATGATCCATGTCGCCCTGGTGACCCTTCTCATACCTCTGAAAAGTATCTCCCTGTAGTCTCATCTACAAGCTGGATATTGTCAGGGCTAAGGGGGTGTTTTAATTAATGAAGAACAATTAATGCCAGTGGGAAATGAAGCATGTGATCATTAGCTCCCCCAAGAAGAAATCTGTTTAGGAAATATTACATAAACAAAGAAATAAAAGAGCACACAAATCTCTACTTGAAACCTATATTCATTCCCTAAGTAAAAATAAAACTAAAAAATGGAAACATAAAACTGAGTCTGTATGTATGTGTTTGTGTATGTGTCTGTGCCTGTGCAGGCTCACATGTATCTGTGAGTTCAGTGATCTGGCTGTTCCCTCCAATGATGCTGAGTGTTTCCCATCCTTCCCATCTCTTGTCTGTGGTTTCCCATTTCATTCCCCCCTCTCCCATCCTCATAAAGGGTTCACCCAATGTACTGGAGCTTCCAAACTCTGTCTGATGTCAAGAGCATACCAGTGGAGGGCTTCAACTGTCCAACTCTCATGCTGGCCACTTGACGAGCTAATCTTTTTATCCTATCATTTCTTTATCTGATGGTATACTTTACTACTGTTCTCCAATACTCCTCATTGGTCATATATCACAGGTAACAATGTGAGTGATTGTCTTTTAGGTGATACTCATTTTGAATTTTCTAGAGGCTGCAGTATTCCATTTCTAATAGTCCCATAGTATCAGTGGAATACTGGTATGTATGAGATAAACTGAGTGAAGAATGGGAATATGGTCTTGAGACTTTACTTTAATAAGTTGAGCTATAACTAAAAAAAAAAAAAAAAAAAAAAAAAAAAAAAAAAAAAAAAAAAAGCTGCAGGTGCTCTGTTGTCTTGGATGAACAGTTTCCCTCCTGTTTCCCATCACCTCTTAACATCATTTAAGTACTTCTTTTAAAGACAATGATGGCTTTGGGAATTCAGGTAACAGAATTCTCTCATCCAAGAGTATCTGCTTGTATAGCAGTTCTCTAGGGAAATTTAAGTTAAGAGGTTGTTATTTACTAATATTCTTTTGTTTCTGGAATAGACTTCCATATTTAGAGTGTTCAGGATGGGTGGGTATTATGGTCTATTTAATCTTGTTTTTTTTGCAGTTTGTACTTTGTACTGACACCTTGTCTGTTAGGAGTTGCCCTTTCTCTTGAGATCATAATAAATTCCTTGTCTCACCTTGAAGGTCTCTGATTGTTTTTGTGGTCTCTTGAGGAGTGAGGAGAAAGTTTGAATAGCCAATGATGTGTGTGTATCTGAGAATCATAAATGAATAAGAAGAATGCTGTATAACTGAGGTTAGCGAACATAAAATTGATCTTGCTGACTGGTTCCATATTTTCTGACTTACTGATGAAGAATTTGGGACAAGGTGCATGGTGGAGATGGCCCCAGGGAGGAGGTTTAGTAAAGTTTGGATAGTGGACAAGGGGACAATGGCTTCAGAAGTAGAAGACAGTGTTTTGTTGAATTCATTCACTAAAAAAGTCAGGGTAGATTTCATGTGTTAAGGAATGAGTCTCTGTATTTTCTTCTGTGTTCTCTTATTCAGACTTCTAGGTACCACTTATATTACCACAATCAGTACTGGAAGAAGAGATGGAGAAGGGATTAGGCATTTATTAAGCACCTACTGTGTGCCAGACACTGTACTAAGCACTTTACAAATGTCATTTCATTTGATCCTTACAAAAACTCTGGGAGGTAGATGTCATTACCATCCTCATTTTAAACTTGAGGAAACAGGCAAATAAGCCACATGACTAGTAAATGTCTGAGTCTGGATTTGAATTCAGGTCTTCCTGACTTCGGGCCCAGCATTGAACTATTCACTGCCCTACCTACTTGCTTCACAGCTAGAATTTAAAATGAAATCAGGAATAATGGCTCAACTTGCCCAAATATATACATAAATAATCTACATTGAAGTTGGTGTAATTGTAAGTATTCAGAGTGAATTTCAAGAAGATTTTAAAAGCTTTTGCACAGAAATAATTACTTCTAAATGTATACAAGTAATCACAAATATACAAATTTATACTCCTAACATATGGGATGTGTAATTTCCCTCCTTTTTGAACCAATGGGATTAGGAAGGGAAAGGGGTTAGTTTTATAGCTTAGTTTAGTTCTTGTGGAGCACAGTCCCAATTCCAAGTCCCAAACTTTCCTTGAGCTCAAGTTCCAGGCATCTTGGTTTCTTAACTCTTTTTTTGCCCAATGTACTGGATGGCAGCACCTTCCTCAATACACTTTTTATACTATCAATCATAGAATTGGCTAAGTGGTAGAGAGAATATGAGATTTTTACTATTTGCTTTTACATAGTAGAACAAAATATAAGCTTAAAGGCTATCTCAAGTAAGTACTTTCCCTTGTACATGATAAAATCACATCACAAGTTTGTTTGGCTACACAGATAATTTTGTTTAGTATCCATTGAACATCAACATTAAACGAGATATTAAGCAGGAATACATGCTCATCAAAGGTATTTGCCAATGCCTTGGAGATAATTCTGTATACAGTTTAAATAGAAGAGGTATACCTTACAAATAGTGAGGGACTACAGGTTCTCTTGTTTGAAGGTCAATTCATGACAAATAGATCCACCTAATAATTGACACAGGAAGTACTGAATGGATAAATAAGCTAGGATAGGTAGTCTATTAAATTCATCTGCTCAGACCTGTTGAACATGTAATAGAAATAGAGGGTGAGCTGGGTCTAGAAAATCAGGCTGGATTTCATTTGGGAAGCAGTGTAACATTCAATGATCATAAACTGCTCCATATTGCAAATATCCCTCATTTTAAGGCCAATATTCCCCTGATGATGTTTTGTGGCTAACAATAATAAAACAATTTCTATCTTAGAAGGATCAAAATATGGTTAATTGAAAGGACAATGGAAATGGGATTTATGCCTGATAAGTGATACATAAGCTATTATTAAACACATACATGAACATGACTAATGTGGTCATATGTTTTATGTGGCTTCACAAGTATGATTGATTATATTACTTCTTAATAGGTGGGGGAAGGGCTAGAGGGAGGGAGAGAATTTAGAACTCAAAATTTAAATTAATGTTAATATATATATGTATGTATGTGTATATATGTATATGCATATATATTATATGTTTATGTATACGTATATATATGTGTATATATATATGTTTTCTTGTGCAGCATGATAAATGTAGAAATATATATAGAAGAATCACACATTTAACATATATTGGATTGCTTGCCATCTAGGGGAGGAGAGAGGAGGAAAGGGGGGGAAAATTTGGAACACAAGATTTTACAATGGTGAATGTTGAAAATTATCTTTGCATATATTTTGAAAATAAAATGTTATTTAAAAAAAAAGAAAAAAGTGGGGAGGAGATCCTCACCACAATCCTATAGTCTTATTATACTCATTTTACAGATGGAAAAAATGAGGCTCAGTATATCATAGCTAGTAAATATATCTGAAGTAAGTCTTCTACATTCTAAGTTCAACAATGATTTCATCATACTGCCTACCCTGCAGTGGACAGAAAGTCAACCTTAGTGTAAGGAAATTCTAGTTTAGAATCCTGCTATCTGATACATATTGATTGTATGACTTTAATTAAGTCATTTAGCCTTTCAATGCCCAAAACTAACTCTCTAAGACTTTTAAGTTGCAGAAAACTTACAGATCTGAGATTGATGGAGGGAGTTTTTGAACTAGAAGTGCTCCACACTGATTCCATCATAGTTCTAGACCAAAAAAAGTATATGAATCAGGTGTAGGTCCTTCTAATCAGCAAGGCATGCACAGAAACAGAGAGCCTGGTTTGAAAAATTAACTATCTTTAATTGGGCACTAATTGATCATTTAAATTAGAAGTTTCTCTTTGTTAAGTCAGAATGGGGAAATTCAAGACAAGTTTATGATGGTTTAAAAAATGAATCTGGTTCATTGTTTAAAAAGCAAAAATGCAACTGCCTAACCATTCTACATGGAAAGATTCATTCATTTCCAAAACATTACTTAGACATGGTCTAAAGTCAGAAGATTCAAGTTCCAATAGAGCTCTGAGATTATGAATTTTATGCCAGCAGTATACAGCTGCTAGGATCACTACTATGTAAACACTGCTAACTTCTGGCACAGGGATTCTTCACTTTTTGTGTATCATGTCTCTCTTTGGCAGGAGGGTAAAGCTTAGAGAGCCCTTAAAATTTCTTTTTTTTTTTTTATAAGTTTAAAGTTTAATTTTTGATACTGTTAAAAAAATCCATTGAGACTTTTTAAAAAACTTAACTAGCTATAAAATTCCCAATTGTTCATTTTAAAATAGTATCATATACATTTATAAACATACATAACATAGAAAAATTTATATAATATAAATGCTTGGAAGCCAACTAGAATAGGATGAGGTCAAAGTTAAAGGCTAAAAAAGAAATGCTTTATTGATACAAGGCAAGACTCATTGCCAGAAACAGCTAGGTGGTACAATGGATAGACTGCTGGGTTTGGAAGATCCAAGTTTAAATCCACATATACTCACTACTTGCTGTGTTACTCTGGGCAAATTACTTAATCTCTGTCTACCTCAATTTACTCTGTAGTAAAATAGGGATAATAAAGGATCAAATGAGAAAATATTTGTAAAAAGCACCTAGCACACAGCAGGTGTGATATAAATGCCAATTCCTTTCCCACTCAATCCTTTTATGGTCCAACATTTTATGATCTCCATTGTCAGTCCCTCAAAGAAACAATGAAAGATGAAGCACGAAAGAGAATTATTCTCTTCAACAAAAACCTCAAAAGTTATACACAACTCCAAACATTTTTTCCTCATTTACCTCACCAATTCTTAGACAAATCAACATTTTAACATGAAAAGGAACTTAGAAATAATATATTCTAACACCCTTCACAAGGAAACTAGGGCTCGGGGAATTTGAGTTGCTCAAAGTCCAGGAAAAAGTAAGTGATAGTTAGGATCCAAATCTTGTTCTCCTCATTCCAAATCCTTGATTTCTTATTCTTACCACATCCATGAATCAGTTTAGTATGATTTTATTCTTACTCCTCTTATCTCCCACCACTTCCAGATAGCTAAATCCTCAATCCTGGGAAACCTCACAATTCAATATTCTTATTCCTATTTCACTGTTAAAAATTTAAGGTATATACACTTTGTTGGACACATACTACTATAGGACCATAGTTTTACTTTCCTCTTTATAACAAAAGTACTTAACTTTTTTTTTTGCATTATGAAATCATTTAGTGAAACTTATGCATCCTTCATCAAAATAATATTTTTAAATGCTTGAAGTAAAATACAAAGAATTTCAAAGAAAACCAATTATATTAAAATACAGTCATTCATTAAAAAAAACTGGAAAATATTGTGGTAGAAACTAGACATTGACCAACATCTAACATCCTCTACTAGAATAAAGTTGAAATGGGTTCATGATTTAGACATAAAGGATGATACTATAAGCAAATTAGGAGAACAAGGGATAGTTTATCTTTCAGATCTATGGAGAAGGAAGGAATTAATAGCCAAAGAAGAACTAGAGAACATTATGAAATGCAAAGTGGATAATTGTGATTATATTAAATTTAAAAGTTTTTGTACAAATAAAATCAATGCAGCCAAGATTAGAAGGGAAGCAGAAAACTGGAGAAAAATTTTTATGCCCAATGTTTCTGATAAAGCCCTCATTTCTAAGATATATAGAGAATTGATTCAAATTTATAAGAATTCAAGCCATTCTTCAATCGATAAATGGTCAAAGGATATGAACAGACAATTTTCAGATGAAGAAATTAAAACCATTTATAGCCACATGAAAAAAAATGCTCTAAATAACGATTGATTAGAGAAATATAAACTAAGATAATTCTGAGGAACCACTTCACACCTCTCAGATTATCTAAGATGACAGGAAAAGATAATATTTAATGTTGGAGGGGATGTGGGAAAATTGGGACACTAATGCATTGTTGCTGGAGTTGTGAAGTGATTCAACCATTCTGGAGAGCAATTTGGAACTATGCCCAAAGGGCTATCAAACTGTGCATACTCTTTGATCCAGCAGTGTTTCCACTGGGATCTGTATCTCAAAGAGTTCATTAAAAAGGGAAAAGGACTCACATGTGCAAAAATGTTTGCAGCAGCCCAGGAAGTGGAAATTGAATGGATGGCCATCAGTTGGGGAATGACTGAATAAGTTATAGTATATGAATGTTATAGAATGTAACTGTTCTATAAGGAATGATCAGCAGGATGATTTCATAAAGTCCTGGAGAGACAAGTTAAGTGAGTAAAAGCAGGAGGACATTATATATGGCAACAGCAAGATTATGTGATTATCAACTCTGATGATTGTAGTTCTTTTTAACAGAGAGGTGATTCAGACCAGTTCCAATGATCTTGTGGTGAAGAGACCCAACTGGATACAGAGAGCGTACTGTGGGGAGTAAGTGCAGATCACAATAAAGTATTTTCATCTTTTTTATTGTTGTTTGCTTGCATTTTGTTTTCTTTCTCATTTTTTCCCTTTTTGATCTGATTTTTCTTGTACAATATGATAGTTGTGGACATATGTATAGAAAAATTGCACATGTTTAATATATATTGTATTACTTGCCATCTAGGGAAGGGATGAGGGGGAAAGCGGGAAAAAAAATCTGGAACACAAGGTTTTGCAAGGGTGAATTCTGAAAATCATCTATGCATATGTTTTGAAAATAGCTTTAATAAAAAATAAAAAAGGAAAAGAAACACCACCAAGAAAATTTTTTTATAAGAATACAAGCTATTCCCCAGTTGATAAATGGTCAAAGGATATGAACAGAGAATTTTCAGATGAAGAAAATTAAAGCCATTTTTAGTTGCATAAAAAATGCTCTAAATCAGTATTGATTATAGAAATGCAAATTAAAACAATTCTTTAGGTACTACTTCACAGATTGGCTAAGGAAAAAATAATGAAAAATTTTGGAGGACATGTAGGAAAATTGGGACATTAATGCATTAGTGGTGGAGTTGTGAAATGATCCAACCATTCTGGAGAGCAGTTTGGAGCTATGCCCAAAGGGCTATAAAACGTAATATCCATTTGGTCCATTTAATGCAGCAGTTTCACTACTGGGTCTGTATCCCAAAGAGAGCACAAAAAAGGGAAAGAATTCACATGTGCAAAAATGTTTGTAGCAGTCCTTTTTTTTTAGTGGCAAGGAACTAAAAATTGAATTGATGGGCATAAATTCAATTAAAGTTATTCTATACATACTTCTATTTATTTGTTATTTCTATGGATGCAAATAGTGTCTTTCTTCATATGTCTTTTATTTTTAATTTGTGTATTTATAATAGAATGATTTAGTTGAGTATAATCTGAATTTAAAAATAATGGACCTTTGACAAAGATTTTCAAGTATTTGTAATAAAAAACCAGAACTCAATAGAAAATTTAATACAAAAGATCCAGAAGAAAAAAAGGAAAACATTATTGACTTATTATAAGGTACTCATGAAAGTTAAACTGTTTATATTTATATGTATACACATTTCTATCTATCTCTCTATGAAAATACTATCGGTATTCTTAAAACTATCATAATTACTAAGGTAGTTTAAAAGAAAGGTTGGGGCTAAGTTGTGTATGTTGGGATGATTATTTAAAAGAAACAAAATTGGATAGGAAAAAGTAAAAGGTAGCAATTATAAAAATGGGGCATGAAAGGAAGGACTAATACAGAGGAAGCAGGTAGAGGTGGAGGACTGCTGATGTTGGAATCTTATTGGGTTCCTGGATATCTATAGAAGTCACCTGAATTTATAGAGAGGTGAGAAAGTTGGGGGGTAAGGTGGGACTTTTAGAGAGATAAGTGGATTGGGATTGGAAGGATAAAGGGAGAGAGGGGATTCTGAGAGGTTGATGAAGTAGGGAGTGGGAAGATGGGAGAAAATGAGTTAACAGAGATAGAGTAATAAGAGAGACTGAGAAAGAAAATAGTGGAGTCCCTTTCAGGATAATATTTTCAAACACATACCATAAAATACATAGAGATTCAAAAGAAACCAATTAAAATGAAAAAAGTTGTTAAACAAAACAAAACAAAAAAAAAATAAATTCATGGCTGCCAGGTTAAGAACCTCTCTGTTAAAGAACAAAGGACTGTGTATAGGAATAAATAGGGAAATAACTAACAAGATTTGCAAATTGTTTCATATATAATATCTCATTTGAACCTTAAAAGAATGCCAAAATATTAGAAGTATAATTTCTCTTTCCCTATCTTTATTCCCATTTACAGAGGAAATATTTATCTATTCATAGATAGATAGATATATGTATATATACATAACACACACAAATGGATAAATCAAAACATAGGAAAAAAAGAGTTGCTGGGGTTTTTTTTTTTTTTCTGCTCTGGAAATCAAACACTTTTGGGTTATTCTCCATTCTGGCAACTAATAACTGAGATATACTTTGAATTAGCTCATTTAAAGTAGCTGGAGGCAAGGAGGCTCTTGAGATGTTAAAATCAACCTTTGAGTGTCTTGAAGATTATTTGTGTACATAGATAAAGTAGTTTTGATGGGAATGACTATAATTCAGTTCAGTGGGGGATTGATTCAATTCATCTTGTAATATGCCCTCTCTCTTTCTTCCTTCTCTCCTTCCCTTTCTTTTTCTTTCCTTCCCTCCCTTCCTTCTCTTTAGGTCCCCAGACTTGGAAAATAATTCCAAACACAGAGTCCCATGGGCACTTTAAGGGATACATCAAACAAATAGAATTTCTGTTCATTTAGTCTGCCTGGTATTGAGTACATGAAAGGAAATACTCTTTCTCCAGTTTTCTTATATCCCTAGGCTTGTTTTGCTTTGAGTAAAGAATTGTTCTGCTTTTCATCCACCCATGAGACTGGAGGCTGCTACCATTGTCTACGTCTAGATCAGAGGCTCACAGAGACACTGTGATAGCAATACCACTGGAGAGGGCAATTGAGAGGCATTCTAACCACTCTTAAAATACACAAATGGAAGGCTCTCCAACAATGGGTTGGGCTCAGAAAAACCAAGTCTTCTTCTTTTCCCTTGTAAAATGACATAGGATCACGCCAGCCTTGGAGAGTCTGAGTAATGATAATTAATTAACACAACATCTTTCATCTTGATCTCTTATAATCCCTAGTTGGTTTCAAAATTCAGATCAGTAGCCACCATCAGTCAGCAGTTCTTAACTTTAAATCTGAGAAATTGTTATTTAATTATTCCTTTATTTACCATTATTATTAATTACCATCAATCCATAATGTTATTTTGATTGCTATATTTCAATATAATTGGTTTCCTTCCTAACCTATTTTTTTTGTTGTTCATTAAAAAACGTTATTCTGAAAAAGAGTCCATAGATCTTACCAGGTTTTCAAAGGAATCCATAAAACTCAAAAATGTTAACAACTCCTGTAGAAGAATATATGAAGCCTTTCCTGATTCCTCCAGTTGCTAGTTTCCTTTAGTAAATTATTTTGTATTTATTTTGTACATATTCTGTAAGCTTCTTGGGGGTAGAAATTATTTCATTTTTGTTTTTGTGTTATCAGCATTTAGATAGCTCTTGGCTTATAATAATAACTTAATTATTGCTTTATGATTGATTGATTGAAAGAGCTCAAAGCCACTTCATGGATTTTCTCATTATTTCTATATTGTAGTTGAGGGACAGCTAGCCTCTTTTCTTTTCAAAAGATAAAGAGAACTCAAGGATCTTATTAAAAAAAAAAACCTCTCTGGTTTTTCTTTAGTCATTGCCTATTTCTGTTTGTCTCAGACAGCAAGCAAATATAGGCATTAACTCTAATATACAATCTTTGGAGTCAGCCTTCCCATTTTTTGGAAGCCCTTCTTTGTGCTACTTCTCTTTCCTAGTGTAAGTTTATTTCATAATTGTCATGAGAATTTCAATTCATCATCAGGAAGGTTTTCTGGTATTTGGAGAATATTTTAAATAACAAACGTGATAAGTACATTAAATTTTTTTTATTCATTTGTTCATTTTACTTGACTATCATTCTCAGTAGGCACATTTATCTTATTAGAGATGGAATTTAAGCCTCTCCTAAAATAGCTTATTCTTCCTTCCTCTTTAGCATTAATTTCATGCTAAAATAGCATTCAAAATAGCTCATGGGAATGGATTACAGGAGATACTATAGAATAAAGATAATATCTACATTGTAGCAGATATGATAGAAATTATGAGATGTAAAGGTATATAACATTTAAAATAGACCCACCTGAAGAATTTTTATCAAAACAAAATTTAATTTAAAAACTATATCCTCTCCCTTCTAATGCCCCAAGTCTTCATTGCAAAAGGAAAAGATTTTGTAACAAATACTCATAGTGAAGCAAAACAAAGAGCTACATTGTCTATACCCCTAAATGTCTCTCATTATGCATCTTGAATCTGTCATCTGTCTGTCAAGAGATGGGTAGAATACTTTAGTCTTCTGGAGTCACAACTGGTCATTGCATTGATCAGAATTCTTAAGTCTTTGCAGTTGTTGTCTATATAATGTTGTTATTGTGTAAATTGTTCTCCTAAGTCTAGGTTTGCTTCATGCTGAATTAATTTATACAAGATCTCCCAAGTTTCTTTGATACTAATCTTTTCACCATTTCTTATTCTATTACATTCATATACCATAATTTGTCCAGTTATTCTCCAATTAATGGGCACCCTTTTAATTCTCAGTTCTTTGCCATTATAAAAAAAGAACTGCCACAGATACTTTTGTACATAATTGCTGTTTCACTTTCTTTGACCTATTGTAGCAAAAAGATTAGAAATTGTATTGTTTGGATTAAAGGATTTGCACAGTTTAATAATTTTTTGGGCCTATAAACTGCTTTCTAGCATGGTTGGCCAAATTATCCAAATTTCACTAAAAGTGTATTAGTGTTTTCATTATTTCAGTTTTACAAATACACAAATAATTTCTTTATTTCAATATTACCGTAATGTAATATTTTCTGGATAACTGCCCCAGCATTTGATACTTTTCTTTTTCATTATCTTTGCCATTCTAATAGCTTATGAGGTAGAATCTCAGAGTTGTTTTAAGTTGTATTTGTTTAATTATCAGTGATTTGGAAAACTTTTTTTTATGGCTGTTGATAGTTTGAATTTATTTCTTTAAGAATAGTCCATATCCCTGACCTATGTTTTTTTTTTTTTTCTCATTGTTCTTTTTGTTTGTATTTTGTCCCTTTTGACTCTGTGCCTTCATACTACTTGAATTACTAATAATGCCTCTCTTTTGAATTTTCCCTTTCTCTCTTTAAACTGTCAAAACCTATCTCCATCTGCATACTGCTGGCCAATGTGCTTGATTTTGATTCCTGTCTTTATTATAAGATATATTATCAAAGTGATGGTTTTGAACATCTTGAAAGAGAAGTAGTGATCACAGAGCCAATAAAGTTTTATCATCAATAGGTCATGCTAGAGAAACCTTCTTTTCTTTTCTTTTTTTTTTTTTTGATAGCTGCATAAACTAGTAGCTCATTGAATATGGCAGATACTGTTTTTCTAGATTTAAGTAAAGCATTTGATAAATTATCTCTTATTCTTATGAAAAAGATGGAGAGATACTACTTAGAGCAATAGTTCACTTAAGTACATTATGAACTGGTTGAATGGCTAGACCTGAAGAATAGTCATTAATGTTTTGCTATGACTTTGGAAGGAATTCTCTAGTGGAGTATCTCAGGGATCTGTTTTTGGTGCTGTCTTTTTTTCTTTTCTTTCTTTTTAGCAATAATTTAGAAAAAGTATAGATGGCATGTTTATCAAATTTGTATGTTGTTATATATCCTTCATTTTTTGAAGAGAACTGATGACATCATGAGCTAGCATCTTGATTTGCTAGTGAACTGGATTTAAGTGTCATAGAATTGTACAAAGTTTTCAGCCTCCCTCTCACTTCCAGTCATACAGAATCCAGTAGCAAGGCAAAAATCAAGATGACTCTCAAAGACCCAGTGGCCAATGGTCTACGTTCTAATGTCTCATATGGTTCTAATATCCTATGTGCTAAGGGTCTTACCAACTCTGATATTCTGTGTTCCTAGGATCCTCCCACCTTTTATATCCTTATCCCAGAGGCCTCTCTAGTCCCTATATTTTGTTCTAAAGTTCAACTCTGACACCCTCGGTTCTAAGGTCCATTCTAACACAAACACTTCATATTCTATGTTATAAGAGTCCTTCAATTCTAATCTTCTATGTTTTGATATGTTCAAAGCTGAGAGAAAGAGCCAATATGATAGATATCAAAGTTTTTGATAGGTTAGAGCATTAGGCTTAGTCTAATAATGTTAATTTTAAAAGAATAATTTTAAAGTCTTACACAAGTTAAAAAATGGACTTGCCAAGTATAAGATGGGGTGGCATAATTAAACAGAAGTTTATCTGGAAAAGATATTGGAGGTTTTTTTTTAATTTTTAAATTAATTTTTATAATTATAATATTTTTTGACAGTACATATGCATAGGTAATTTTTTTTTTTTACAACATTATCCATTGTACTCCCTTCTGTTCTGAATTTTTCCCCTCCTTCCCTTCACCCCCTCCCCCAGATGGCAGGCATTCCCATACATATTAAATAAAAGATATTGGAGTTTTGATGGAATGCAAATTTAATATGAATCAATAGTGTGATACAGTAGTAAAAACAGCGAAAACTCAAATCAAACCCTAATATTATCTTGGGTTACATTAAAAAATCTTTAATTTCTTAAACAGAGGAAATGCTTAATTCTAGTTCTAATCTATCTAATATTTAGTACTGGGTGACATATTTTAGGAAGGACATGGTCAAACTTACATTTTAGAAAAAAACAGCTTAAGGTGCTTCCTCTCATGTAGCACACAGTATGAATCTAATAAATGTTTCTTGGATACCTAATTAAAAAAACATAACAACAGAAAACCTGATAAAGAAAGAAAGGAATGCTATTCTTCATCTACACTCCAAAGTATACAGTACAGTATAGTATAATACACAGATCTGTTTTCTGGTGGATTTACTGAACAGAAATCATCTGGCATTTTGCTAAAAACATTTAAGATTTATACTGTGCTTAAAGCATGCATGTACGTCTTCCCTTGAGGATGTTGAGTCATTTGAATGGAGGAAACCATTAAGAAAGGAAAAGAAAAATCAATGTGTTTTCTTTTTATGTCTTTTTTTTCCCCCTACATGGTGAACTGTCTGCTTACAGTACATGCAGAGAACAAATTAAACCAAATACATAATGAAAAGTGGACTGAATTTTCCTATTAGTGTGTGAAACATGATCATACATTCCTTGATTTCTAACATTTACATACCTCATTATCAGCACATTGCTCAAGATGTTACAGAGCATTTTATCTTGGTCCTTATGTATAATAGGCAGTTTCCAAGAAGCATTAATGAAGCGGCCTTATAAATCCCTCCCCAGCCCCCCTTCTTGGACCTGGTATAGATCCTAAATTTGCATTTGCAAACTGTGACTGCATTATGTTCCTGGAAGAACAAGATAAGAATTTACTCAGTGCAAGTGCTGCCAGTTTGGTCAAAGCCTCTTTATGGAGGAATGTTGGAGGAGGGGGAATAACACAGATAAAGACATATTTGAAATTCATCTGAAGCTGATGTTTTTTGCAGCAAACAAAACAAACCCACAAAAGCTTCCATCTGAACATTTTCCCCTTTTCTAGGAAGCTTGCTTAAAATTTGCTGAACCTTTTACACTTTGTCATATTAATTCTAAGATTACAGTCTCTGAATTTTTTTGGTTGGGGGAGGGGGAAAATAGGAAGAGAAATAGGTCAAGTAACAATATATATATCTTCTGGAAAGAGGGGATTACTTTTAACTTTGCAGCACATTTATATTTTATAGTGGTAGCGTTAGGGAAACCCTGGGAATAAAGACTATATATGTTGTCTAGAGATCTTCTTGGCAACCTACCTCGAACCAAAATACCATATGGGTATAGCACTAATTCTGCTTGAGATTCTGGGGAGCAGCTTCTGTAATAGTTATGCTAGAGAATGCAGGCACTTAGGGATAAATGCTAATAGTATTGTTAGGGTGTAGGAAATGAAAAAGATTGTCCAGAAGTAGCAGTGAAGTTGAGTGGGGGGGGGGGGAAGGTGCAAATCCTTTGAAAAGGAAAAGTCTAAGATTTTTCTGAAGTTCTTTAGAATCCAACAATGAGACAAAGATTAGGAGAAACTTAGAATACTTGAAAGGTGATCTATGAAAGGGATCCCTAAGTCCATATTCTTCTTGCTCTTACATTCCCTCACTTTATTACACTTAGCTCAACCTAACAGGTGGTGACCAGCAAAGGTTAGCTATGGCCAGCTGCATAGGGTGGGACCAAATCGCTCTGCCAGAAGCAGGAACTGGAGCCAGCACTTCAGGGAAAGCTGAGCTTAAATAGGACACAGTGGTGGGGGCTTTGGGACACAGGCCTCTTGCAACACTTTTTTTTTCTGGCAATGAAGGGTCATTGCCTCAGTCAAAGTGAGATCTGGGAAAGACCTCAGCTTAAAAAGACCAAGGTTTCCCACTTCATCCAGGGCCATCTCTAGTAGTTCTGATCCATATCTGGCCACTGCACCCAGATGGCTCTGGAAGAGAAAGTGAGGCAGGGAACCTTGCACAGTCCTCCCTCACTTCAATCCATTTCATTTGCAAGTCATGGCATCATCTTCCTGATGCTATAGTCCTCTTCAAGAATAAAGATGGACAACAACTTTGAATTATGGAATCCTTTATACTTTTATTTAGTTCTTTGAAAACTCTCCACAATACCTAATAGAGTTTTGTTTGTTGGTTTAAGTTTTTTGGTTTTGTTCCGAATGAATTGATCTGAGATTTTAAAAAGGAATCTGTTTCCAAAGGAAGTCAGGAATTACCCATAGACAACCTATTGGTAGGCTTACTCTCAACAACAGTTCTTCTTCAGGTTATATAGGCACCATAATTACTTTCTTAAAACTTAAATGTGTTGCCAATTAAATATGTTTTTATTTTTAATTCAGCTGGGTTATTACTCTAGACCTAGTTCTCTTCCTATCTTTCCCCCCAGTCCCCTAAAGAAAAATCAGAAATGTTTATTCTTAAGAGTTAATATACCAAACTGTAAAAGGCTAAAAAACTATCTCCTTAACTATCTGACCATTCATTAGTGTCTTGTTGATCATCATTCATATACTGGACCTTCTTGTGTGGTATTTCTTCCCAAAGAGCTCCCTCCTTGGTCTTTTTCTCTTGTTCTCCCTTAATTCTTTTGGTGATATCATCAGTTCCAGTGGACTGAATGATCAAATCCATGCCAGTGACTCCCAGATTTTCACTTCTAGCCCTCAACTCTCTCCCAAGTCCCATTTCTACATCACTAACTGACTTCTGGACATTTATAACTGCAAGACTTATAGCACCTCAAATTCACCAGATCCAAAACAGAATTCATTATCTTCTAATCTTTCATTTCCTCCCACCTCAAGCCCTCTATAACTCAATCCTCTTCCTAGTTTCTCTCTGAGTGCAGTACAATCTTTTTATCAACTAGGTTCAAAATGTTGGGTACTTAATCTTTCACTCTTCCTCAATCCTCTATTTTCAATCTCCCAGGTCCTGTCAATTCTAACTTCACAATTCTCCATTTATATAGTCATATTCTATTTCAGGCCCTCACCAAACCTTAGATAATTTTAGTAGCTTCCTTATTTTTCTCTCTGGCTTCTGTCTCTCTTTTCTCTTTTCTCTGGGTTGGCAAACTACAGTATAGCTAGAGCTAAGAATGGTTTTTACATTTTAAATACACTTTTATTGTATTTTTATAAAATGTAAAATGTAAAAATGCTTCCTAGTTTTGCTTTCTGCATTCCGTTCTCCACTCAGCTGCCAAATTGAAATTCTTAAAGTCTGACCATTATTCTCCTTTTCAAAAAGTTCCAGTTGGAGAAACTTCTGGTCAATGGTGATGTGAAAGGTTGTAGAGGAATTCATTTCTTCTACATACAATCTAATAACATAATAATTTAATAACATCTGAAAATGTAGTGTGCTTTCTAGAGCCCCCATTGGGGTGCCAAAATATATCATTTGAACTAACTTTCTGGAGGATCTTAGGATCAGCCTGAGTCTTTGGTCTTATTAGAGAAGTGAAGAAGGCAGGAGACCCACGAGGATGGTCAAAGAAGGAGTCTACTTATTTCCAGTACTCTCAGCCCCTAAATACCTTTGTATAATTACATCATTACAACACATTGAGCATGTACCAACTAGAGAACCATTATATCACCACATCACACTGTGCAAGTGCTAATAATAAGCACCCTGCTATTGATATATAAATGCATCTCTTTACTGTAAATATCCCTTGCTTCAAGTAGAACACAGTTGATCACACCCTCCCTGACTTCTCAGGAAAGGTGAGAACCCTTAGGGGAGATGGGGAGCCAAACTAGACATTGTTAGCAGATTCTCTCTGAGCTGAAGGGTCTTACCCAGAGTTCCTCCACTATCTGTGGCCCTCTACATGAAAATGACTTCAGATGGAGGAAAGATCAACAAAAGCTCCTTTTACTAATCCAGAATGACATAAAAAGATGATGAAATCAGTGAAAGCTGAGGGGGAACACAATATGAAAGTCCATGTGAGTTCTGACAAATGGACCTGAAACCAGGAAGTGTTATGAACTAGTATTCTTTTTTTTTTTTTTTTTTTTTTTAATGAACTAGGATTCTTTAGGATGATTTCAAGTCACTGGAAGCTCCTGTAGTTCCTAGCTCTGGCCTGTCAGGTGAAAAATTGAGGTCACTGCTTGGGGAGACAGGGCCTACCTGTGCATTCCTTGGAGCCCTGGAGGCCAAAGCAGGGGACAGATCAAGCTCAAAGCCTGAACACTAATGCTGGAGATCTTTGCAGTAGATCTGAAATCAGAACCATTTTTAACATTCCAGGGTTTAGAATTAACTAGAAATAGGATATGTAAGAAATATAAGAAGGTTAGTTAAGGAGACAGAGATGGACTGAGACTAAAACCATCAATGGACCATCAGACTGATACAGAAATTAGAGTCTGAGACTGAGGGTGAAGTCTAATACCAATTATCCCATTTAGAATGACAGTGACAGTAGCATCCAGATTGATAGGACTAAATAGAGCCTACTCAACTTATCCAAGAGTGCTGAAGAAATTGGAGCCTAGTCCTACCAAAATTCCTAACCTAAGAACTCAAGTTGAAAATATGAATAAATGAAGAAAACAACAAAAACAATGCAGTAATACTATAGTTTAGAAGACATGCACAATGAAGGAATGCTATAGTTGGGAAAAGCCCAAGAGGTAAACCCAAATAAAGAGTATAATTTGAGAATGAATTTAAGTAGAACATTAGAGACAAAAAAAATGGTTTAGCCAAAGAATTATATGAGCAATGAAGCATGGGATTGAAAAGTAAGATTATAAATAAAGTTAGAGTATAAGAGGAAAGAAAATTGGAAGGATAATAAATGACTTTGAATAGAACTTAGAAAATCTTATCCAAGTCATGGAGTCCTGAATGACAGAATGAAGTAATTAGAACTCAATAGCTCCATGAGATTAAATATTAAAGCAAAGACAAATTTTGCAAAAAAAAAAAAAAAAAAGAAAATTTAAGGTATCTGCTATCAAAAATAACTGTCTTGGAAACAGGTTAAGGAGAGAAAAATGAAGAATCATCAAAATTCCTGAAAAACATGAAGAAACAAAAAAACCTGGATGACATATTTCTTTATAAAAAATTCATAATTAAAAATGTATAACTTATTATGCTTAATAAATATTAAACAAACATGAACATTTCAAAGTACAAAGTAATTTTTAAAAGAATGAATATGAAAATGAACTTTTGTTATATAGTAAGTTTTTTTTAAGCTTACTATGTACAGCTTGTCTTTGTTGTTGTTGTTGTCTTTTGTATAATTCAAATTTGTGCAAACTCCAATATTGTCTGATAGCACTTTTTCATTGTGTTCCTCAGTGTTACTTTTTGAACTTCCTTTTGCTTTTTTTTCTATGTATTCTTCTATGTATTTTTAGATATTTGTGATATTTTCTTTCTTTGCTTCCTTTTTAAAAAAAATATCTCCCACTTTTTTTAGTCATTCCCACGATCCATCAAACTCTTATCTCCCAGTCCCTCAAAGAGGGGAAAAAACCAAACTTTCCTTATACAATTATAACCATACCATATAAACTCATATTGACTGTATTTGAAAATGTACATCTTGTTCTGCATCTCTATTCTATTATCTCTTTGTCAAGAGGTTGGAAGCATGATTTAAAAGTTTCAATTGTCATCACATTGATAATAGTTCTTAAATCTTTCAAAGTTTTTTTTTTCATTAACAATATCATTATATTAGTTTTTTAGGTTCTCATTTTAGTTTGTATCAGCACATACATACTTTTCCAGGTTTCTCTAGATCTATCCCTTTCATTATTTCTTACATCAAAATAATATTGTGCTACATTCATATTCAAGAATTTGTTCAGTTTTTCCTGAAATGTTGGGTGCCCCCTTAGTTTCCAGTTTTTAACTACAATAAAAAGTTTTGCTATTTTTTTGTTGTTGTTTGTTTTGTATATGGTGTTCCTTTTCCCCTTTGCTTTATTGGGAATCTGCAGGATTAAAGGATATGCAGCTTAGTGACTTTTGTGGTAGTGTCTAGATCCATATTTCAAGAATCATTAAGTCCTTAGAACCTAAAGGTAAAATAAAAGATGGAAAGAATAAGCTTGCTTTCTGAAAGTAACTTCAAATGGAAACATCCAGGAATATCATCTGGAACTTCTGAGTCAAATATTGCATGCAAGCAGAAAAAAATTAATGTATGTACCAAGAAGCTAGATTTAGAATTATACAAGATTAAGCTATAACTACTTTAAGAGAGAGAAAATCTTGGAATATAATTTTTTTTTCCAAAATGCAAAAAATAGTCTTGCAAAAATCTGCATTAACTCCCTATTTATCCTAGAGGTCTAGAATAAAATTGTAAAAATATCTCCTGTTTGCAAATGAATTTTATAAGGTGACTTCAATCTTTTTTTCTAGACTGATTTCACATAAATTTCCTTCCTGAACTCTTCTAGCTGAATTGACCTGCTTTTGTCCTATCTCCAGACTCTATGCTTTTGCACTGGCAATGTTTTCTGTTTCCACTTCTACATGTTGTAATCCTTAATTCCCATTATGGCTCAGTTCAAGAATCACTAATTATTAGTACTTGTCTCTCCTTTTCTTTCCCATAATTGCTTATTTGTATAAATATTGTTTCTTCCTACTAGAATACAAAGTTCTTAAGGGCAGGGATTATTTCAATATTGTATTTATATGCCCAACATCTAACACACAGTACCTTGCACTTAACAAAAGCTTTTAAAAATGAAATATCACTGTCTCTGTCTGTTTGCCTGCTTGCC
The DNA here is from genome assembly GCF_048593235.1 of Sminthopsis crassicaudata. Classification (NCBI taxonomy): domain Eukaryota; kingdom Metazoa; phylum Chordata; class Mammalia; order Dasyuromorphia; family Dasyuridae; genus Sminthopsis; species Sminthopsis crassicaudata. Next base: position 577,662,799 of record NC_133617.1, on the reverse strand, counting down.
TGATTGCCTGTATGTCTGTCTGTCTCTCTCACACACACACACTCCATAACTTCTTCATAAATTCAGCACACAAAACTAAAATGTGCTTTGTATTTGACCTAAACTTTTGCCCAAATTAATCAACAACCATGTATTATATACCTATTGTGTCTCAGGTTCTGTCTAAGTGTTGAAAATACAAAATCAAACCTAAAACAATTCCTGCTCCCCAGTTACTTATTTTCTATGGGAGTGGGTGGTAGGAATGGGATTAGAGTGTCAGTATAAACAAATATGACAAATATACTAGATAACTTCCTTAGCTGGATAATTTTAGTTCCTGATCAGTACTCTTATACAATTTTTATTAAAGAAAGATTCTTATAACAGAATCTTTTTTACTGATGGAATTTTTAACACATTGTTTTATTTGACCTACTGATCCTATTAAGTCTGAGTTTGTGGTAGTCTATGAAAAAAGCTCTCATTTAATTTCCAAAAAAATTCCACAGGATGATCTTACTGCTGTGAGAAGTGCCAGCTTATTTTACTATATTATGACCAATGAAGGATACATGTAAGATTCTACCAGTACTTAGTACAGGGGCTGGCATACAGTAGGCATTTAATATATTCTGGACAACTGAATGAATCTTGAGAGAGAATATGAAGAAAATTACTTTGATGTTACTTGGACCTGGGCCTGAGACTCAGTTTTGTAACCCTGATCTACTATGGCATTGACATTCACCTTAGGATCAAACACTCCTGGGATTTATTTTCCTTCTCACCAAATATTATTGTAAGGTTGGAGTCTCAGGGGACAAGTATTATTTGTGAATGTCACAAGAGAATTCTCTGAAGGATTCCTTCCCACTTTATCTGTTTAAGTGCAGTGGAAGCAATGTGGGCAAGAGATCCACATCACTAATAATGACACTGGGAAGCGCTAGCTATGTTGAATGCCTTCTGGTGAGAATCTGATTAATGGCAGCTGAGGTATTTCCTGCTTTCAAAGTCAGTATATAGCAGAATGGAGGCCATAAAATCTAGAAATTTCTTCAAACAATCTTTTCTATGTCCTTTATTTGAGCTTAATCCTACTTTAAGTAATAACTTCATACTTTGAATATAGTTAATGACTCATATTCATAAGATATTTAAAAAATTAAAAAATTCAGTAGTATTTTATTTTTCTAAATATATGTAAAGATGATTTTCAACATTCATTTTTGTAAGCTTTGTCTTCCGATTTTTTCTCCCTCCATCCCTTATCTCCCCCCTTCCCAAAACAGCAAGTAAATCTGGTAAAGGTTAAATATGTGCAATATGTGCAATTCTTTTAAACATATTTGCATATTTGTCATGTTGTACAAGAAAAATCAGACCAAAAGAAAAATACAAAAAAAAGAAAAAAACAAACAAAAAAGTGAAAATACTATGCTTCCATCTATATTCAGTCTCCATAGTTCTTTCTCTGAGAAGCTGGATGCATTCCCAATAAGATCAGGGGTGAAACAAGGATGTCCATTATCACTCTTATTATTCAACATTGTACTAGAAATGCTGGCTTTAGTGATAAGAAAAGAATAAGAAATTAAAAGAATTAGAATAGACAATGCGGAAATAAAACTAGCACTCTTTGCAGATGAAAAGATGATAGACTTAGAGAATCCTAGAAAACCATCCAAAAATCTACTCAAAATATTTCACAGCTTTAGCAAAGTTCCAGGATATAAAATAAAGCTACACAAACCTTCAATATTTCTATATATTACTGACAAAGTCCCTTAGCAAGAAATAGAAAGAGAAATTCCATTTAAAATAACTGTAGACCAAAAAATATTTGGGGGTCCACCTGCTAAGACAAACCCAAGAACTATATGAAAACAATTACAAAACATTTCTCACACAAATAAAATCATAGCTAAACAATTGGAAAAATTTCAAAGGCTAGCTGAGCTAATATAATAAAAATGACAATTCTGCCTAAATTGGTCTACTTGTTCATTGCTATACTAATCAAACTGCCAAAAAATTATTTTATAGAACTAGAAAAAATAATAACAAAATTTATCTGTAGAACAAAAAGTCAAGAATATCAAGGGAATTAATGAAAAAAAATTATTTTAGAAAGCAACAGTCATCAAAACCATTTAGTACTGGCTAAGAATGGTGGATCAGTGGAATAGATTAGATACACATGACACAATAAGCAAGGGATAGGTATTATTTTGGTGATCAGAAAAATACCCAAAAGAAAGGAGGCATATTGGCAATGGGGCTACAAGTTTTCTCTTTACTTGGAATAGGGTAGATGATATGTGTATCAGGAGTTGGGGGAGGGTGTTGGGTGAATGGGCTGGAAGGAATTGTAAAGAGAGTTCCTTTATTTTTGACTCAGTGATATTATAACTTGGAAAAATCCCTAAGAAAATCAAAGACAAAGGGAGAAGTCTTATATAGACAAAATAAACAAACTACGAAAAGCATCATTTTTGTGGTAGTAAAGAAATGGAAGTAAAGTAGATACCCATTGGTTAGAAAATGGCAGAAATATTGTAGCATATGAGTGTTATGGAAAATAATTGCATCATGAAAAGTCACAACTTATGGAGAGTTTTTGGAAGATTTTATGAACAGACAGAGCAAAGGACTTCAATAAACGATTAAAAATAAAAATAATAGGAAAAGTGCCTTCTCTTCCCCTTGCCTGCCTGCCAAAGAAGGCTTGTAAGATTCAATTCCTGATTCTCAAAACACGAAGGATATTGATGGGATTACATCATTCTGTCTCTCACATATGCCAAAAGACCAGTGCTGAAAGAAGCATTGAATTTAGAGTAAAGTGACCTGAGCTAAAATATAAGTTTTTGCAAATTGTTCTTGATTATGGAGAAATCTTCAATCTCAGTTTCTTCATCTTTAAAGTGAGAATAATAAATATATTGCCTACCTCACAAGGGTTTTTGTGAGAAAATTGTTTTGTAAACCTTAAAATGTGAGTTTGGAAGTGAGTGAGAGGGGGACAGTAGAGATAGAATTCCTTCCTCCAACATCAGAGAATAGAAGGCAAGTCAGAAGCAACCACAGATAATTAGTACACCTTCAAGAAATGAATTTATTATGTGCTTAAATTATATATATAAAATGAAGTATTTAACAAAACAAAGCATATGATTTGTTTTATACTTAAATAGAAAAGCAAGCAATACATAACAGAGATTTATGGTTTCAAGTAAAAACTTTTGTTCTACAATGAATACAGAACTGCCATATTATTTAAATTCTGAATTTTAAAAAATGGGAAAAACAGAAAATTTTAAAAGTATATTAGCTATTATAATGCATACTTTGGGATTTCTTCTGAGAAATTGTTTAATCATATCTAATATTCTGATCATTTACTTTGAATTTTAGGGAAAACCAAAGAAGACTTCCAAATTTTTCGTGGTTACAGCATTGCTGCTAGCTTTGCCCTGGCCAGAGCTCTGGCTGGCCTAATGCCATGGTACAAGTGCTAGCCTGAGCCCTGCTAAAGGGCTAAGCTGAGATTTAGGCAAGTGGCAAATCCCCAGAAGAGGGATTTATTTCCCCTGGCCTGGGCCAGTAACACCTGCTGAGTTTAGCCCCATCTCCCTTTCCCTTGCCCTAACCCCCATCCCATCCATGTTTCTATAGAAAATTGTGGCCTGAACTACTTGCTTACTTTCTTGTTTTCTACTTCCTCATGCTCTTGAAGAGAAGACTCCAAATCTCCCTTGTTGGGTGTGTATGTGTACATGAAAAGTCAATAATGACTGCTTAAAAAATTCTAATTGAAAAATAAAAACATTCCTGGTCTTCTAATCAGGACTTTGTCAAAAGATCCAGAGGCTTTTAAGAGTCTTTCAATAGCATTTTATTTTTCCAAAAATGTGCAAAGAGTTTTCAACATTCATTTTTGTAAGATTTTATGTTCTAAATTTTTCTTCTTTTCTTATTTCCCCCCTCCCCAAGATAGCAAGCAATCTGATATAGATTAAATATGTGCAATCTTTTTTTTAAAATAGTATTTTATTTTTTCAAATATCTGCAAAAATAGTTTTCAACATGAATCTTTCCATTTCAATAAAGCATAAATTTAATAAGGAGAAATAATATGTTTTTTTTGCGGGGGGGAGGGAGAAGAACTAATTGCTAAGCATTTATGAAGCATATCCCTGCTTCTGAGACTCAGTTTGAAATTTACCCCACATGATGATTGTAAGAATCAAAAAAGTCAATGAATATAAGTTGTTGCATATATGTCACCTATTTAAGTCCTGTTTTTTTTGCATAGAGGTAAAATACAAGGTCATCTATTGAAGGAAAAGTTACTTATCAGTATAAATAAAGTAGTGAAAATTCACAAGCAAGTGGTTTTATTATTCCCATTTTACAGTTGAGAAATCTGAGGCAAGTAGAAGTTAATGAATGTGTCCAGGGTGACACAAATAGTAAATATCAGAGGCTGAATTGAAACTCAGGTCTTCTGACTTTAGAACCCAGTTCTCTCTATATTGAGCTACCTCACTCCACTTTTTTTTCCTCAATTATTCTTAATGCCATTTCTCTCATTAGATTCATGATTTATGATTGTTTATTTTACATATTTATCTCTAATATTCATATTAATAAAAAAAACCCAGGGTCCTGGATTTCAGCCATGCCTACAGCTGGAGTTTCCTATATATACATGATCATGACTGCAAACTGCTAGATCAGCAGATGTGAATGAAAAGTTTTAAGAAGTCTCTCAATTGCATTAATTCATTAAAGAGTCAGCAGGCCCACCTTCATGGACTAGGCCATTACACATTCTCTTCAACTGTAAAATGAGCATGATAAAACCAGCTACCTTGTCTGGCTGTCCTTAGCACAGTGCTTGGAGCACAGTAAGCACTATATAAATGCTCATTCCCTTCCCTTCCCCCTTTTTACAAATGATTCAGATAAGGAAGAAAAAAATAACTTACAGAAGAGAAAAAAAAAAGTTATACAAATGTGATTTACTTATACAAAAACAATATTAACTTTGGGGCAGCTGGCTGGCAATGGATAGCCAGCCGCCTGGCCAGGAGTCAGCAATACTCATCTTCTTGAGTTCAAATCTAGCTTTAGACATTTACTAGCTCAGGAATCATCTAATCTTGTATGTCTTAGTGCCTCATCTTTAAAAAGAGTTAGAGAACAAAAGGGCAAAGCACTCCATTATTGTTTCCAAGAAAACCCCAAATGGGGTTACCAAGAGTCAGACATGACTGAAATGACTGAACAACAACAAATACTAATTTTATGCCAACGGTGGAATAGTTCTGCCACTTAGAACAATGATTATGCATAACAAATATGTGTTAAATTAACTAAATTTTAATTCTAACACTAAATTCTGCTCATGTATGTCTGCTCAGCCTTCAGAGATTTTAGTTCATATTTTTCATGTTCGATTTGCATCATGCAATTGTCTTTTTATAATTTAAACAAAAGAAACATTAATGCAAATCCTTGATTCTGATCCAAATCTAATTTCCATCTGGTAACATAGCCTCAGTCTCTTGCTATTTCTTTGTTTTCTTATATTCAAGCTTCCAAATTAAAGCCCTTAAAGGCAGGTTTTTCGTGTGTCCTGGGGTCATCCTGAGTGTTCAGATTTCCAGGAACCTGCACGTTTGGGGAGAAATTGTTCTAACAAGCACAGGGGAATCTTCAGGACACTGCAAATTAAGATTTCATGGTGTCCTAGATTTGGAGCAATGATAATGCTTATCACGCATGTAGTACATTGACTTGGCCAGGGGGATGATCTAAATCTTTGCTTGATCTTTATGTGTGATTGTGAGTTAGTTTGCGGGGAAGAGATATGGTAACTTTATTACAGAATTTAGAATTAGAAAAGTCCTAAGTCATCACTTTGACCTTGATCCTCATTTAACTTGTAGGAAGGACTTTATTACTGTGAGGGAAATAGGACAAACAGCTCTACTCAGATTCTTTCAGTCTTTTTTTCTCGGAGAAATTTTCATGTTCTATGATGGGTATGATGGGAATGGAAAGGACTTGAAAGGAATTTTCTAACTCCAAGTGAGATTAGGGTCAAGAAGTAACAGGAGAGGGAGAGAATCTCTTTTATAGCTAGTCCACAGCGGGTTGTCACACCCAGTCAGCTAGCTAGAGAAACCTTTAGACATGTCTTTATTTTTGAACTGACCCCTGGGGCTATGACCTCAAGAGTTGATAGACCCCTTACCCCCCACACTTTACCCCTTACCATGTGGGCAATGGCAATGGCAAATCAACAGATGGCAGTAGAGAGAGAAAAAGGAAAAGGAACAATACATTTATCATGTAGTATCGGCTGGGCTTTGTGCTCAATGCTTTACATTTCAATGCTTTATCCCATCTGATTTTCACATCAACCTAGAGAGAAAGGTGCTGAGCTGATGCAGAGGGTTTTAACTCAGTGGAGAAAGTGACTTTCTCAATGACATCATTATGGTACATTAGAAGCGCTGCAGGGGACCAAGCAACAGCCCAGGATGGCTGAGTTGTCCTGGCTCAGTGTGCTCTCAGTTGAAGTGCCATCTCCGTGTTCCCTCACTACATGTGCATCTTTTCTTATGGATGATTTGGAAATCTGTGAAAGTATGTGACCCTGTGTGTGTGTATAAGAGGTGGGGAGATAGCAGGGCTAGTGACTGTAACCTACTCTGCTTTTTTAATAAAACATATTTTTCTTTTAACATATCTTCTAGTTATTCAAACAAATGAACAAATAACTATTACAAGATTATGAGCAGTGGTTTTGAGTGGACACTACTTACTGACTCATAGTTAGGGGACTCAGTTAGGGGACTCAGTTGTGAGGAGTGTTTCTAGAGGTACTCACAGATGAAAAATAGCTAGCTTTCATTTATACTGTGCTGTATGTGCTAAGAATTTTTACTAATATTATCTCATTTGATCCTCATAATAGCCCTAGGGGATAGGTAGAGTTATCCCCATTTACAGATGAGGAAATTGAAGCAAATGGATGTTAAATGGCTTATTACTTAACCCAGACTGGCTTTGAATCATGTCTTCCTCACTCCATACCCAACATTCTGTATGCTAAATGATTTGTGCAAGATCACATAGCAAATAAGCAGCAAGGGTGAGATTTGAACCTATACGTACAAAGAAAAGCTTCCCTAGTTACCTAGTTTTACTTTGACTCAGCCATATTGCCAAATGTCACTATCACTAATCTATAATGGTTAAAATGTAAAAAAAAAAATTTAATTAATTATGGAAAGCTAGGCGGCACAATGGATAGGGCCAAGATAGGAGGACCAAATACGGAAGAAAAAAATAACTTACAGAAGAGAAAAAAGTGTAAAAAATGTGTTTTTTCTTAAATAAAAACAATACAATTTTGGGGCAGCCGGGTAGCAGTAGACAGAGTGCCTAGCCTGGAATCAGGAATATTCCTCTTCTTGAGTTCAAATCTGACATCAGACACTTACTAGCTGTGTGACCCTGGTCAAGTCACTTAACCCTGTTTGCCTCAGTTCCCCATCTATAAAATGAGTTTAAAAGGAATTGGCAAACCATTCTAGTATCTTTGCCAAGAAAATCTCAAATGGGGTCCCGATGGGACATGACTGAAAGGACTAAACAACCAACCTGGAAGGGGAAAGAAAGGAAAGAGGGGAAAACTAGATCATGGGAGATGAAGGTAGAAATGTCATGTTGTATAATTCCTTATTGTTCCAGAATTTTTAATCATATCAATGGAAACAAAAGTCTAGTTTTTAATTATTGGGAAAAAAGTATAGTTGTCCAGAGTTATAATGGGTAAAGACCTTTGATTCTACCTTCCTTTTACCAATTATCTCTTTCACTTCGTGGAGGGGTGGTGGTGGAAGTGGAATTGGGATGGGGTTAGGGGTTCCTCTAATTAGGAAAATGCAAATAAAAGTTGTTGGCCATCTCTTCTAACCAGAGAAAGTCTAATTTTTTTTTCTTTTTCTTTTTTTTTAAATGGGACTTATTATAAAATTTGGGTTACTTATTTTAACTTTTAAAAAGAAATTATGTATATTCATGGTATTCTGATATTGTTGTTGATATTACATAATACTAAACATATATTTTACACATTTCTGATTTTTTAAAAGTTTTTCTGTGTCATCTGCTGGCCTTCATGTATCATCTGGGTCTTGCACAATATTCCCCTCAAATTCTCATTTAACTTTTTATTCTGACTCACAATATATATTGAAACTGTAATGGGGAAAGTCATGATGTAAAAAGGATCATTGCAGTTTCTAAAGCAGAATATAGTATAGGTTATTTTATATATATACCAGGTATAGGCTTATTATCACCCCACAATGTTGGAAGGGCTTGGCGTCTAGGCAATAGGAATATGAATCCTAGATCCACAGATCTGGTGACTCAACTTTATGAGTTTTGCTGCTGGTATTGCTTTTCCTTTATGCTCTGACTCTCATCACTGGGGCTTTTCCTTGGCTTTGGTGACCAAATTCCTCATCTTGTACCCCATTCCCAGAAATTAAGTCCTGTGCTTAAGGTTCTGTCTGTGTTCCTTGTTCCTCAGTACCTTCAGGCTTTGATCCTGTTTGTCTTTCCATGATTTAGCCAAATCAGTCCCTGTGTCTGAATCCCTTCTTCCTGCTGCCAGACTTCCCTTATGTGACCGATTGCCTGGATCTTCATCTAGTACCTGCTGCCAGACTCTATTTTTACCACATTTAAGTGCTAGGAAGCTTACCTACTCCCCATTGCTAGCTTGTGCTAATGGGGAATTATTACCTTTTTGCCTTCTTTTTGTCTTTTCTTTTCTTTTTTTTTTTTTGTAAAGTTTTTTTATTTATTTAAAATGCATTTATTTAAAACTTAAATAGAAAATTAGAAAAAACAAAATAGAAAAAGAAAGACAGAAAAAGAAAAAAACAAAACAAAAAACTATTGTCATGTGTCCAGTAAAACATCAGGGAGGATTCAAAATACATAACAATACATTTCCATGTCAAGAAAGCATATATAATAGAACACATTGTATTCATAACTGTTTTTTTCTTTGCTTCCTTTTAAGTCTTCTTTTCTTCTCTGCTGTGAATTTTTTACTTTATTCTTTTTCCCCTCCTCCCCCACTTCTCCTAAGCAGGCTGCAGTTAAGCACAGATATATTTATGTACAAACACAAACACCTATACACATACATAGCCACCCACATACAGACACATACATACACATATATATCCATATAATAAATATATATATATATATATACATACGGTTTTATATATATATATATATATATATATATATATATACACATACATCTAAAGCAACATTAATATGGCTAACATGTAATATAGATTTCTCTCTTGATTGAATCTTTTTTAAGTTTTAAGTTGCTCTGAGGTAGTCTACCCTCCAAACATACCTCTACCTGGTTTGTTTTTGTCAGCCTCCACCTAAGCTTCACATGCTTTGTAATTACAAAGTCTACTTAATAATTCTTAGATCTTTTTTATTGTTGCAATACTGCAACATTGGTAACCTCAACACCTCCACAGGACTGCAGATTAGAATTCTCCAATGGCACGGCAACCTGTCTTTTGTGAATCATGTCTGCATCCTCCCCCAAATGCACCATATGGGATCTATCCAATATCTTTTCTGCTGAAGATCTTCTTTGCTTATGTTATCTTGATATTATGGATACTAATGGCATACAAGGCTTTACTTTTATTCCTTCTATGTGAATGATACATCTTTTTCTGCCGTACATTTTTCTAATGATATCTTTTATGCCATTTCTGCATATTTTCTTATTTGTAGCCCACTCACACCCACTGTGTATCTCTCCATTTCCCTTTGGGCTTCCTTAATGTGTGAAACACCTAAATTCACCTAAAGAGAATGTGTCATCCTTGTCTGGTATTGAGAGACCACTTGGCTAGACCCTCAGTAACTGGGTCACTGTCCTATTTCATGTTCTACGCCTAGTCGTGACGTGTATTTGAGTTCAGTTCTGGGGATCATGCCCCTGACAAGAAGGGGCTCCTCCCCATCTTCTTTGGCTTTTTAACAGGTCCCCTCCCCACCTACTCTGCTACATCCCAGAATATTGTTTTAATTATCAATTAGATATGAGTCACGGTAAAGGGCTTCAAAAGTGTGGAAGTAAAATATGCACAATATAAATCAGTCTTGGAACAGGTAATTTATTCCTACGCGAAAAACCGAATACTAAATATAAAGAATTACATAGCATATTAACAGACTTAAGAAGATTTACAGGATTTAGGAACTTAATTTAAAACTGTGGTTACATTTGGCTGGGAAGTTAATATTTAAGCCTCATCAGAACAGATTTACAAGATTGCTAATTAGTCATCTTATATTTTACCTTGGCATTGCCTTGTCCAACTGTTTCCAGCCTGGTCTATGGTTACAATATCCAGAATTGGCAATCCTTTTTTCAGAAGCTGTTCTCTCTAAAAGAGAAGCTTCCCCTACTGTCAGGCACTGTCACAGCTGTTCTTGTTGCTGCTGATCCCCCTTTCATTGATCTGAGGACCTTCAGGACTTTTGAACTCAAGGTTCTTCCAAGCTTGGGCATGTCAATCTGGAGGTTACTCATTCACCTAAGATTGGGGGGGGGAACAACTCACAATCTTGTTTAGTTACCACATATGCTTAGGATCTTTTGGAGGTCAAGGATAGGGGCAAATTGCCTTTTCCCATGGGATTTTCCAGATGAAGCTAGAGGTAGTTCCCATAATTCAGCATGAGACATCCATGACTGGAAGCACCAGCCTTCTATGTGTTTATTTGAGTAGATAGCTGGGCCTGCTGAGAAAGGGAGGACCTCTGATAAACCTGCAGCAGCTGGATTTGATTCACTTTGGTCATCATTGGTAAATAATTAACCAATTCCTCCTAGAAAAAGTCACAAACTAGAGGAATATCATCTATTGGCCTTATTCAGCTGGGTGACTGATAGCCTGAGTCTATATAGGAAGGAACAAAAATTGAGAAGGAGAAGGTTATAAAGAGGCACATTTTTCTTGAAAGTAAAAACTTCCTCACACTTCAAGTTCTCCTACTATCCTAAAAGTATTGGCTAGGAAAGTAGTCATCATTGGAAATCTTCAATTAGAAACTGTATGATTACTTTTTGGGTATCATAGGACCATAAATCTTTTTTTTTTTTCTTATAGAATATAGACTCCCTGATGCCTGGAAGCTTTTCATTATTGTCTAGGTATCTCCCTCTAGCACCTGAAACCTAAAAGTGATTAATAAATACTTGTTGATTTATTAATGCAAAGTTGTAAACTACTTAGAGGTCATTTATCAAACTCCCATTTTACAGATGAAAAAAATTGAACCTCAAGAGTTTAAATGAATTGTTGTTCAAGATTTCACATAGATTAAGTGTCAAAGACAAGATTCAAACACAAGTCCCATGATTCAAAAAGCAATGTCCTTTCTTCTGCACCAGGGATGCCATGCAGAGGAGTTCTTATTTAAGATTGGATTGGATTACATGGCTTCTCTGATTTCTAATTCCAAGACTCTGGGAAAGGTGAGTTGTTTCTGAGGTGTACATGATCGCAGAATTCCTTATGTTCAGTCATCTTTTACCCTTGGTTTATTTCATTTTGATATCACTAAGAACCCTTGAGAATAAGCTATTCAAATGGAATTTCTGAGACTTTGGGTTAAAAAGGGTTCATGAGGCTCAGTGATATATAGCTATCCAAATTTTCCTGGTCCTTCTTCCACTTGACTTAATTTATAACGAGTCTCTTAAAGATTTTGTTTTTGTTTTTAGGATAATGCCTTCTCTTTATTTATTAATAACAACTAGAACAAAATAGTTCCATATGAGGTGATGTTTTGCTTTTCTGAGTTGGATGAATCATGCAAATCAGAGAGGGAACTTGGCTGTTGAAGGCAGGTAATGTTGCCTCTCTCTTTGATCTTGTGCATTAGTCAAACAAGAACAATTCCTAAGGGCAGGAAAGGGGATTAAGAGAAGGAGAGAAAAATTGCCTCCGGGAATAGAATGGAGATAGTATATTTTATCCAGAGTGTAAAGAAACTTTTATGGGAAGTTTTAGTATTCTGTGTTGTGCAGTTGGGTTTGAATTACTTTGATCATCTCTGTAAGTAATTAACGACCTCCCATTATGAAGATTCGGGAAGATTGCCCTTCACCTATTTAGTGAATAATGGCAGCCACCATGAGCTCTGTCTGACTCTGAAATGTCAGCTTTGCTGAGGATTCCAAGTTTGACTTTGAAACTTCTTGGCTTAAATACACAAAACAACAAAATAAAACATTTGTTATCTTTGGAGCAACCTGACATTCTCGACAAGATCATACAATTTTTGGTGAACCTTTCATTTGGGCCAAAATAATTAATGGGTTTCCCCCATGATTTCCAACCAGTTCTTCTTCCAGGCTATATAGCATGTATATCATAGATCTTTAAATTAATGATTCTAAATGAAATGTCAAAAGTCACTTCTCCCTCCCCCCATTTCTTCCTTCCCTTAGGCTGGAGGAGGGAAGAATCCTCCTTAGGGAGGATGGGGTAGACAAACCCACTTTGTCGGTTTGTTCATTGAATACTGTGAAAGATTATGAGATAAACATAAGCATCCAAAGGATCGTGGGTCAGGTGGTACATCATAGGCAAGCAAGTGCCAGACTCCCTAGTCTTCCAATCCCCTTTGGTGGGATACACACCCAGATGAAAAGAACTGCCCACTGAATTTCTGCTCTTCTATCTGATTGCTGTTGGTGGAATAGAGGGGGATCTTAAGGCAGTTAATATGTGGGTGGTCTGGACTGCAATTCCCCTTCATAAACTTCAAGGGCATTGGTATTATGATTAAGAGTTTGCTAACCTTGCATGCCTAGATTAGATTAATTTAGCTAAGCTAATAGTTTGCTAACTCTGAATTTCTTGCCAAAATATAGCTGAGCAAAATGGTTATTAGGAACATAGGAACTTTTTGATACATAAGTGGGTCAATCATTGGTCAAACATGAAATCACTTCAGCCCATTAAGACCTTGCCATAGGCCAAACCTAACAACTGCTTTGTTGAGCTGGAAGAGGTTGGTCAATAGAGAAAAAATGCCCTTAACCATTAAACAGATTTTTGATGAATTCTAGAGTCTCAGAGTTGATTTCAAGAATCTCAAATGCTATGTTTGAGGCCCCCCCCAAAAAAAAACATTTACCACAGTGGTATCAAATTTAAATAGAAATGGGGGCTATTAAACCATACATAAGGGTCCCTGAAGATGCAATGTTGATTTAGAGAACCACAAATTAATATTATCTATGTTTTATTTTATTTTTTTATTTCCCAATTATAATTTAATCTGATTCAGGCAACACTTGTGAGTGTTATGGACTATATACAGTATGTTGATGTCTCTGCTTTATACCCTCTTGGTACAGTCAAAAGATTGATGTTTTTAGAGTTGGAAGAGTTGAATTTGAATCTCAATTCTGCCAGTTACTCTGCCAATCTCTTGATCTCTGTTTCTCCATTTCTTCAGCTATGAAGTGAGGGGATTAGATTAGATGATCTCCAAATTCATGATTCTCTTGTGCTGGTGGCCATTTCCCTAACAACAAGCTGAATCAGAGGTGTCATTTCTTGTTCCAGTGACAATGTGGACCTTGAGGGCTTGCTTTCAGCCACAAGGGTGCTCACTGATAAAAAAAAAAAGACTTGGCATTTTAGTATGACATAATTGGAGAGGCAGCTAGGTGATACAGCTGCTATAAGACTCATCTCCCTAAATTCAAATCCAGCTTCAGACACTTAGTAGTTGTGTGATCCTGGTCAAATCATTTAACCCTCAAATAACTTTGCCTTAATTTCCTCATCTGTAAAATGAGTTGGAAAAGGAAATAGCAAACCAGTTAAATATCTTTGGCAAGATAAAACTCCAAATGAAGTCATGAAGAGTCAAACGTGACTGAAATGACTGAATAACAACAACAAATGAAGTAGTTGTCCTTGGTTGCCCCCACTTTTCCTCTCCCACCTTGGTAATGGCAGCCACAGGGGGTCTATCACTGCAAAGAACAGCTTCTGCCTTAGTCTTCTTGGCTATCACTCTCCTGAGTAACAAATAAGGCACTTTTTGTTTTGACTCTCCTAGGCAGGGATGGGGGCAAAGGACAGTATTCTTTCTTTTGTTCTGTAATTTTCCTGGAAATGCTGAATCCATTAGGTGAGCTTGTACTCGGGCTCCTACTGGCTCTGTCTGCTTTAGTTTCCTTTCCTGAGCAGATGACTAAACGTGGTTCATTCTCAGGATGGGAGTGTTGAGATGAGGAACTGATGTTAGTTTGACAGGTTCATAGATCCTGGGTTCAATGAGAAGAGCAGATGGTTATGGCGGTGATAGTAATGAACACTTGTCCATTGGAAAAAAAGAGTCACTAGCAAGATTGTCCCAAGTCTAGATGTTTACCAACATATGTATACTGGGCATTATGTGGATAGTACATCATTATGGTGAAATGTAAAGTGGCTACAAACTGCTTAATTATTGCCCTACTAGCAGATGGTAATGGTAGTTAGGGAGTATGTTACTGAATGTTTTTGTCAAATGTGTTATTGTTAAAGTCCTATATTTAGTATTTCTTTTGTATAGAGTAATAAATTATCTTTCTTTCCTTCCCCCCCCCCCCCAAGCTGGGGTTAAGTGACTTGCCCAGGGTCACACAGCTAGGAAGTGTTAAGTGTCTGAGATCAGATTTGAACTCGGGTCCTCCTGAAAGGGCTGGTCCTCTATCTACTGTGTCACCTAGCTGCCCCTAAATTATCTTTCTTATCCTTGATTCACATGAATACCTATTTATTCTCTTCTTTTTAATGAAAGATTGTAGACTAGAACCATATGTAAAATCAATCAACCAATCAATCAAGAAACATTTAAGTACCTACAACATGTCAGGTACTGTGGTATACACTTTGCAATACAAAAAGAGGCAAAAGAAGTTCCTGCTGTCAATGAACTCATATTCTAAATCAACTCTGGGGCTCTCAAGGGGTATGAGAGGGGGATGGTTTACCCTTGTTATCACTGGCCAGATTCCCCAGGACTGAACTTAGTCCAAATCATATTCTTGGGTTCAGAATAGGAAGTAGGTGCAATATCTCAGCTACTGTGATGATCCAACAATATCTTAAGATTAGACAATGATCCTTTTATATCCAAATGGGATCTGTTATCTTAGGGGATACTTTATAACCAACTTACAAATGTTATCTTAAATTGATAATTTAAATCTTTTCTAAAGAATTATAAGTAAATGCATCTGAATCACAGATCATAAAGCATTGGAAAGGATTCTGAAAACTTTCCCTAAATTGCTCTGTTTGCCTCCAAACACAGTGACCAAAGAGCAATGCACCATCCTGTAGCCTTTCTTTCCCCTATGAAGAAGGAGAGGATCCCCTGGTAGCCCTGATGTCACAGTAGAAAGTCAGAGGTAATGCTGCTCCCAGAATTAGAAAACAAATCTTTCAGCTTTCAGTGATTGAGGATGTGTGTGTATGTAGGGAGGAGAGGGCCATTTGGAATGCTCCTTGGGAGCTTAGAGTCTTGAGCATCTAGACTCTTTTTCTCTGCCTCTGGGTTACCTATTCTTTTAGGAGGTTGATTCCATGGCAAAACTAGGTTCTTTTTCTTTTCTTTAAGACTAGTCGCTATGATTCATTGGACGCAAAAAGCCTTGATAGTTATCACAGCTATGGTTTTTCCACTAGTAATAGATAACAGAGCTGGACTACGAGGAAAGCTGAACACTGTAGAATCAATGCTTCTGAATTGTGCTGCTAGGGAAAACATTTGAGATAGTCTCTGACAACAAATCAGTCAATATTTAAATTGATTCAGGAAGGACAAATATTGAAGCTGAGATAAAATATTTCAGAAGACAGGATTCCTTCATGGAAACAAACATAAGCTTAAACATTCTTCAAGAGATAGCAGAGGATAGAAGAGCCTAGTATGTCATGATCAATGGGTCATGAAGAATTGGACATGATTGAACCACAACAAAAGTTGCCAATGCCCATGCTGCCTTGATATCATTTAGCAACATTTGAAGATGATCCAAGAACATGTTGAGATATGTGCTCTTGGATGACTTATTTTTTTTTGTGAATTTCTCTACTGAATCACTTATAGGGGCAGGGAAAAGCATTAACTTCCCATTTGGTTAAAGGTTAAACAATATTGGATGGCTAACGTAGAGGCTATGTGGATACTCTCTGCCCCAGGTCCAGGTATGTGAAGATGCATTTTACAGGGAGCAAACTGAGCTTGGCAAAGAACCTCATTTCCATATGTCTTTGAGGTTAATTCCCTACATTCCAAATGTGAATTATATGATGGTACAGATGGGGAATGCATTCATTGATTCAATTACTAAACAAATATTTATTGAACATCTACTATTTGCAGGAAAGTCTAGGAAAACAAAATTTCCAACAAATTGAGAAATAACCGCAGGAAAGTGAGGAACAAGGATTCACTGACTAAAATATGAAGTACCTAAATTTATTCAATCTATCCTGGTAAAGCATGTGATATGCCCAGTTTTGATTCTGAAGCACCTTCAAAGGATTTGGGTTTGGGATCCCAGTGGTTTGCCATGATCTCAGTTTGTGTTCAAGGTTTATAGTTCAGCTTTACATAGCATGTTAAAGTTTACAGAGCACTTTAGAGGTGTTCTTTTATTTTATCTTTTTTCAACAATCTTGTTTAATTTCCACTGTAGATGAGAAAACAGACTGAGAGCTTAAAGGACTTGCTCAAGTTCACTAAGTTAGCAGGCAATGTCAACTCATGCCCCTTGGCTACGGATTCAGCATTTCATTTCAACTCAATTGAGTATTAACTGAAGTGCTCAACTAATCTCCATTCTCATCAAGTTCTTCACACAATATTGGCAATAAGAAATAAACATTTATCAAGTCCCAGATTCTCTATTTACCTATCTATGCCACTCTGAAGTTCTCTACAAAGTTAAGTAGCTAATGAGTCAAATTGACAATTATTTCTGTTCAATTGACACAGACTTACTCATTTGAATTAAATAAGCGAACAGCTATTTCCAAAAAAAGACTTTGCTGGTTAAACGTAAAAATCTTCCCTGATTTTTTCCATTACATGTCCCTTTTTTCTAGGCTTCTTCTAGGTCTGATGTATATGTGAGCATCTTCCAAAATCGAATTCCTGGTTCTTTGTTGATTTAAAAAATGGATACTACTCAATTTAAAAACAAACTAATTGTCAAGTATTTGTACAGTGCCAAATTCTCTGTACAAGTAAGCAATTAATGAATGTTGAATTATATTGGCTTAATTTATACACAAGTTTTTCATGTTGACTAACAGATGTATCTGTGAACAAGATAGGCTAGGGATTTATTATTCTTATTCCCATTTGACAGAAAAAGAAATCGAGACTTGAGTCAAGTAATTATATACAGTTTGATGGGTTGGAAAAAGCAGGAGGTTTGGAGTCAAGAAACATGGCTTCAAGACTTGGGTCCATCACTTAACTGTGTAAACTTGGACAGCACAACTTTATCTATCTGGATCCAAGATCCCTCCTCTTTCAAAGGAGGGGATTAGACTAGACAAGCAATTTCTAAAGTGCCTTCCATCTCAAAAATCACACAGCTCAAGGCAGGGCTGATAGCCAGGGTCTGTGGCTGTTTTTTTCCCTCAGATCATTAGTACTCCCTATGAGTTAGTTATATGACACTGGTGACTAGAGTGGTGTGGGTTCTTCGAATCCAATTTTTGGTACATGATATGATCAATAGCATTAGTTGTACTGCTGTTGCATGACTGTCCCTTGTCGGGTCTTAAATTGTTCCATTTTAAAAGAATTATGTGGAAAATTCTCTTAGAGCTGGGGAAAGAATGAGATGTAAATCTAGCTTAGTATGACTGATAAACTCCTTTGCTAACAGTTTTACTACCAGGGATATTAGGTGGTAGTAGCTTTTACTGTATATGGTTGCAATTGACCTTTATTGCATCTGTCTGGTAATACAGTTCCTGTTAGAGTAAAGATGGGATTGATGTTTCTCATCTTTTTCCAATGAACTTTTCATCATATAACAACACAGTTTCATGCTATTTGTGGTTCTTGTTTTCCAACAGAAGTCTTAAACATCACCACAATCCTGCAATTCAGATGTAGAATTAGTTGGACTGGTCTTTCTGACTCGAGCTCCACTCACCCAACTTTTTTTCTCTTCAAAATTAGTATCATTTTATAGAAGAGACACTTGGACATAAAAAGAGCCCTACTTTCTGGTGTACTCCTTCACTTACCAAGACCTTGAATTTCAAAGATCTTAGATATTGCCTTATTTCTTCTGTGTCCAAATAGACTGATTTTCTCCTTCTCTACATTTACGTATAATTCATTGAGGGTCCCAAGTTCTGATGGTCTTTCACAATATTGAACTCATTTTTATTCCTATGATTCCCTCCCCTTCTCTCTCCCCCTTTCTTTCCATTTCTTCCCCCTTTTCTCTTCTCTCCCCCCTCCCTTTCTCCCTCTATTTCTTAGTAACAACCAGAATTGTTACCTTTAAGACAATACTCTTTCCTGAACCAGATTCTGGAGCTGATTTCTTCCTCCATGCCTTTTGGAATCACTAGCCAAAGGCTCACTTCTGATACTTTAAAAATAGATCCAGGGGCTAACAACTGTGAGCAGCTGTGTTCCTATAGCCTCGGGTGCACAGCTGTTCTCCTTTTTCTAACTTTTTCAGATTCTCCAAACCTTGCTCTTTTATTAGGTGGAATTGTCTCCAATCAAGTCCTACTCATAATTGCATCTTGGTTATACAGCAGTGTTGAAATATATAGATAACATTGTTTCATAGTGTATATAATAGACAGTGGAGCAGTGCAGTGGAAGATTTTGTATCCTTCAAGTCTAACACTTTGTCAAAAGCTTTGTCACTAGAGGTAGAAATGATAGACAAGACATAAAGATGCATTCCAGGACATCAGAAAGGAGGAAGTATGGTACAAAAACATCATTAAATACTTACTAAAAACAAACATCAATTTTATTCAATATATTTGCTTTGAGACTTGAGGTTATAATTAAGATTTCTAACTAAAAATGGAGGAGGGAGAAAATGAGCCTCCACAGATCTGTTGAGTCAGATGCCACAAAGAGAAGTAGGCACAATAGTAGGGAGGAGTGGTAAGTTATCTGTAGGAGTAAATATCCAAGGAGACAGGTACTAGTAATGGTTCTTCAGTCTCTAAATACAAACTTGCAGTTTAGATGACAAGCAAAGTTAACTAGATATTTTAACAAAAAATATAATTTACTTTCACAGGTATCAGTGATTCTTGATCACTATGGATTATGACTGGAAAATGATCATGGAATAGCATGAGTAGATGAGAGGGGACAACAAACAATATTATATATCTAGGAAATATTCATGGGAAATCCATGAACTAGAAAGAAAATGGAGGGAGAAACCAAATAATGAAAAGGATATAATGGATTACTTTATTATTCAAAAATCATAGAGACAAGCAGGAGGGACTGGTCTACAAAAATATAACTGTCAGGAACCTTGGAAGGAAGCGATCACATCATCTTAAAGTTCATGATAAAAAAATGGAAAATGATAAATATAGTTTGATGTATATTCTTAGACTTTGGAAGAACTTGAATGAAAGAGTTTATAGAAAGGTTAATTAGCATCCCAGAGGCTTGGATTCTTGTTGTTGTTGTTTTAAGTGACAATTAGGGTTAAATAGCTTGTCCAGCTTCATAAAGCTAGAAAGTATCAGAGGCTGGATTTAAAATCAGGTTTTTCATTACATCACCTAGCTGCCCCCAGGCTATGATTTTTTTAAGGTGAATTTAGCTCTAGAAGGTTGAGAGATTCTCAAAAAAGTAATTTTGTGGACACAAACACAAATAATTTCAGCAAAGAAGACTAGAAGTGTCATCATCTAAAGACAATATATATGTTAAAGAGAGGGAGAGAGAGAGAGAGAGAGAGAGAGAGAGAGAGAGAGAGAGAGAGAGAGAGAGAGAGAGAGAGAGAGAGACAGAGAGAGAGAGACAGAGAGAGAGAGACAGAGAGAGAGACAGAGAGAGAGAGAGAGACAGAGAGAGAGAGAGAGAGAGACAGAGAGAGAGAGAGAGAGAGAGAGAGAGAGAGAGAGAGAGAGAGAGAGAGAGAGAGAGAGAGAGAGAGAGAGAGAGAAAGAAACAGAGATAGAAATACAGAGAGAAACAGAGACAGACAGACAGACAGACAGAATGAGAGAGACAGAGACAGACAGACAGAATGGTCATTGAGGATAAAGAGAAAAAAATGATATAGTTCTTTTAAGACTAACAGACCTATGATTTAATTAATATAGGGAACTCCCAAATGAGGACATTTTTAAATATTAGTACAAATTGGCATCTTTTCTGCAACTTAAAAGTTTTAGAGAGTTGCCTAGAACTTTGAAGTAAAGTGACTTGTCCAGAGTCACAGGGCTAACAGGGGTCAGAGGTGAACTTGAAGCTAGGTCTTCCTCACTACAAGACCAATTTTTTTTTAAATCTACTACATCAAATAGCCTTCAACACCAACATTAGGAATAATAAATCCATAATAAGTTGAGGTTAGCAATTAAAATTAAGAACAATGAAAATGGCCTCTTTTAAAAAAAGCATACTGGGGTCAACAGCAAATATCAAAGAGGAGTGGAACTGTTTCATGTGGCTCATTCTTTTATTCTTTCTACCAAGAGGAATGATCTTCAGATGGATGGATACAGAACAAAATAATTAAGAGGGAATTAAAATCTGAGAGACGTGAAGAGGAAGGGAGCAGCTTGCTTCACTCTCTGAGTACTTGTCATCTGTCAGAGATGAGTCATGTCTTAAAGTTCTGGAAAAACTTAGAAATGTGGCTGCTGATTTTCTGTTGGGAATATCTGAAAAATTATGAGGAATAGAAATAATGAGAGACTAGAGATGAAGAAGAACTTGGATTTTTTAAACCAATAGTTGTCAACTTTTTTCTTCTCAAGACCCCTTTCTTCTTCTTATTTTGTTGTTGTTGTTGTTGTTGTGGGTGGGGGGAACAATTAGGGTTAAATGACTTGCCTAGCATCAAACAACAGTATGTATCTAAGACAAATTTGCACTCAGGTCCTCTAGACTTCAGGGCCAGTGCTTATCCACTGTGCTGTTCCATTCCTTTACATTCTTAAAAGTTGTTAAAAGCCTGCCTTCTTACAAAAAACAAACAAAAAACTCCTTTTGTTTATGTGGGTTGTATGCACACATATTTATTGCATTAGAAATTAATGATGTTCTCATCACTATGTTCTATTATTCTATTATATTCTATTCCATTATGTATTATTATGAAAATAGTTTGGAGTTTGTGGACTGAAAAGATCTTGAGGGCCTCTTGGGGTTGAGACACTTTAAAGAATACTGCATTATATTATAGGCCACTGAATTTTCAGTTTTTAGCTTGTAGGACACATTATAATGGGATGGTTTATGAGCTTTGGGGCATAATGGGTCTGAGGTCAGGAAGACTTATCTTCCCGAGTTCAATCTGACCTCAGATACTAGCTGTAGGACCTGTCACAACCCTGTTTGCCTCAGTTTCCTCATGTATTAAATGAGCTAGAGAAGGAAATGCAAACTCATCTAATATTTTTATTAAGAAAAACCCTAATGGGGTCATGGAGGATCAGCACAATTGAACAATAACAACTTGTGAACTTTTACAAAAAGAAGCTGTGATCATGCTGAACAGCGTGCTTCATCAAGAATAACTCACACCAGATTAATTTCATATAGTTTTGGGCAAGATTGGTCAGCCTCGTATATCAGACAAACACCATAGATAGACTAGACTTAGATTTAATGCAAAATATTTAACAATGTCTTTCACAACACTTATGCAAATAAGCTGGATAATAGCATAGAAATATGTATATTTTGGATTGGCTGAATGACTAGATCCAAAGAATGATTATTAATGCATGGAGCTCCTTTTGGCAACAGGTTTCTGTCTATCAGAGCGTTCTGTCCTGGATTTCTGTCCTTGATTTTCTTCTATTCAGCATTTTTGTCAATGAGAAATAAAGGCATAAATGTCATATTCATCAATTATGATAAACCTTCTCCAGGTTAAATATCCCTTATCTCCTTCAAATAATTTTTATATTATATATATAATAATAAAGTATATTTACTTATAATTATATTATAATACATCATGATTATTATAACAATGTATTATGTATAATATATAATGTATAATATTGGTCAATATCTTCAATATCTTGGTCAGCCTTTTCTCTAATTTTTAATTTATTTGTTCATTTGTTATTTGCTTGCTTGATTTTTGATCAGTATTTTACAATATAATATATACTTGTTTAATGCCTACAATGTAAAAGATACAATTTTAGATGCTGGGGATACAAATACATATGAAGCAGTTTAGTTCTTGAGGAGCTTACACTCTTTGCAGGGCGAGAAGAGGAGAGGAAAAAAATGTATACAGATAAATAAATATAAAGTCTGTTCAAGGTTATATAAAATAATTTCAAGAGGGACAGAGCACTAACAACTGGGGAAATCAAGAAATGATTCATGTAAAAAGTATCACCTGGGATATCCTTTGTAAGAGCTAGGAATTCTAGGGAGAAGAGAATACCTGTTAAGCACCTGCTAAGTGCCAGGCCTGCAGCAAGCAATTAAAAATATTATTTATCTGGTTTTCACAACAGTCTTGCAAGGTATTCTCCCCATTTTATAATTAAAGAAACGGAAGGTAAGTGACTTATGCAGTCACATAGATAATAAATGTCTGAGGCTTGATAGGAACTCACCTTGAAACTCTAGGTTCAGCACTCTATTCTCTGAAAGCAGGGAATTCTTAGAGATGAAAACTAGGAAGGAATGCATTCTGGGCATGAGGGACTATCTGTCCAAAGGTATAGAGGTGGAAGATTGGGTGTAATAATAATAAGCTTTTCCCACTTGTGTGGGAGAGAAGTTTTTACAGGATCCTGGGCACATAGGTATATAAAATAGGTATAAAATCAAACACTTACTGATAATAAATCATAATTTTTCAACCCCCACAAGATATGAAACCCAGATGGGGTCATGACCCATAGTTTAAGAAGCTTTGATATAAAGAAAACAGCTGATGGACTAGTTAGACTGGCATAAAGTGTGCACAAACAGGGAGTTAAATGAAATAAGACTAGAAAAATAAATGGGAGTGATATTTGGAGGGCCAAAAATACCATATTGAAGATTTTGTATTTTATCCTACACATACTAGGGAGCCAATGAAGGTTTTTGGTTAAGGAAGTGTCAATGTTTAATGAATATCAATTTAGCAGTTCTGTGGTGGAAGAACTGGAGAGGAGAGAGATCAAGAGTCTGACTAATTGGGATGTTATTGTACACATGCACCAGTTTATCAGTGCCTTTCCTGAAATGTGTTCAGAACTGTCTGTCTCAGCAGGTTTGAGACTTAAGATTAGTACAAGAGTCAGACAGTCCAGTAATACAACAGATCTTAATTAAATATTTTAGCTTCCACAAAGGAAGGCTTAAGGTCTGCAATGATTCATTCTGGGTAGGAGAGTAAGGTAGATCTCATTCCGTAGGGAAGAAAGGATATAATTTCATCTCAATTGCTAGGTAAAAGAATTTTTCAGATCTCATTTGTGATGGTCCTGAAAAATAGTGAGGTTCAAACTATCAAGAGATCATAGATCTGGGGTTGGGAGGGGCATCAAAGTGCTAAAATTCAAACCCCTCATTTTACAGATGAGAAAATTTTGACCTCAGGAGGTTAGAATGTGTGCTCAAAATAACACAGCTATTAAATGTCAAAGGTGGAATGGTCCTTAAGAGAGGTTCCCCCATGGACCTGGACCATTCAGCTTTTGCCAAGTTCTCATTACTCTTTTCCAGTTGATGTGTGATAACAAGATGCTTCATCACCTTGAGACCAGGCCAGTTTGCAAAGGCAGGTGAAGGTGTCAGATTTTATAGGTTGAGGAGGGGAAAAAGCAGGCCTTTGCTTGGGTTCATCTGATTAGTTTTTCACAGGCAGAGAAAAATGAAAGATTGGTTTGCAAGCCTTCTTCTTCTTTAAAAAAAATAATAACAGTCTTTTATTTTTCAAAATACAAGCAAAGACAATTTTCAACATTCACCCTTGCAAAATACTGTATTCCAAATTTTTCTCCTTCCCTTCCCACCTCCTCCTTCCCCTAAACAGCAAATAATTCAATATAGGTTAAACATGTGCACAAGTCTTCTTCTATACAAGGATGAGGTAAGGAAGTTTTCAGAAAAGAAAAAGAGAGGTGTTAGGCAAGAGGGGGCAGGTACAGAATAGGGGCAGCCTATCAATCTAGACTTTGAAACCATAGAGTTTTTTTGTTTTTGTTTTTGTTTTTGTTAATCACAAGAACTGAACACAACACGCCACAAAGTCTGAATAGGACAGAATGGAGTGAAAGTATAATTTATTATTCTTGCTTACTCACAGAATTACAGAATTTTTGAGTTGGAAGTTCAGAGGCCAACTTATCCATCCTAGTATACAAGAATCCCTTCTATATCTCCAAAAAATTGTCATCCAAATTTTTCTGGAAGACCATTTTTGGAGAGAACCTACTATATCCTAGAGCAAGAAGTCATTCCAGGTGGGATATGACATGGGCAAAAGTCATGGAAAAGGTTTGATGCTATATTTTACCATTCCTATGGATTTTAAGCTCTTTATCCAACAACATTTGATTTATCCTTCTATAGCCTGTGGGGTTTTGCCTATATTTGCTGAATTTTAAAGATAGAAAAGATGAAGTTTAGATGATGAAGGACCTTGCATCCCACCCTTCAAATTGGACCTCCTAAGACCATAGTTGGGAAGTGCTAAGTCACTACAGTTGATACTCCCTGCTATCAGATGGCCTTCTCTCACTGCCCATTTTTCACCCTGCCAGCTGGTACCTTATACTCCTGTGTATTTAATCAAATCAGTATCACCATCGCCTCTAGAAAGAGTCTGTCAGTGAATTAACCTATTGTTCACCATTGCTGTGAATTTCCACGCTGTAATACCCCTCTCCCACCATCACTCCCTTATATGTGTGGTTCCCCTTAGTAGAAAATAATAAGGAACTATTTCACTGTTGTATTTGTATTTCTGACACTGCTTGGCCGATAGTAAGTATTTACTGAATGCTTTTCATTCTAATATTGGATCATTTTTCTGCTTCTTGATTATCTCTCAGTGTCATAATCAGAGACTTTCTGCCAACAACTTTTGGGCAGTGCTTAATCCAGCACATCTCCCTTAAAGACAGCCATAAATACCTTTAACAATGAAACCTCATGGTTTTTGATTCTGTATCTTGTAGAGAAAAGGCATTGGTTTCTGTGGGGGGAAAACTAAGGGATAAAAAAGCTCAATTCTTCTTACTGGGATGAATTTCAATCGTGTATCTTGTAGTATGGTCCCTATTGGAAAACATTAAATGAATGATGCACTGGGACAGTAAAATACTTCCTTGAATGGACTTATTAAAATCTCCTGGACCTTCAGGAATTGAGAATGTCTTTGCTCTGTTTACCCATATATCTTCTTTCCTATTAACATTGCCTAATATAAAATGTCACAAATTAACAGACAAGAAGAAGAAAGCAATGTCCCACAGAACCTGGGATTTCACATAAAGGAAAGTTATGAGAAAACAACATGAAACTGATAATACTGACATTTAAAAACCACAGTGATAGTGTAATAACCCAGCCAAGTGTGGAGGAAGCATTGAGGCCTTTTGTAAGGCACAGACATTTTTTTAAAGGGAAATTTCTAAATCCTAATCTTCTCATGGCTGAAGGTTCCAATTGGAGTTGACTCCTTTCTCGGGATAGAGATGTTCTGCATGATACCCTTCGAATGTTTCTTCCTATCCTTAAGAAGCTTCTTTAGTATTAGTACATATTTCTTTTTTTTTTAAAAACTGAAATTCATCTGCAACATTGAGAACTGAGAACTCCTATGCTGGTTTGTTGCCTAGATAGAAATAATTAGAAAGAATGGATCCTAAGAAGGAAGGCCTAGATAATTAGCACTGTGACAAACTCCTTCTGAAGCCAAGAATTCACCAACTACACAAATGCTGAAGAGCTAAGGGAGGAGATAGAAGCATGAGAAATGTTTTTAACAATTGGCTTTTCTGCTCCAGTAATGGAAAGATAGCCCTCAGCCTGAAACATTACAGGCCAACAGCTGGCCATCTGCTCCCTGAACAAAAACTGGTGCAACAGTGGTTTCTTATAGCTTGCTATTTAGTAGAATACATGTACATCAGATGTAGGATATAAATTAGGCCAGATGTGTCTCCTAGATTTCAAGGAGGTAGACTGTCTAATAAGTGAATGGACGAGGCAGTTTGGAGCAGCCAGGAAAAAAATATAATACCCCAACAATTATTAACTAATGTGGCAAAGGGAAGAAAAGACAATTACTGTACTTCTTAGGCTCCTCTGAGAGAATGTAAATTTTTTGAAGGGCAGAGACTAGTTCCTTTTTGTCATTGTCTTCTATTTCTTTTGTTTCTTTGCTTTAATTTTTAAAATAATATTACCCCCCCCAATTACATGTAAGCACAATTTTTAGTATATATTTTTTTTACGTTTTGAGTTCTAAATTTTGTCCCTCCCCTCTCCCTGAAATGGTAAGCAATATGTTATAGGATAAGCAATCATGTAAAACATTTCCATATCAGTTACTCTGAAAATTCAAATTAAGAGAAGAAAGGAATAAAGAAATAAAGGAAGGAAGGAAGGAAGGAGAGAAGGAAGGAAGGAAGGAATAAGCAAAGAAGAATCTGCAAAACTCATCTTCCTTAGTTAAAATCTGGCCCCAGACACTTATTAGACTTGGGCAAGTCACTTAACCCTGTTCATTTCAGTTTCTTCACCTAAAAAATGAACTGGAGAAGGAAATGTTCTACCACTCCAGTATTTTTACCAGGAAGACCCCCAAATGGGGTCACAAAGAGTCATACATGACTGAACAGCAACAGGCTAGCAGGAATGGTAGGGTTTAGTGAAGGTTTTTCAAAAGATGAGGTCAAATTGGTATTGTTTGTAGGAATCAGGGAAGGAACATCTCCTGACAACTCAGTAATGTTTTGTGCTGTTATTTTAGCCTTCCTTATTGTAATATAAATTTTCACGACTTTATGTCTTGTCTATCAATGTAGATGACTTTATTATTCTCTTCAATACCTAGCATACTGCCTTACACATGCAGTCGTCATTCAGTAAATATTCATTAACTTTTTCTTTACTGTTGCTCTGGCTCATAATCCTTTCACTTCTGTCCCTGTCCACTCCCTCTCCATGTCTGAGTCACCTTCAATCTTCTGTGTTCTGAAAGAGGCTCTTTTTTGAGAGATTGAGGAGTTGGTAAAGGAAGGCAGCAGGGGTGGGGCACATGCCCATTATTAAAAGTTGTCGTCATCATTATCATCTCTAGCATTGTAATTTGGGAAAGGGAAGGTCTGCCAGGAAAGAATGTATAAACTGGTGATGATGACTATAGAGGAGACTCATGAAAAATGGTTTACATCAAAGTACTGTAAAGTCAGGAGAGCATCTTAATTTTTTAAATTTAATTTTTTTGAATAAATAAAAAAATCTTTTTGCCCTCTCCATCTTCTTTCTCCACATAAAAAAGCAAAAGAAAACTATAATAACAAAAATAAAGAGGAAAGCAAAAATACTCCCACATTGACCATATCCAAAAAATATGTCTCATTCTGTATTACCTTCTCTATGTCAGGAGGTGGGTAGCATGCTTCCTCTCTGGTATCCTGGAATTGTAATTAATCATTGCATTATAAAGTTTTTAAGTTTGTCAAAGTTTTTTATCTTCATAATGCTGTCATTATATAAATAATTCTCCTGATTCTGATCACTTCACTCTGCACCATTCAGACAAATTTTCCCAGATTTCTCTCAAACTATACTTTTTGACTTTTTGTACAACACAACAATATTCCACTATATCCATATATAATAATTTATGCAGCTATTTACCAAGAGATGGGTACCTCCTTAGTTTCTCATTTTTTTGTTACTGCAAAAAGAACTTCTGTAAGTATTTGTGTGCTTTAAGAATTCATTTCCTGTTTTTCTGATATATTTGGGGGATAGTCTTAGTAGAGGTATTGATTATGTGTGCACAATTCAGTAATTTTTTCTTTCCAGAATGATTGGATCAATTTATAGCTTTACTAACAATGCATTAATGTACCTGCTTTGCTGAGTCCCATCAACATTTGTCATTTTCCTTTTTTTTTTGCTAATCTGGTGGATATGATGTAGAATCTCAGAATTACTTTGATTTGCATTTTTCTAATTATTCTAATTATTTGCTTAAAGCTATTGATAACTTTGACTTTTTTTCCTTTGAAAACTTCCTATACATATTCTTGAATCATTTATCATTTAGGGAATGGCTGAAAGGTAACTTCTTCATGCGGAGTTCTCTAGTCTCTTCTTGCTCACAGCAGGAACCTAGTTGGAGTCAAAGATGGAGAAGAGCAAAGAGATGGAGAAAGTTTTGCAAATCTTATAGCATTATATAAATATATTAGATGAATCATAATAAGGGAATTCTAATTGTTGCTCCCAGACTGAACTCTTCCCGTAACCAACAACAAGCAGGTTAGCAGAATCAGATTTAGAGCTGGGAGGAAATTTAAAGCTCATTCCATTGATCTTATTTATAATATAAAGTAAGGAACTGAGGCCCTGAGAAGTTATGATTTGCCCCAAATCACACAATTCATCAGCAACTGAAGAAGGATTTGAGTAAAGCATTATGGTTCCAAATTCAACATTCTTATTTAGCATAATGTATAATGGATAGAGTGTTGGATTCAGACTCAGGAAAATTTGGATTCAAATTTTTTCCACAGAAATTTAGCAGCTGTGTGATCTTGGGCAAATCATTAACTTCTTTTTGATGAAGTTTCCTCATCTGTAAAATGGAGTTAGTAATAACATCAACAATTGTGAGAATCCGATGTGTTTGGAAAACACATGGAGAATCTATGTAAGTTTCAAAAATTGTTATTATTTCTCCTATACAATACCACCTCCATTCACCTGCATCCACTCTCCTCCCTTTACTCTTCCATTCAGCTTCAACCATATCATCCATCTTCATTATGAGTTCATCCATAAGAGATAGGTGCTATTGTCATAATATTGTTATAATCTCCATGAGGGTAGGGATGACATTCAACTTAACTTTGCATCTCCCTGAGTGCTTCACACATAATACAGTCTAAAGAAGTGCTCATGGGATTGCCACATGTATGCAAAACCTTTAGGGAGACCCTGAATCTTGGTGACCTTTAGGATAGTGAATGGATGGTAATCCATCTATCCATCCAATAGTTCCACAGTAGCCACACTGTGGCAGGAACACATGCTCCATGTTTCTAGTGCGTCTTTCTGGTTGAAATCTTGATTTTCATTCTCTCTCTCTCTCTCTCTCTCTCTCTCTCTCTCTCTCTCTCTCTCTCTCTCTCTCTCTCTGTTTCCTTCTTTCTCTTTCCCTCTCTCTCTTTCTTGTTCTTGTTATTCTTCTTCTCTTCTTCCTCTCTTCCTCCTCTTCCTCCTCTCTTTCCCCTTCTCCTTCCTTTTTAATTTTCCTTCTTTTCTATTTCCCCCACCCCAATTCCTTACTTCCCCCTTCTCCCTCTCCTACAGCAACTTTAGGATTGCTAGGAGATGGAGGGAGGGTGTCCTGGACTGCATGAAACACATCTGTGACCCAAGGAGAACATTGAAGTCACAGGCAAACAGACATCCAGCTGGTTTGCTTCCCGGTTCACTGGCTCCCTCCTTTCTTGGCTGCTTTGGACAACACATGAGTCATTGCAGTGGAGCAGATGGAGGGTTAGGGAAAGTGATTTCCTTCATCATAAGGCATCCTTATGTGCCCACAATCATATGGGGGAACGGGAGGGACGAGAGAAAGGCATGTGCTAACCCTCAACAAAAATAGATCCGTATCAGTGGGGTAGTTAGGAAAAAAGCCCTGAAACTGACATCCTTCTGAGGATCTAATGAACTAACCAAAGGAGACATTTAAGAACCACATTATTTTAATGATTATATTACTCAATAAAAACAGATAATGAGAATTATTGCATTTAAAAATTTCAAGTTGGGGCTCTTTTTAAATTGGTTATTAAGAGTTTCTTAATTTTCCAAAGATTTGTCTAAAAGAGGCATATTTATCTCACAAGTTTCACATCTGTTTGGGATACTTATTCTTTTATATGAGTACTTTTTTTTTTAAGGAGAGAACATCTGCCTTAAATACAAACTTTTGTAGACATTTTAAAATATGCAGATGTGTTTCCATTAAGCTACAGCTGGGTTAAATATTTTCTCATAGAGTGTTTTTCATAGAGCAATCTTGTGGTAATGCTGAATATACTTATAATAACATTAAGGGTTGTCAAATACTTGTTGACCATCCCTTTAGGTTTACAACACTATTCCCAGACCAGCAGATCTTAAGGCTTGTTCAGTTTTAGGCAGCCCACCATGCAGTCTAACTTCCCTACTTATCAGTTTCCCAGTCCAACAGTCCTTTGACATTGGCGTCTTTGTGCTAATTTCACAAATAATGAAAATGGACATTAACCTCTTTGTGCTAATTTTACAAGTAATGAAAATGGACATTAACCTCTTTGTGCTAATTTTACAAGTAATGAAAATGGACATTAACCTCTTTGTGCTAATTTTACAAGTAATGAAAATTGACATAGTAAATGGATCACTGTGACTTAGGGAGGTAATGGCTACACTCAAGACAGAACCTAGAATGACCAATTCTCTGTTCTCATGAAATGGAGACTTTGGGGAAACTAAGATTTAATACCTTAATTTTTAGGGAGAAAATTAAAAACAACCTAATTATTTTAAAATGGGTCCTCATATTGTGGTCTGGGGACCTCTGAAGGTCCCTTAGACTCTGTTGGTAAATGTTCAAGATGTAAACTATTTTTGTAATAATAATATTGTTCAGTCATTTTCAGTCATAGCTGACTCTTGGTGAACTCGTTTGGGATTTTCTTGGCAAAAATACTGTAATAATTTGCTATTTCCTTCTATAACTTATTCTATAAATGAAGAAACTGAGGTAAATAGTGTTGTGACTTGGCCAGGGTCACATAGCAAATAGTGTCTGGTCCTGATTTAAACTCAGGAAGATGAATCTACCTGATTCTAAGCCTAGCATTTTGTTTACTGTGTCAACAATTGCCCCAATAATAAATGAATGTGTTTTAATGTCTAATATAGTAAATATTGATATATTTACCTACATAAACAGAAGCTGTTTGGATTCCTCAATAACTTTTAACTGTAAAGGGGCTAGTCTTGAGAACAAAAAGATTGAGAACCACTAAGTGAATAATTTTTCTTGAAGTCGTTAATGTAGAAAACAAAATGTATCAATGTATTTATTTTAAACAGACACTAATGCAAATAATTTATTCATTTATTAAATGAATAGTTTGTATCCAGATGATTTCAATGTATTTATTTTAAACAGACACTAATGCAAATAATTTATTCATTTATTAAATGAATAGTTTGGATCCAGATGATTTCAATGTATTTATTTTAAACAGACACTAATGCAAATAATTTATTCATTTATTAAATGAATAGTTTGGATCCAGATGATTTCCAAGGATCATCTAACTTTAACACCTTAGGACAAAAAGACAAATATCCAGTGCTACAATATTGAGAGATTTCCTTTTGTCTATGTTTTTAGGAAAGAGACTATCAATGAAACAGAATCTTTTCACTGTTACCATCTGTGATTGTGGTTATTATTAGTGTGCTAATGAGACCATGATTCCAATTTGCTGAGGGCTCACCAGCTTCATTCTGATCCATGCCATGGACTATACTTATGGTTAAAGATAATCATTCAGCCTAGGTCTACATGAAGATTAGAAGAGTGAATTGAAAAGGCTAGTGCAATTGGGGCAGCTAGATAGTGCAGTAGATAGAGCACCAGTTCTGAGATCATGAGGACCTGAGTTCAAGTGTGATATCAGACATTTACTACTTGCTAGCTGTGTGACCTTAAACAAGTCACTTAACCCTAATTGCCTCTCAAAAAACAAGAAAAGGCTCGTGTAAATGCTTCATCACTCCTGGAAAAATAGGCCAAAGTGCTTGCTTTTTTGATGGTGGGTCAGTGCTATCATCTTCAAAAACTAAAGGCAACCCACAATTATGTTATTATTAATCATCAATATTATTGCCATTGTAACTCATTTACTCATACCTCGTTTTGGGGTAATTATATTTCTCTTGTGCATTTGCAGCTGTATAGTTAATAAAATTACGTGGTGGATTGTGGGACTAAGTATTTATGGTATCTAGAACATAACTATTAATTATATTGCTGATATCTCCTATTATCTTTCACCAGAATATTTTATAAATGAGTTTTATATATATAAATATGTATCATCATTGACTACCAAGTCTCTGTTTTTCAAGTAAGTCAAATTATTGTTAATTAAGGTGGATTTCAGGCTCTTTTGGTCTCTAGAAATTTATTCTCTCTAAATTTAATATGAAATTTTTTATAGTTGATGTTTGTGTCTTTTCTGACATCATTTCCCAATTTTTAACATGAATAACCAGTTTAAATAGATCAGATAGATCAGATTAGAATTGTTTTAATAGTACATCACATCTTTAAAATTTTTTCTCACTTTGTATTAATTCTGATCATTTCTCTAAGATGTCAGTAATTTAATTATATATAGATAACTGATTTAGGAATGATTTCAATATTAGTAATGATTAATTTCCTGCTTGTTAAAATAAAATTTAGTTATTTTCTGGGGTGATAATATTTGTTGCTCACCAGGTTTTCCAATTTTTCTCTTAAAGGAAATTTTCATGTTGTTCCAGTTTTAGGTTCATGCATTGTCTGCTTGTCTTTGTCTTCTCTCATTCTGCTCCTGAATTATATTTTCTGACACATTTTCACCACATTTGCCTATTACTTCCTTTGCATTGAAGCCACAAGTATCAAAGTGCATGTTGATTTAATTTGGAGTATCTTATTGAGTTCTTTATAGAATTTCTCTACTTCATTGCCTACAACAGATGTAGGTAAATAAGTTACATTTATTTTCATGGTGTTCATCTTGAAAATCCTTAACATAATCATTGCAAAATGAGATGACCAAATGTCCCATGAAATTATGTTTCTTGTTGCCTTTGGATGCATGTTAAAAGCATTTCTGCCAACTGCTTCATTTGCTTTTCCTAGGAGAATCTCTGAGCTGTCCTTTCACTGAGCTGTGATATCTTTTCTATTTTCAGATTTCATTTATAGCAAAAATATCAAGATGCAAAGTATTTCTTCTAGTTCAAGAGATTCTTGGGCATTTGAGTGTCATGGATCCTTTTGGTAGCCTGATAAAGTCATCTCAGAATAATATTTCTAAATGAAAAAGATACGTAGGATTACAAAGGAAATCAGTCATTTTGACATATATATATATATATGTATATATATATATACATATATATATGTATGTATATATATATACATATATATATATATATATGTTTTAAAACCCTAGGTTAATAAACCCTCCTCAAGCTGTAAATCTACTAATTGGTCGTTGGACAATGATCTTACATTTAGAATAACAAAAGGTAAAGTAATATTTATGAATGTCCTAAAAATTGTGATCTTTAGCATTATCTACCCCTTCCCCTTTATATTATTCTTCCACCATCATTGCAGAAGCAGAAAGCACATGACTGAAGGATATTTTGTATTTTTCTTGGTATAGTGGGTTTCCATGGCCAAGAAATTTGTTATCAAGGGGTGTGCCTATTAGTGTTGAGCTTCACTGGACTAGAATGGTCCTTGGAAAACAGACACATTCTATTACTGGAATCTAAGATGTTCCATTTTAACCCATCAGAGGGATGCTGTGCAGATAATAGGTTTGGAGAAGCCAGAGTCATCTTGACCCAATGAAGAATTATCTGAGTAGAACTTTGTGTAGTTAGCAAGAATGGGAAGTTAAAATAGGAAGCTCCTCATTAGTGGGTTGGATTGTCTTCCTCTTCTACACTGTTCTCTTCCTCTCCTTCCTTGGAAGCATCCCCAGAAACAGCTTAATGTCATGTCTCAGAATTTTGATTCCCTAGTGCTTGTCAAAGAATTTCTCAAAGAATTTTGTACATACCTACCTGCTTACACACTGTGCCTTCACAGTAGATAATAAACTCTTTGAGGGTTAGAACTGATTCATATTTCTCTTTATGCCTGTACTCATCCCAGTATCTTACATCTACTAAATGCTTGTTGGCTTGGTTGGTCCTAGAGTGACCTGGATTTGGGGTAGAAGACCTGGTAAGTAATCCTTACTCTGTTGTTTACTGGGCTCTGTGACCTGGAAAAGGTTGGATTAGATGATCTTGAAAGTAGTTTCTGGCTGCAAATATATAAGCCTAGGAGTTCTTAGGATAGGAGGAATTAGATTGTGAAGTACTATGTTTCTGAGGCAGCTGAGTAGTGCAGTCACCAAAAAAACCACTTTTCTTTCAGGGTTATTCATCCACTTTTGGGATGCACCTGTCACCCAACTCTCACCTGTTGCTCCAAGAAGCTATAGCATGTACGGAGTTGACCACACGCTGGTAAAACTGTCTTGGTGGATGGGCAAAACCAGATTGAGGGTAACTGATGAGCCTCAAACCAGTCTCTACCCCAGGTATGTGAAAACTTCTCTCATACATAATGGGCAAATGAAAACAATTTGTTCCAAAGGCCATGTAGTTGGTTGATGTAGGCACTGGGGAGGGCTTTACAGTGGGATCAGAGATAAAAGATTCCAAGGAGCCATTCACCACATCCTGGATCATTGCCAATTATTTTGACCTTTGTTTTACCACTGGATTTCTTTTCCTTTCTTTTTTTAAATATAAAAATTATACGACTTTAATTTTTCCAGCCTAGTATTTTAAATATTTTTTTATTTTAAACTTAAATACAAATGAAAAAAGAAAAAATGCCTTGTACACAACAGATGGTAAAAGAGGATTCAATATAAAACAATTAAAGTTCAACTTAAGGGGCAGCTAAGTGGCGCAATGGATAGAGTATCAGCCCTGAAGTCAGGAGGACCTGAGTTCAAATTTGATCTCAGACACTTCCCAGCTGTGTGACCCTGGACAAGTCACTTAACCCCAACTGCCTTCAAAAGAAAAAAAAAATTCAACTTAAGACAAAATTAATTTCCATTTGAAGAAAATCTATAAAATAAATACTACATATTGTCCCAACTTTTCTTTGCTTCCTTGTTACTTTACTTTTGTTTTCTGCTGTGAACTTTTTCCTTTTATTTTTTCCTTTATTTTTCCCTTCCTTCCCTTCCATACTAAGTAAAGCTACAATTAAGCATGTGTGAGGGTGTAGATATAGATAGATATCTGAGACCATACTGTGATTATTTCCTTCTATAATCTGTTTTGCTGAACTCTAAGTTGAAATTCTTCATAAGTCTAAGTTTTTCCATGTTTTTTTTTAAATCAACCAGTTCATCATTTCCTATACCACAATAATATTCCAACCCAATCACAATTTATCTGAGAGACTATTTTAGATTCTTTCCCCCTCCAATTTCTTGCATTCCTTCTATTCTTTTGCCAGTGAGTTTCAATGATTCTGAGAGAGGCTGATGACTTTGTGCAGCTCTGCATCACTTAAATCCAGTCAAGACTGGATGCAAGTCAAGACATCATCCTTTGATGTCATTGGTCTTCTTCAAAAAGAAAGGACAGACAATAAATGCTACAGTGGATAGAGAACTGGGTTTAGAATTAAAAAAAAATCTTAATTCTAAGGTAGTATTAGATATTTATTTAGATATTAATGTGGTCTTGAGCAAGTCATATAACCATTATCTGCCTCAGTTCCTCATCCATAAAATGGGGGTGATAATAATAATACCTAACTCTCAAGGCTATTATGAGCATAAAATAAGTTGAGTGCTTTGCAAACTTTAAAGTGATGTATAATTGCTATTATTATAATTATAATTGTTGTTGTTGTTTTGTTGTTGTTATGAATACTGAAGCTGACCAGATAATAATCAACCAGGTGACAAACCCTAGTCTTTAGATATAGAGAAAATAGCACTGGATTTAGAGAGGACTTTAGTTTGAGTTTAGTTCTGCCAGTTATTAGCTATATGATCTTGGCCAACTCATTTACCCTTTCTCAGCCATGATTTCCTCATTTGCAAAATAGAGATAATAATACTTGTGCCATCTATTTCTCTAAATTTTAAAATTAAAATTAGCTAATGTATGTAAAACACAAAATAAATGTGAATTATTATTATTATTTGTTCTGCAGACATCTTTGGGATAGGGATTAAACTATGACAATTTAGCTTAGGAAGCTGAAGAATAAAAAAAAAATCTAAGTGTTTCAAATGGCATGTAGTAAATTAGATGGGTTCTTCATGGGCCCATTTATTTGTAATCTTAAAAGACTTGACACAAAGTGCTTCTCTGAAAGCAGAGAGACCCTAGCCATCTCTAAGAGATTTTGGTTGACAGTGAAAAAGGGTTGATTTTATAAATGCCTCTTCTGAAGCGCTGATCACAGAACAAAAACCATTCTTGAAAATGGCCCTATCCTTTAAAAACAACAAGATTTTGCATATTACAAGCGAGACAAAAAATACGGCTCAAAAATAGTTCCCTGAATGCAAGAAAAAATGACATCATGGGTGCAAATTATCCTTAGGAAAGGTCAGGTCAACTTAGGTCATATTCTAATTTCATCTTGTTATTCAGATAACAATTCCTAATCCTTTTTAATTTAGAAATAATTATCTAATTTAAAGACCAAAATTTTCCTTTTAGGACAAAACATCTTCCACAAAAACAGTCTTATCATCCCTTACATTAGCTATATTTTAATTTTTCATAGTTGATCAAATGCTTATTTAATGAAATCTTTCTGCTAGAAAATGCCCAAGTGAATTCCCTATTTTCCTAAACAAGCTATTCCAGTAATTGTAATAGCAACAACACTCCTTTTGTATTATTCACTGGAGTCTTTAAATCCAGGTACTCAAAACTTTGGGCAGGCACCAGCTCATTAATTCTTATTATCTTCCATGAATCTAGCAGGTGGTAAATGGCAGTAGCTCCATTTTCTCAGTAGAAAAGAAGAGTAATCAAATGACTTGAACTAAACCCCCTAGTAAGTCGGCAGTAGGCCTAAAAACAAAGCTCCAGCCTCAGCCCGTCTCCTGCCTCCCAAATTTCATTGGTTGGAGGTCTCCCCCTCCAGTAAGCAGCTAATTAGATTACAAAAGCAGAGAAATGAAGTCTTTTAAGAAAAGCCTGGTATAAAAGACTTAACAAAGTTAGAGAAGTTCCCTGATTAAAACCCAACAAATATCCTTAGCTCTTCTTTTCAGGGCTGATGCAATTAGCTTGGTTAAAAAGAACACACAAGAACAGGTGGCCATGGCTTCAACTGTGGCTTACCCAGAATCAATTGTTAAGTAAATATGAGATAGTCAATTTTCTTTTCTTTTTTCAAGAGATAAATAAGGCCTTCATTCAAACAAAAGTCTTAGCTTCAATTTCCTTCACAAACAACATTTAATCATTATCCCTACATGTTTGGTTCAGTGTTGGGTACCATGCAGATCAATTCAAATAAACACTTTCCTTTCCCCTTAGACATTTATTACCAACAGGAGGCTGTGTTCCTTTGGTCAGATGCAACAAATAACAAATTAGAACAGGAAATTGAGCGAGTTTCCTGAGAAGATGTAAAAGTAAGAACCAAACTGTCCCAAGAATGAAATAAATATTGACATTCTGATGAGAGGATGAGTTTGGGAGGAGACCACTAGAAATGTTGGTTTTAAAATCAGGTATGCTTTGTTTAAGTGTGTTTTTTTTCAATGTTCAAATGAAAGATAAACTGGCCTATCCTTTTTAAAAATCAGGAGAGCAAGCTAGAAGCCTGCTAGGGTGGTTAATAACTAACTCAAACAAATTCAATGGGAATTAATGTTTACACAAGGGTGGGCTTCAAAGTGCAGAGAACAAGGCAGTATCCACTGTGAGAGGAATAAAAATTTTTTAGTTAATCAGAAAAAGGCCTGAGGAAGTTATGGGACCTCCTGCTTATGGGCTGCATGGGTAGTGAGTGTCTTGTTTCTTTTGGCTTTAGCTTTGCTGTAAGAAACAGAGAAAACCCTTAAACCTTGAAAACTATGGTGTTGTCCTTTCAGTCATGTCTTAACTTTCCATTCGGGGGCTTCTTGGCAAAGATGGTGGAATGGCTTGCTATTTCATCCCCCAGCTCATGTTATAGTTGAGGAAACCATAGCAGATAGGGTTAAATGATCATCCAGAGACACACAATTAGTAAATGTCTGATGCTATATTTGAACTTATGGGGATGAATCTTTTTGAGTCAGCCCAATGCTCTATCCACTGTGCCAACAAAAGAGCCTTAGGGAGCATTAAGTCAACTCAAAGCAGAAGCTGGTTTCCCCTGGAGAAAATGGACAGAGAAAGATTAGATAACCACAAATGGATGTTCTGATGGTTAGGAATTTTAAGACAAGTAAATAAATGCCTTCTATATCACAAATTGGAAATACAGAAATATTTCATTAATGTCCCGAATCATTTCAGGGAATGCATGATATCTAATGAAATAATGTTAGAGGAATATTTAGTACTTGCAAAAAATGTTCTATGAGTTATCAGCTGAATGATGACATCAAAGTGGAATTTCTCAACTTGATGGTGACATTTGGTTATCATTTTATTTTAAAAGGGTATCACTTTGAGGAGATCTTTCTTACCATTGATCTCCACTGAGCTTCCAATTCCAGAGCTTCTGATCAAATTCCAGTGATTGAGCCAGCCCCAGGATGGTTGGAGAGCTGGGATTTAGGAGCATGGACTCTTTGCTATCTCTTTACTTGGATCTGTAGAGGAAGATGATAGACTGCTGTTTGAGTTTGTTTTCAAACATCTTCTTTGTCCTCCTTTGTTCCTCCAAAGAGTCCATGTCTACTTGCAGTAGAAGCACATGGTAGAAAGACATGTATCTACATGGGCTTGGAGGCAAGTATCTGAGAGGAGATTTTTCTAACCCTAAGTATACCAACAGTGGTGGCAAAAGTATACAGCAGAAGCAGACATTTGTGTGCCCACTAAGTCCAAAAAATGAAGTTATGAGCAGTGTTTCTGAAACCCACCCCTAGTTTAGAGGAAGGGGAATTTAATTTTCTCTTCACTAGATCCTGGAATTTAGTTTCTAACTAGAAAAGGAAAGTTTCCTGGACAAGAGCCAGTCTTAGGGATTTACTTGTGGATGATCACAAGTTCAAGAATCTCAAGTTTGAGAGTTCAGAGACCTGACCTAGAGGGAAAAGAGAATTTCCTGAATAGCTTGTTTCTTAGAAAAAGAAAGAGATTAGCTACCTGGTCCCTTTATCATGAGTTTTCTGTGAAAAAGACCCTGTACTTGGGGATGCAAGAGATTTACACCTTGCTACTTCCTCCACTGTGACTATTTCAGTAAGTGATTCAGAAAATAAAGGTCTGATGGAAAAAGAGTACTGTGCACTTGGCAGCTCTCAAGTAGGATTCCTTTTGATGTGGTGTTTATGGGCTATTTGTGTGCCTTTCCTTTTTTCTATATCCGCTTTTGAATGCCCATGAGTGCTTTATATATATTTTCAGTTCTTGTTTAGGGGCACCTGTGTGTTCTCTGCATTTTTGAGAGGTGAAATAAAAACTAACCCACCAGCTGCCAGTTCCCATATTGTTACCTTAACTGCCTATGCAGGAGCAGGGAATCATATTACCCACATTTGGGGAATAACTATACTTAATCTATATCTTGAATTATTCTAGAGTAAACTCCTGGGGAGTTTTTAATGAGCCAATAGAAAGAATATCACCCCCTTGGGTCAAGTATTATGTTCAGGCTTTGTGTGTGTGTGTGTGTGTGTGTGTGTGTGTGAACACACAACTGAGGATGGTTGAGATTGTGAAATGATGGTTGAGACATTTTTATGTGGGGTATGTCTGTAGATAGTTAGGGGTTTTCAACACTATGCAACTGGAAGCCTTGAAGTACCCATTGATCCAGAGATGGAAGAATTCTAGTTCCCAGTGCTTCAAACTTTTTGAAGAAGGTTCATTGTGAAATGACAACAATTGTCTGGTTAGCTCTGCTAGAGAAACTCAAGTAATGATTAGTCAGTGATTTTAGTTTAGTCAGAAAGGTATTATATATGTATATATATATAATCTAGATGCTTAGCTTTCTTTGAACATATTAAAATATAAATTATATATTTCTTCTTTTAAAACAGATCAGCATTTAGCAATGAATTAATTATTTTTACTAAGCATTATTATTACATTTGTTATAGAAAATGTCCAATTGGTTGGATCACTTGTGAAATGTTATTTTGATATGTGAAAATCCTAGCCACCTAACATTGAAGACCCCAGAATTTTAGAGATAGAAATTTCAATATTGACTATAAGATCATTGCTTTAGAACTGAAAGGATCTAAAAGACCATCCAGTTCAATCCTTTCATTTAGGAATGAAGAAAATGATACTCAGAGAGATTAAGCCAGTGTTTACATAGTACCTACTATATGCCCAGCTCTGTTGTGCCTTTTGCAAATATTAATTCATATGATATTCACAACAACCCTGGGTGGTAGAGTGACATTATTATCAATCCCCATTTTAAAGTTGAGGAAACTGAGGAAAATATATATCAATTGATGTGCTCAAAGTTATATAGCTAGTGAGGCTGCATTTGAACTCAGTTTCCATCTCCAGATCCAGTGCTCTAACCACTGCTCCACCTAGCTGCCCCACTTTCAAATAAAAACTCAGTCTCAAACAAAACAAAACAAGAAACCCCTTAAACTTCCTTCCCTCCATAGAATCAGAGCATCTCAGACTTAGAAGACCATTGGGAGCCTTCAAATCCAACCAGTGTCTCATAAATTTCCTTTTTACAATATATCCAGTAGTTATTCAGTCTCTTTTTGGAAACTTGTGTTGGGAAAGAGAGGAAGATGGAAAACTAAGTTGGGAAGGTTTCCTGGAGAAGATGAGATTTTAAAAGATTTTTTAACTGAGTATAAGAGTAAAGGATTCATGAACTTCAAGAGAAGGTTCATTCTAATTTCCTAACCTACTAAAGGAAGGATTTGTTGTATAGATACTAAAAATTCTTTGATTCTTATTCTAGAACATTATAAATATATATATGTTTATATATGTATATATAAATACATATATATAAATATATAAAATATCATAGGAATTGAATAAACAAGT
Source organism: Sminthopsis crassicaudata (assembly GCF_048593235.1). Classification (NCBI taxonomy): domain Eukaryota; kingdom Metazoa; phylum Chordata; class Mammalia; order Dasyuromorphia; family Dasyuridae; genus Sminthopsis; species Sminthopsis crassicaudata. The sequence continues at coordinate 577,621,171 of NC_133617.1, read as the reverse complement.
TTTCAAAAGAAGAATTACAAACTAAAAGACCATATGAAAATATGCTTTAAATCACAAGATAAAAAGAAAATTCAAATTAAAACAACCCTGAATTTTCATATTATATAATATAAATGAATAAATATTATAATAAAGCCTCCCAAACTCAGGAAGAGCTAAGACAGGCAATAAATAATACCAATACACTACTAATACATCAATGTTTATGCTTTGATCTTGAAGATGATGATGACATCAGGGAAGTGATGCCATGACATGAAAGTGAATTGGATTTTATAAGGGAGTCACCATTCTCACTTTTCCCTCCAGAGCCATTTGGCCAGGCGACAAGATATAGATCAGAACAACTGGAGATGGTCCTGGATACAATAGGAGACTTTTAAAGAAGAGGTCTTTAATAGGTCTCAGTTCAACTAAGGAAAACTCCTATTCAATTGTTTAAACGTTAAACTAGGTAGGTAAGAAATGAAACAAAGGAGTTAAAAAAAAAAAGTAATCAATCTGGGAGGGGAAGGCCCACAGGATTTCTGACCAAAACAGAAGCAATCATTAAATAAATTAAATACTATTGCTCTGAAATCCAGTATGGAATAATACATGGAAACTAGTGATAAAAGTATCTATAACCTAATGTTTCCACTGCTGGGAATATATATACTTGAAGGAAACCAAAGATTGAAATAAAAGTACAATTTCATATACACACAAATACACACATTTACATGTGTGTGTCTCTATCTATCTATATACATATACATAATTATGTAGAATATACATGCATATACATATATTTACATATAGAAACCACTGTACCTCCTATTCGATGTTTAAACATTAAACTAGATAGGTAGGAAATGAAGCAAAGGATAGCCTTTTTTCCTAGTAAAAAAGAAGTATCAATCTGAGAGAGGTAGACCCACAGTATTTCTGACCAAAGTAGAAACAATCATTAAAGAAACCAAAGACTGAAATAAAAGCACAGCTTTATATACACATATGTATATGTGTACACATATACATAATTACACTATATACATATATCTATATATATAAAGCATTGTGCAATTTATGTAAATATGTATATATACATAGGTATGTATATATGATGTATATACGTGTACATATATTAAAATGTCAAAATAGTTATAATAAGCACATTTTGTGGTGGTAATGAACAAGAAATAAAGTAGGTATCCATCAACTGGAGAATAGCTGGGAAAAAAGCTATAGTTATATAAATATAATATAATTTTATTATATAATAAGAAATGATATATATGAGGAAATTCAAAAAAGGGGAATATTTGTATTAATTAAACCAGGATGAAATAAGTAAAATCAAAAGAAAAATATGTGCAGTAATTATAATAATATAGATGAAAAAATTATGTAAAGGAATTTGAATTTTAAACAACTGAAAAATCAGTGGTGGTTCTAGAGAACATATCAGGATGCAAACTTCTTCCTTCAAAACAAAGAGGCAGAGGATTATGTAAGTAGAATAGGAAAGCAAGATGCAGTTATTATTTCAGATGTTTTTGTTTGTTTTTCTTTTTCATGAGGAAGTTAAATGTGTCATTGTGTGTATATGCTTATGTCTTATGTGTGATATGGTTATGAGGTAAAGTCAGAAAGCATCAGTAAATGCATCAAAATAAATTAAATAGGGAACAGCATGTGAGAAAGTGGGGAGATGATGGGACAAGTAGATAGCTTCAATTCAGTGAATATATTTAGTTCAAGGAAGACACTAAATAAATATTTGTTGAATTATAGGGGTTATAAAGTAGCTATCCTTAAACAAAATGATTGTTGTCCATTGCTCTTGAAGAGGACCAAATGACATTACTATTGTTAGAGTCAAGTTGCACTGTGTCCAACTGTAGCTGATTAGACCAGTAAAAGGTAGGAATGCCCTCACTCAGATTGGGCCCAAATAAACATTTGGGGCATATTCTCTAAATTTATGATTGTGTTTCTTTTGAGCTTTATTCCACTTTATTCATAGCACACAGCACTTTCTCTGATGAGGGCATGCCACGTGTGGCTGTCCTGTGTCAATGTCTCTCACGTCACACATTCAATTCCAAAGGTTTTTTTAAAAAATATTTTCCCCTCAATTACATATAAAGACAATTTTCAACAATCATTTTCAAAAATTTTGACTTCCAAATTCTTTCCCCTGTTCTTCTTTCACTCCCAACTTGTTGCTTGCTTTTCATTGTTCCCCCATTTAATTCAACATTCTTAAGATAAAAATTGAGAGTCCTTGTATCCCTTTTCATTGACCATTTAAATGCTTGGCAGTTTAGTGTGAGAAAAGACCTCAGTGTCTGGCACTATATCCTGCCAGGTGATCTTCAGAGCCTTCCCAAGACAATGCAAACAGAAGTGAGACGTGCTGTGGACATACTGCCCAGTGGAAGGCAATGAGAGACATTGCTTAGTTCAGGGCAAACACATAGAAGGGGTTTTGTGTTGCTTTCAGGAGCCATGTTCTGCTACAGAGAACTGATATGGTCATAAGGGCATGTGAGGAAGAAGAAGATGGTGTGAGCAAATAGAGTTGGTAGTGGCTAGAGAGCTGGGGAAAGGGGTTTGCAATAACTCAGTGTAGGAGTGAAAAGGTTCTGACAAACTATAAGATAGGAAGCAACAGAATTTTGCATTATGGGGAATGTGGCGATAGAAGAGTTATCCATGATCCTCAAGTTTCTTGCTAGGTGAATAGCATTTTTACAAACACCTAGAATTTGAGAAAAAAAGGAAAGATTTTAGATAAAAGGATAAAAAACACTAGACCAATCACTTGTCCAACAATGGTGATGGGACATATGGTTCAAAATATCACAGAGCCAGCGTTTGATTCACAATTCCCCCCCTTTTTTATCAAGGAGCATGCTGGTAGTTGAGGGGGGGGTTAAGATTGCTATTCACACATCAATCATCATTAAAAGAATGGGAATGGACTAGTCAGGGGTCTCTATATAGAAAGAGAGGAGCAAGGAAATCACTAGTGTTGAGTTGGAGAAGACCACAGTCAATAAGTATTTTAGTAAGAAAGCATATACTTAGAGTACCTAAAAATGCCATTTCAAGCTGTGAATTAAATAAACAGGAAAGATAGAATCATATAGAGTCTCTGCATGACAGACTGACTTCACATAGAGCAAATGTTCACACAACAAAACAAGTTTCCTTCCTACAATGTATGCAATTAGTCATTGCATCAGGAAAGCAGCTGGAAAACAAAACAGAGAGGAGAAACACAGAAGGCTAAGACATGAAGTAAAAAAAAATCATGAAAAATGATTCCTCCTTTCTCCATTTCTCCATCCTGTTTACTAAAAAATGGAGAAGATTTTATTTGTGTGAATTTTCCGCATCTTTCTCCAAATGTTCTTTCTCCAGGGAACTGACCTTTGGTAAAAGGACATCATTCCTATCCATTTGCAACAAGACCTTTCCACAGAAATAATTCCATAGCAATCACTGAATGTCAATATCCTGTTGAGATCCTTGAATCATTAATGGATTCCATTTGAAGATCACCATCTTCAAATCATCAGCTTTAGTCTCATATATACATACATATATATGTATATATATATATACACACATATATATGTATATATAAACATATATAGATATAGATATAGATATATAGATATAGTAGGGCATATTTAACCCAACAATGAGAAGGTATTGTAAATGAGGATGGAATAGTATGTGATGTATTTATGAATGTATGTGAATGTATAACATATGTATATAACATGTATATGTGTATAACATATCTTTGATTTTTACAAACTCACAACAGAAGATTTAGACTAAATGGATATTTATTGTTATTGTTGAATAATTTTTCAGTTGTATCTGAGTCTTTGTGACCTTATTTAGAATTTTCTCAAAAAATATGTTGGAATGGTTAGCCATTTTTTTCCTCTGGTTCATTTGACAGATCAAGAAACTGAGGCAAAAAGGATTAAGTGACTTGTCTAAGGTCATATAGCTCTGCACAGGACCCACTGCACTACTTTAGTAGATATAACAACGAAACTCAATATGTGCTTTTGTGGCCAAAACTGTACAAGTGTGCTAAGAATATTATTTCTAATAGACTAAATATTGATATAGAAGTGGGAGGCCAGCTTTGTCTCTGACACCTAATGACCGGTGACTCTGGGCAAGGGGACCCTGACAACTCATTGAGACTATAAGTAATAGAAGAGCTGCAGTTGGTTTATCATTTCTATGAAATGATAGATCTAGATCCAAAGAGGAAAAAAATCCCACAGAAACAAGATAAGTTCATTGAGAATAAAAATGTGTAAGGATTATTTTCTCCAGCATATACCATCCTGTGTAATGTATAAGGTGCTTAGGATTGTGTGGTGATCAATTTCTTCTCTGATTGATGAACTGTGTAGCCATATCTTCTTTCCATCAGTGGATATAATCATAAAATTCCACATGCCCTTTTGGAACTATAGTCAGACATCAAGTCAAGGTGAGCTTTCTTGATAGGTTTTTAGTAGATTATTGAAGAATATTGTTGTCAAATGGGGTAGGGAGGCAATTTCAGAAGAGCAGAAACCATTTGATTCTTAAGCTAACCACATTAAATTCCCTTTCCCCAAGAGAACTGGTAGAGAAATGGATAATCCTCCCTTCCTTTGTTTTGTTTTGTAAGAAAAGTGCAAATTAAAATAACTCTAAGGGTCCATCTCCTCCAGCAGATTGGTAAATACAACAAATAATGAAAATGGAAAATGTTGAAGGAGCTGTGAATGGATCCAACCATTCTGGAAACCCACATGGAGCTGTGTCCAGAATGTCACTAAACTGTGCATATGCTTTGATCTAGCAGAACCACCATGATCTCTACTGATGTCTCTGGGCTACCCAGACCCTGTTGAGAAACCTTATGAAGAGAGAACTGCCAGTGGAGCTGCTCTACCATCTTGAAATTCTTTCAGTCTTCACCTGATTCAGGACCACCCAGGCCCTATGAGATGGCCCAGAGGCGAATCACTAAATACAAATCTTCTGGTGAGACAGAAAGTCATCAGGACTTGCCAAATGCCCTACTACCATTTCCTAAAGTCTTCAGGCTTAACTATTTGTCTAAGATTAAGATCTCTAGACCACTGGACACTGCCATCTGACCTGTTGACATACCTTAAAGACCTGTGGGCTTTGCCATCTATCTGCACCATTATTGAGCCCTTAGGACATTCAACCCTTCCATCTGCCCTAAAATTGAATTTTTTTCGTATATGTTGTTTCTTCTAGTTAGAATATGAGTTTCTTGAGAACTTGAAAGTATGAATTGTCCTTGCAAAATTATGTCATTTTTTCCTATTTGTATTCCCATAGTAAATACTCAATAAATTCATTCACTCTAAGGACTTATGTATACAAAAATATTTTATAGTAATTTTTATATTCTACAACAGAGGTAAAGAACTCATATGTATAAAAATATTTATAGCAGCATTTTTCTTTTCTTTTTTCCCTGAGGCTGGGGTTAAGTGACTTGCCCAGGGTCATACAGCTAGGAAGTGTTAAGTGTCTGAGATCACATTTGAACTCAGGTCCTCCTGAATTCAAGGCTGGTGCTCTATCCACTGCGACACCTAGCTGCCCCTATAGCAGCATTTTTAATGCTGAAAAAAGCTGGAAACAAAAAGCATGGCCATCGGGAAATGACCAAACAACTTGTGGTATATGAATGTCATGACATATTCTTACATTATTAAAAGTGGTAACTATGAAGAATCCAATATTAGAGATAAAATGGGAAGAACCAGGAAACATTTGCGTGATGATTACTATAAAGCAAAAAGAAAACAACTTTGGAACTCTGGCCAATTCTGAGATCAATCATGACTTTAGATGACTAATGATTAAGCATGGCTCTTAGCAGAGAGATAATAGATTTGACATCCAGAACGCAATATAAATATGTATGGCCAACATACAAATTTGATTTTCTCATCATACATATTTGTTTCAAAACAAGGCTGCTGTTTGGTGTATATGTGGACAATGAATTAATGGCAAGTGACAGAGATGCAAAATGAAAGAGCATCAAGAAGACATGAAAAAATACAGAAGAAAACAAAATGTTCAGTGAGGAGCACAAACATTATTTTTGTTACTATATATCTCATTAAATATAATATATACATCGCTAGAAACTGGAAAATGAATGGATATCCATCAGTTGGAGAATAGTTGAGTAAATTATGGTATATGAATGTTATGGAATATTATTGTTCTGTAAGAAATGACCAACAGGAGGAATACAGAGAGTCCTGGAGAGACTTACATCAACTGATGCTGAGTGAAACGAGCAGAACCAGAAGATCATTATACACTTCAACAACAATACTGTATGGGGATGTATTCTGATGGAAGTGGGTATCTTCAACATAGAGAAGAACTAATCCAATTCCAATTGATCAATGATGGACAGAATCAGCTACACCCAGAAAAGGAACACTGGGAAATGAGTGTAAACTGTGAGCATTTTTTTTTCTCTTCCCAGATTATTTTTACCTTCCGAATACAATTCTTTCTTTGCAACAACAACAACAACAAAATTCAGTTCTACACAAATATATTGTACTAAGCGTATACTATAAGATATTTAATATGTATGGGAATGCCTGCCATCTAGGGGAGGGGGTGGAGGGAAGGAGGGGAAAAATTCGGGACAGAAGGGAGTACAAGGGATAATGTTGTAAAAAATTACCTATGCATATATGCTGTCAAAAAATGTTATAATTATAAAATCAATTTAAAAAATAAATAAATATAATATATACTTAAAGTTTATTTTTATTTAACAGACAATCACAATTTCATATGATCATAGATTTAGAACTGGGAGGATATCTAATCTAATCCTCTCATTCTATGGATGAAGAAACTGAATCAGAGAGAAATTAAGTGCCAAGTCTAAATATATATAATTTTCTTTGTTCTTTGTAAGTTAGAGTGTTTGTGCTTATTGATAATTTTTAAGTTCACAATTAAAAAAGCATAGCTTAGATTCGTGCAGAATTATTGTGGAAAATCTGCTTTTAAGTTTAGGTATTATATTGGCTCAAAATCACATCTATGAATTTTTTGGTATGTGCTGATGTTTATTTACATTGATTTCTATGAATATGAGGTGTTTTTTTTTTTTTTTTGGGAAGGGGAGGCAATTGGGATTGGATGACTTGCCCAGGGTTACACAACTTGTTAAGTATCAAGTGTTTGAGCTTGGATTTGAACTCAGGTCCCACTGACTCCGGAGACAGTACTTAAGCCATTGTACCATCTAGTTGTCCCCCATGGCTATATTTTGAAAACAGGTCAGTAAGCAGTAAGATGTCAAACTTCATTATAGTGATATCTGTTTAGGTTCTTTCCTCCTTATTAGTGCAGGAGATGAAGTCGGAGCCTACTGTGTGGATGCTCTTTGCTAAAGGCTGCTCATTAGCACCATGGAGGCTGGGTTATGGATGCATGTGGGGAGCGACATTTGCAAAATGCTATCTGGTCATATTTGAAAGTACCACAAAATGATATAGATGGTGGGAGGAGAAGGAAAGATTGTGAAATGCAGACCAAATGTTTAAAGTGGCACATATTTGTTTTTTATTCAATGACCCTTCACTGGGAGCAGTGAATTGTCAGATTGGAAGAAGGAGGGCTTAATCACTGGGGAAGGCTGAGTGGAACTAAGCCAACCAGCCCAATTCAAAGTATCCCTAGTGAAAGCTGCATAATAGAGCTTCTGGAAAAGGACCCATTTGAAGAAGAATCCAATTGACATACATTTGCAGTTCACCCTCCAGGGTTCCCAAGTCCATGAAACTTGCTTTTCCCAAATCACTGGAAGGCATTAAGCTTGCTGGATCATGGGCTGAAATTCATTTAATTTCTAAAACACATTCATCTTTTCAGCTTTTGCACACCCACACATCTTTTTAAAGCAAAACTTTAAAAAGAGAAACAGAAAAATAGAACTTAATACCTAATTTAATATTAAGCTGAGGGAATGGAATTAATTGAATACTAAATGACACTGAGAAGAAACATCAAAGATGGACCAACTCCAGATCAGAGAATGTAAAGTATGACATCAAACATATATTTTCCCCCTTGCTTCTAAATGCATGGATGGTATGACATGGGCAAATGGATAGGAAAATCTTAGAGACAACCTGACATGATCATGTTAGGATTGTCATGACCTAGGAGAGTGATTAGCAGACACAAGGTAAGTAAGGTTTAGTTGGTTAATCTGAAGCCAAAGAAATGCCTTGAAACTCTTGATTTAGAACTAGATTTTTCTCCTTACGAAATTAAAGAGGTGACAACAATTACACTGCCAAATGCTGAAAGATTTCTTTGAGAAAATGGGAGTTGAAGAAAGGATGTCTTTAATTATAAAGACAGCATCTTGGATCCAGGAGGAACTAACAAGTGCATTTAAACATCGAACCCATAAATTAAAGGATGACTAACCTGCTCTCAGAGCTAAATGGGAACGAACATGGAAGGCACAAATGCTATTCCAGAAATGTGTTTATGAGTCACATAGAAACTGGGGGGCATGAAGAAGCAAGAAGATTATAATGGTTTTTAAATCTATCTATGTACATAATATATATATAATATATACATATATATGCATATATGTATATACATATATGCATATATATATATATATATAGTATTTTTCTGCTTGTCTTCCTTGTCTTTTATTTGTGTTAGAAATGCTTATTATTCCGATATTATTAGATTATTTCAGTTCTTGATAGATTATTAATGGAAACAATCTGTCAGGTAGTAACTTTGGTGAGGGAATAAACAGACCATCAAATACTATTTGACATATTTTAATATCAATGCACGGTTTATTGAGTTGTAACAGACAAGGGAAATAAGATTATAAAATGTGGTACTAAAATAACCTTCCCCATTTCACCACGTATCACATTACATGTAAAAATTATGAATACCTCTTGACTTTCAGTAAGTGATTTACAGTGGAAGGCGGTTGTAGGCATTACCTGGTGCATTTCTGTCAGACAATTGAATTGGCTGCTGATGTCATTTCCCACTAAGTGAGTGAGACTTGCTTCTGTTTTCTATAGCTTTAGAAAAAAGGACAAAGTAATGCGAGGGAAGAAAATGTTATTTTCTGATGCACAGTGATTAAGGGGAGTTCTAACAAATCCCACAGAGGACTCTGGGGCCAGCGGAACGGATCTGAGAAAGGCAGTTGGGGTTTCAGATGTATTTCCCCATTGTTTTGACAGTTTCCAGTTCAGCTTGACTTGATAGACAGCTAGACAGTCCATTGCACTTACAGTGCTTTCATACAGCTCAGCTTTGTGGACCTTAAGAAGAGACCTGATAATTATGGCTGGAAGGGATGAGTAGAAACTTTTAAAGTCCTTAAGTTTTAAAAAGCCAAGTTTAGAAATGTTATAACGGCTTTAATTTTTAAAAGAGGATTTGTTCAAGGGAAATTACTCAGCTTGCAATACTTAATTAGAAGGCTGCAGGCAAATGTTGGCAGGCTGGCCACCATTTTCTCAGTAGAAGACACAAAGAAAAATGAGTTTGTCCCTGAATGAATTGTTCTTAGGCATGAGGCTTTTTGCTTTTGTTCAACATGTAACAGAAGCATTTTAAAAACAACTGAGGATTCATTTACATGATGCGGCACAAAACAGACAAAGTCCAGGAAAATAAATTCTCCCTCTGGCTTCTTGGCTAAATAAGGGTCTTGAGCAAAGAAGTTCCTTTGATAGTGGCTGTCTTCCATTAGAGTTCCATCACATGTGTTTTTCAGTTCTCAGCTCCCAAAAGTCTCTCTTTTTTTTCCTTCTACAAATAATAGAGAAATCACTTTATATTTCTATTTAAAAAACCTGGTGAATATTCTGTTTTTGAAATTCTGTATTTTGAGGGAAGGGGCTCACTACAGCTGTTTCTGGCCCACACTCTCCATGACATTCAGCCATCCCCTGGGAGGCCAGGGCCTACTTGGCACAGGAATCTTGTCATCTGCTCCGGCACCATAGGCACACTGAACCCCTGCCTTGCTACCTCTTGCTCTAGTTCTGAGAACAGTAATCAAGTCAATGTTGCTATTGTTACTGGGAAAGGCATGAAAATTGACTCATTTATGGCTCCCCTTTGCATCCCCGGGATTTCTGGGGGCTCAAACTCTCCTTTTTGGCCATCATTTCCCTATATGTATTGTAGCCAAATGCAAGAAACTTAAGGGCTGGAATTAAACAGGCTGAGGTCAGAGCTGAAAACAGTGTAGTCCTTTATATGTAAGATGATGGAATGAGAGCAGCTGGAGAGTGCAGGGGATATATGGCAAGACATAGCATCAGGGCAGCAAGGTGGTACAGTGGATAGAGCACCAGCCCTGGAGTCAGAAAGACCTGAGTTCAAATTTGCCCTCAGACACTTAATACTTTCTGTCTGTGTGACCCTGGGCAACTCACTTAACCACAATTGCCTCAGGGGAAAAAAAAAGACAGCATCAAGAAGATCTAAGTTCAAATAGATCTCAGACACTTACTAGTCTGATATTGGGTAAACCTTAACCTTAATCTCTGTCTTCCTCAGTTTCCTCATCTATAAAATGTGTCTATCATTATAAGCCTATTATCATATGTTATCACAAAAGATTATGGATTATTATATTATATAACATTCTATATAACATAATAATAATAAAAATTAGCATTAAATATTTACATCAAATATTGTTACTTATATTAATATGATTGTATATTAACAATGTGATTATATATCATGTTTGTACATATGATTGTATATTATAATTTTATTAATAATATGATGTGTCCACATAATACTATACTATATAATGATAATGTAATAATGATGATAATATACTACACTACATAATATTATAATAATAGTGTCCACCTGCCAAGGTTTTTGTGAAGATAAAATAAAGTAATATTTATACTTTGCAAACCTTAAAGTAGTATAAAAATACTAAGTCCTCTTTCTTCTCCTCCTTCTCCTCCTTATCTCTGTGTTTTTATCCCCAGTGTTTGGCACTTAGCAGATGCTTTTTATTCATTTAAAAGATGATAATCTCTCAGAAACTACACTGTAAAAAGTTACACAGGAGTTGTAGGTCCATTGCCTAGTAAGTAAGCCCAAATGTACTTCTGTACTGCAAGAGATCTCCCTGATGTGAACACTCCTGCCACTGGTACACATTACAACCCCTCAGTCCATACGTTTTCATACTGTCTTGTCCATGGCTTCCCCTAAATCCTCCACTCTGGGCCCATTCAATGTGCTGGAGGCTTTCCTTCATCTAGTTCTCTTGTCATTAGGTAGATACCAGAAGATCATGGGGAAGCTATCTTGCTATCCTTTTCTGTTTTTCTATTATTTCTATTCTCTTTGCTGTTAGTCTTAAGCTTCATATATATATATACATATACACCCCCCACATCTATCTGTCTATATCTATCTATAGACATATGTATATATATATATATATGTTATATATACACCATACATACACATATGTTCACATAATACATATATGGCTGCATATATGTATATCTATATATCTATATATAATATACAAAACACACATTTATATATGTATTTATGTATGTATATGCATTTTTTCTTGGAAATCTGTTGTAGCTTACTTGCTTTCACCAGAAACCTCTCCATGGCTGGATGAACGAGCCACAATTATGTTTGTAAGCTGTGATGGCTTTTCATGATTTGTAGCTATGTAAAAATTTTTTTTCTTATGGCAGTTGGACTAGAACTATCTCTTAAGTCAATCAGCCTATCAATCAATCCACAAGCATTTGTTAAATGCCTTCTGTGTACCTGGCATTGTGCTAGGTTCTAGAGATACAAAACCAAAACTCAAATAACTCCTTACCTGTTGTAGAATTTCAGTGATTTAGAATTTCCCTTTTTTCTCCTGTAACACTTTTTTTCCTATTTAATCTTGTAATCTAGTGAAATTATATTTGTAAAGCATTGACCATAGTGCCTGGAACATAGTAAGCACTATATAAATGTTAGATATTATTATTGTTTGTCAGGTATTTGATCTGACTTTCTGGTAGGTACTTCAGACTCCTAGATGTGTGAATACTATGGATCTGCTTTTAAGCTAACCTGACCACCTCTTGCAGATGTTATGTTGCAATTGGCACAGATGTAAGGGACAGGTGACCTTTTGTCCATGACCCATATATACTTCATTGATTTTTCTTGTTCCAAGACTACTGGTGAAGAGGCTAAGGTTCATATTTAAAGGAAGCTTATGTAGTAAGGGTAGATTTGGCAGTGGAGAGAGTGGGATAAGAATGACTTGAGTTTATTTTTTTAAAAAAATATTAATTATTTATTTATATTTAACATTCTTTTAGTTCAAAATTCTCTCATTTCCTTTCCTTTCTTCCCTAATCACTGGGAAAGCAAAATAATACCATAACAATTATACATGTGAAATCATGCAAAAATATTTCCATTTTCCATATTGCAAAAAAAGTTAGAAAGCAAGAAAAATAAAGTGAGAAAACTATACTTCAGTTTTCACTCAGAGTTTTCATCATGAGCTCTTTGGACAACTCTAAAGTACCACTTCATATATATATTTGATTAGCAAATGTGACAAAAAAGGGAAATGATAACTGTTGGAGAGATTATGGGAAAAAAGGAGCATTAATGCATTGTTGTTGGAGTTGTACAGGTACATCTTTTCCCCTTTTTTATGATCTCTTTGGAATACAGACCTAGCAATGGCATTATTGGATCAAAGGGCATACATAGTTTGATTGCCTTTGGACATAGTTCCAAATTGTTCTTCAGAATGATAGAATCATTTCACAACTCCACAACAATGCAGCAAAACCAGGCAAGATGAACTGATGCAGAGTGAAATGAACAGAATGTGATGATCAATTGTGAATAAATTAACTCTTCGCAGCAGTACAATGATCTGAGACAATCCCAAAACACTCATCATGGAAAAGATTAGCCATCTCCAGTAGAAGAATTGATGGAGCTTGAATGCAAATCAAAACATACTATTTTTACTTTTTTCCATATTTTTTCTTTTGTTCCATTTCTTCTTTCACAATATACCTAATATAGAAATATTTTTACATGATTGCAATATATAACCAATATCAAATTACTTACCATTTTAGAAGTATGGGAAGAAGTAAGGAAGAAAAAAAATTAGGAACTCAAAAAATACTATTTTAAAAAATAAGTCTTTTGGAATTGTTTTTGATCATTGTATTAATCAGAGTAGCTAAATCTTTCATATTGATCATCAATATATTGTTTTCTTCACCTATAAAATGGACATTATAATAGCACCTACAGAGCAGAATTGTTGTCAGGAAAAAATGAACTGACGGCTGTAAAACACTTTGCAAATCTTAATGCATTATATAAATGCTAGTGATTATTATTTGAGAGGCCCTGGGCCCATTTGTATCTCTTCTGACATAGTAATTCAGTGCACAGCGGGTGGTGAGTGAAGAACTAAAAACTACCTTCAAATCTCTTTTATTCAGGATACTCTTTGAAAGGGATGGTTTGGAAAAAAAAAACAAAGCTCCAAAGCAATCTTCACCCTGTAATCTGTTCAGCAGTTTCAATCAGAGGGTAGTAGATCCAGAGCTGGATGGGATCTCAGAGGCAATATAGAAATGAAGTTTAGGAGATCTCAGAATTTGACCAATTAGTCCTCTCTCCAGAGTTGGAGCTCTTTTTGCTGAACCAAACTAAGGACAATATTTTTCCTACCATATGGTCTTATGAAATCTACTTACAAATGGTAAAAAAAATAGTCTTACTTTCTTTACTCTGTCCACTTTTTGTTTAAAGAGCTGAAAAAGGGGATTAAGGCTTCCAAAAGGCAAGAACCAGGACAAAGGAGAAGGAGATAGGCCCTGAAAGACTTTTACAAACTGGATAGTCTTCCCTTGATTATTCAAAGGTATAATCTTTGGGTGAGAACATCTTCAAAATAAACTTGGATTCATTTTGGTACTCAGAATTCTGGTCAGGGAACTAGATGTACTATTTTTTTAATTTCAAGCACCTTCCCTGATGTGTTGTGTGACCTGGGCATGTCATAGAATATAAAGCAAAAAGAAACTTTAAACATTGGCCAATCCCAGCCATTTCTTCTTGAACCATCACCATCTTCACCACCACCATTTTGCAGATGAGAAAAGGAAAGCCAGAAGTGCAGGGATTTGTCCAAATTTACATAGCTAGAGGTAGTGCTGTGATTATAATTTAGCTCTTTTTGTTCTTTTTTTTTTTTTTTTTTAACCATACCACATTTCTTCAATGTCTTTAACCTTTCTAAGTCTCAGTTTCTCTGTCTGTAACATGAGGAAGACCGTACTTGTTCTTTGTTCCCAGAGTTATGGCAAAGATTTCTCAATTATACAATACTTACAAAGTGCTTTGAATCAGTAATATGGAAATAATATTCAACTTTACATTTCTATTATTCATAAACTGCTGTATAACTCATTATGGTAAGGTTCACTAGTGTTATCGCAAAATGGAACTCATCCTGTATTAATAATAGTCTGAAAGAATCTCTCTCTCTCTCTCTCTCTCTATATATATATATATATATATATATGTATATTATATGTGTGTATGTATGTGTGTGTGTATGTAGAGCAAGGAAGACATAGGGATAGACAGAGAAACAAAAAGAAAGGAGAAAAAATACTTAGAATTTCAATTATTGCACTAAATATTTTAAATTATTTCCTTCCTCCAGCATTTGCCAAGTCAAAATTCATAATTCCTGTAATTCCTCTGAAGCAATGAATGATATCAGAGCCTCTTAGAATCCTGTAGGGAATATAATTCTCTGCCTTTATGTAGATATTAATCTCTCTATGCATATTTATCCCTCTATTTCCGTAGTACCATTATTGTCATGCATGTGTCCTTCTCTCCTTTAGAATCCATTTAAGACATTCTATATCCTCTTGAGAATAGAAAATTAAAATGTATGTGTACCCAGAAAAGGTATGTCTATGCATTTGGACTGCAGAGCATCTGCAAGCTCTGGCAGGCAGCTGAATGCTTCATTTTTCCATCATGCTCCCCAAGTGCTACCCCTCCCCTGAATCTTTTCCTCTGCTGAACCTTCCTTGACTTTGTCCTGCAGAGTCCAGGGGCAAAAATTATAAGGGAGAAGGGCAGACATAAGAATAATTTAAAAATATAAATCAGTGTGGGAATAATAAAAAAATTAACCAGAAAATTGCCCAAGAACCTTCCCATAATGAGTTATACAACAGTTTATGAATAATAGAAATTTAAAGTTGAATATTACTTCCATATTACTGATTCAAAGCACTTTGTAAGTATTATGTAATTGTGAAATCCTTGCTACAATTCTGTGGGAACAAAGAACAAGTATGTATTTCTATAAAGAGTGGTCTACATTGTTTCCATTTCCTTAGTAACCTTTCATTCCCAGCCTGCTACTCTGTAGTCTTGGGGGATGAGGATGCAGATGACATGCACCTCACAGAGAAGAGTGGGATAAGAGGGGCGCAGGAGATATGATCTTATAGTCTTGTCATTCCCCGCTCTCTATCATGGTCCGTTCTGTGAATGTGAGCTCAGGAGGAAGGAGAAGCACTTCCTAGATGGATCCCCGCCCTCAGTTCCCCAGTGCTCCATAAGAGACCCTGACCAGAGCAGGACAGAAATTATTCTGTTCTCTTAATCCTTCTATCTTCCTGGTCTCCTCCCAACACTGTCACTCATACCAAATGCTCTTTCCACAGAAAATTTTCCACCTTATGTATAACACTCAGATTCTGCTATTTACTGGCTCCTTCCTCCCTTTCCAATTGTTGAAGTCTCTGGTGTCTATGGTCTGTGTAAAGTTCCTTCTAGGCTCCCCTGGAAGCTTATTTTTTTTAATCATTACTGTTGTTTGCAACTGATATGAATATGTTTTTCATGATTTCACTTGTATAGTTGATATCATATTGTTCACCTTCTCAATGTAAGGAAGGGAAGTGGGAATTCCAAATTTAAAAAAAAATGAATTTTTAAAAAATCAGCTTAAATCCCACCTACTATAGGAGGTCTTTATCCATCCCCTTATTGTTACTAGTTCCTTTCCTCCTTGCCTCTGGACTTTCTTTCCCTCTACTCTAACTATAGCTTATATGCACTTATTTATATTTCATCTTCCACATTAGAATATGACTTCTTGGGAGGGGAAGAGGATTAAATAAGGACTATTTTTGATCTTCAGCATCCATAACAGTGCCTTATGGCTAAAAGTATTTATTAACTGACTGACTGACACCAGTAGCCTTACTACTTTCTGTTACAGCTCAGTTTACAGGAAGCAATGCCATAGGATATTTTCCCTTCCCACACTACCTAGCCACCTCTTCATTTCCCAGATCATTCCCCAGGCTCTTAACACTTGGGTTCTAGTCCTATCTTTTTCATACCCAGCTCTTCTCCCCCTCAGTTTTCTCAATGGGTACAAGGAAGCTTGCCTTACCTATCTCATAAAGTCATTAGGAAGATTAATGAAGGTGATAAGTGGTAGAATGTGAAGGTGATTATAAAAGTAGAAAGAACTATACACATAATAATTGACATTTATGTAGGATTTTCTAACATACAAGTCACTTTACATACAACATTATTTCAAAATCTTGAATTATTATAAAAAGTGAGATTTTCATGGATAATGTTTTTTACTACTTAATAAACAAGCATTTATAAAGGGCCTATTATGAGTCATTTATTGTACTAGACACTCAGAAAATAAAGATGAAAATGAAATCATTCTCATATTTGAAAGGGGGAGCTAAGACCCAGATAAGCTAAATCACTATCCCACTGATTTACAGCTAGACATGGGATTCAACCCCAAGGCTCCCAGGGCTTGAGTTCTATCCATTTTGCATGTAAGGGAATGAGTGTATAGATGAGCTATAAAGTAGCACATCATCAGTCCCTTTTCACCTACCTACATAGTCACCCTTGGAATCCTGTTTTTGAGCAGATTTGATTTCTTAGGGTAGAGCCCACTGGGTTGTTTTTTCTTGCTAAGGAAGAACTCCTACATGCAGTTTTGACAAATGAGCCACCAGGAGGGTTTTTGAATAATTGCCAAAGGATCACTATCATTGATGTTGAGCACGTGAGGCTGTCAAGGTAACCATGTCCATATTCCTGGCAATGGGTCCTGCCAATTACCAGCAGCTATCCTGCCTATTTGTCCCATGGCATGAACCTGTCTGCTACACTAATGAGAACTAATCAATTTATTATTTTCCATTGAGAGAGATAGCTTGAACCATAAGGCATACAAAATGCCTAAAGGATTGCTCCCCTTCTGGCCTCCACTGTGTATGAAGAATGTGCTAGGATGCCCTGCCAACAGGCAAGGCTCCTCCAAAAATCATAAATATGTCTGTTACATCCAGGAGCAGGTGGCCAGCAGCCCCCAAAGGAGCCTCAACTCCCACATTCTTTTTGACAACTTTTGAGGTTGGGGGAGGGGTATTATCCTAAATCTTTCTTCCTTATTTTTTCCTTTTTTGCTCTTCTTTGCTCCTGACCCAAAGAAGGGTGGAAAGAAGGAAGGAAGGAAGGAAGGAAGGAAAGTAGGAAGGAAGGAACAGAGGGAGGGAGGGAGAAGGTAAAGGAGAGGGAAAAAGGAAAGGGGAGGGAGGAGGAGGAGGGGAGGTAGAAAGGGGAGGGGAGGGAGAAAGGAAGAAAGGAAGGAAGGAAGGAAGGAAAGAAGGAGGGAGGGAAAAAAGGACACATTTAATTAAGTGCCTACTAAATGCCAGTCACTATGCTAAGCATTTTACAAATGCCATCTCATTTGATTCTTAGAACAATCATGACAGTTAGGTCCTATTAATATTCCCATTTTATTTTTGAGGAAATCAGGTTAAATAGGAGTTTAAGTGATTTGTTCAGGTTCACATTTTTAAGTATCTGAGATTAGATTTGAACTCAGATCTGATACCACTACTCTATTCACTGTGCTACTTAGCAACCTCCACTGGGTTGCAAAAATCTTGATCCGGGAATGCAAGGGCACCTTTCCTTTCACCTAAAGCAAAAGAGCAAACATCAAATCAGACAAAGAGTCTAAGCCTATAATCACAGGTTTAGATGGCCTCTAAGGATAGTTCACTTAAGGCCTTTCCCCTTACAGCATTGTCTCTCACCAGAGGCTGTCAACAAAGTCAAATCACTAGAGAACAGCTGAACATAAAATGATTCAAGATTATTATTATTATTATTATTATTATTATTATTATTATTATCAGAAGTCTTTGAATGTTTCTATAGCAAATCAAAGAGCCACTTATTTACCACATAGTTAACCAACCAGAGCCAATGACAGAATGCTCCAACATCAATCCAGGACTCTCCCATTACATGACATCATAAATTTTCTGGAAGCAAGCTCCAAACACTCTTCATGTGAGAAGACACCATTAAAGGTACTCTGTATGTGTACCAGACTTTCCTTACCGCTAAAACGTCATGACAGGTCATTTGGACCCCCTCATTTTATAGATAAGATTTTCTGATCTGTCCAAGGTTATCTAAATAATGAGTGGCAGAGAGAGGAACCCTTTGACAATGATGTTTGTTCCACTACAAGAATATTATTAACTCACCAGAATCTCAGTGGTCATCCAGCCCAAACTAGCTTAGAATAGGAATGACTTATATACTATTGCTGATGACTTATATACTATTGCTGAAAAATTCTAATGAAGAGAAACTTAGAACTTTTGGAATTTGTTTTATGTATTATTTTGTTTTGTTTTATTTTCCTCTAAATTTCTTAGATTTTTAATATAAATGTTATCTTTGTTGAAATAAAGTCACCCAGGAAATATCTTTCAAATTCTCTCTGTGGTTAGGTGGTAGGAGATGATGTGAAACAGCTAATGGTAAAGTGGATAGAGCAATAGATATGTGATCAAGAAGACCTGAGTTCAAATCCAGCCCCAGACATTTACTATCTATGCAAGTAACTTAATCTCTGGGTCTTGGTTTCCTTATTTGAAGGTGGGGATAATGATAGCATCTACCTCCCCAGGTTGTTATGCAGATCAAACGAGATATTTATAAAGTGCTTTACAAACATTTAATTGTTATAGAAATGCTAGTTATTATTTTAAAAAATATTATTGTCTCTGGTAAAAGTTAATGGAAGTAAAAGACACAAAAGAAAGGTACACAATAGCTTCCACTTTGATGGTTTCCCAAGGAACTTCTGGTGTCTAGGACAATGCCTTGTACTTAATAAATGCTAAATAAATAAATGGATGTTTATAGAATGTTTCTTGTATGAATGAGATAATAGTATGACTTTTTATTTAGGTAATGATATTGAATTACCAGACACTTAATCTGAAACCTAAAATAGAAAAATTCTACTTAATTTAAACTTAGTCCTGGATATAATATTGTGTTAATAACAAAGTGGTTCTCATAAAGTTCTCAGGAATTGAAAATCTATTGTCAAAGTCCTGTTAACTCAGGAAGGTGTATGTGAGGTCTTAGGAACACTTGGAGGTTTTCTCCCTTCTCTTTGTTGCAGCCCCTTTATTCAGGAAAACTGGCTTTTGCCTGGATTTTACTTTCATGGTATATTGAGACCTCAATACTACTTAAAGGTAATACATTTTACATAATTACAAAAGGAAGGATGTGTTATTGAAATAAAGAGGAAAGCAACTTTTAATACTCCAACGAGCAGCCCTCCCAAAGATGCATTTCAGTTTTTAGTCTTGGATGTGAGAATTCCTCTCATACTGTAGTTCTCAGAGGGCAGTTCTGGATGTGGCTCTGGGTTGTCCTCTATAGTCATTCCATCATTCCCAGAAGAAAGAATCTTCTTCCCCCTCATCTTTCCCTTCTGGCTTCCTTCAAGTCTCAACTAAAATCTCACCCTCTACAGGGAAGCCTTTCCCAATCACTCTTACTTGGAATGCTTCTGCCTCTACTCTCTACATGGCTGGTTTGTGCAGTTATATATCTTGTCTCCCTTTTGGACTGTGATCTCCTTGAGAGCAATATTGTCTTCTGCCTTTCCTCCTATCCCTAGAGCTGAGCAAAATCCCTGATACAAAGGCACTTCATGCATATTTATTGGTTGACTTATTCTGCAGTTCTTGATTGCCCCTAGCAGGTAGATCCCAGGTAGTATTCTTTCTTTTTCTTTCTTTCTTTCTTTCTTTCTTTCTTTCTTTCTTTCTTTCTTTCTTTCTTTCTTTCTTTCTTTCTTTCTTTCTTTCTTTCTTTCTTTCTTTCTTTCTTTCTTTCTTTCTTTCTTTCTTTCTTTCTTTCTTTCTTTCTTTCTTTCTTTCTTTCTTTCTTTCTTTCTTTCTTTCTTTCTTTCTTTCTTTCGAAAACATTCTATTCTTCAGGAGCTAAGAAAGTTTGTTAATAATTCCCAAATTTGCTCTCTTAGGTGAGAGTTAGGGATTATTCAAATGACCCAAGATTATAAACAATCCTTACATATTATTAGTTTAACTTAAAGTGGGGGAAGTTAAGTTTCTGACAGTTTCTTTTCCATCTTGCTTTTTTTTTGGGGGGGGGGTTGGTGAGGCAATTGGAGTTAAATAACTTGCCCAGGGTCACACAGCTAGTAAGTGTTTAGGGTTTGAAGCTGTATTTGATTTGATTTGCTCCTCCTGATTCCAGGACCAGTGGTATATCCACTTCACCTCTTCTAGCAATTTCTAGAAAATGAAAGATAGGAATGGGATAAAATGAAATGGGATTTTATTTGGGAAATTTCACATTCATAATAATCATCATCATCACCATTATTAATATAATTACAAATAATATAATAAATACAATATATTTACTATATAATATCATATACATTTTTATATGTAATATTACACAAATTATTTCTATCATTATAATATACACAATTGTAATTATATAATTATGAGTATAATCCCTTTTTATTTCAATGGAAGTTCTAAAGGGCAGCTTAGTGGTGCAGTGGATAGAACATTGGGATCAGCAAATGTGGTCTCAAACACTTACTAGCTGTGTGAGCTTGAACAAGTCATTTAATCCTGATTATCTAAAAAAAAAAAAAAAAGAAAAAGGAGGTTCTAAATACACAGTTTTTTAAAAAGAGCATAGTAACTTTGAAATGGAAAACATAAACTTCGTACATGGCTTTTAAAAACATCCCTTTGCCACCTCCATCCCCTCCTCCATTACAAAGAAACTCATAGACACCAATACCATCCATCCCATTAAGCTAAGTTCAGTAGGTCTTTAAAGTGCAACAGACAATTAAAACATTTAATAACATTCCCACTGGTGCTGCCCTGAAAGTTGCTTTGGTAACCTTGGAAGTTAAAGCAATTGAGGATGAAACAACAGGCTAAATGTAAAGTCAATTGAGAATTTTTCCAGAAGAAAAGGGATTCATGCTATGTGATCTCCTTGGTCAACCAAGGAATACTTCCCAGCAATAGTCTTTAAAAAGTTCTGGGGAGCAGGAGGGAAGGCAAGATTTAGAGAAGAGCGAACAAGGACAAAGGCAACTATGTGGTACAGTGTCAAGTCCAGAGTCAGGAAGACTCATCTTTTGGAGTTCAAATGTAGTCTCAGATACTTACTGACTGTGTGATCCTGAACAAAGCACTTGATCTTATTTGCCTCAGTTTCCTCATTTGTTAAATGAACTGGAGAAGGAAATGGCAAACCACTCCAGTATCTTTGCCAGGAACATCCCAAATAGAGTCACAAAGAGTCAGATGTGACTAATGATATAACAACATTGAGAAGGGGATGATATATTATGTGATAATTAATGACATTTACAGAGAAGACTGTAAATAATAATAATCTCAACTAATGTAATATCTTCTGTCCAGAGAGTTCATTTTTATCATTGTTGTTGAATCATTTCAATTATATTTAAGTATATGGATCTATTTGAGGTTTTCTTGGCAGAGATACTAGAGTATTTTGCCATTTCCTTCTCTATCTCATTTTACATATGAGGAAACTGAGATAAATAGAATTAAGTGATTTCCCCAATATCATACAACCAGCAAGTTTAGACAAAATTGACTCCAGGATGTTTTGTACTTAATCTACTATGCTATCTAACTGCCCAAAATACACATAGTGCATTGTAAACATTGCCTCACCAATCTGCCAACTCAGTATTTTTTCTCTAAATTAATTTTATTCTCAAATTGCATACTTTAGAATTCTGGCTGCATTAGGATTAAGAATAAATGTAATATACTCCTTATATTTACATGGCCTATATATTGATAAGAAAGAAATTCAAATTCAAAATGTCATCTCTTCTTATGAACTCAACAAAAGAGAAAAGATGGATTTATGTTTATTTTAAATTGCTGGCAGCTTATACCAAAGAATCATTCCAGCACAGAGTCGGCACTTACTAAATGTTGGTGGATTCAATTTTGTACAAAACAAAGTTTTCTACCATTCATGTTCTATGGCCAAATTGGAAATCATATTATCAAATATAGGATTGAAAAGGACTTTCAGAGGCTATTTAGTTCAATCTCCTCATTTTATGTAACTCAGGCCCAGTGACTTGCCCAAAGTCATTTAGATAATAAGTGACAGAGAAAAGACTCAACCTCATATTGAATGTGACTTAATTTCAAATTCAGTTTTCTTTCCATTAGGCCATACTGCCTCCTTTTCTTAGTTCCAACTGGAACATAAGAAGTAGAAGCTTTGTTTGGTAGGTGGGTGTAGGATTGACCCAGGATGAATTCTTTTAAGTATTTGCCAAAATCTCTTACAAGTGAAAACTCAGTTACTGCCTCTATTTTTCAATATGCTCTTCTTGCTTTAAGTCATTGGATGATTCCTATACTGTATTAATTTTGTAACTAGCCTATGAACCTTGACTTCTGCTCTTGGTAAGTCCTGAGACTGAACTGGATCCAATGATAGCCTTTGCTGCTATTGCTACAAATCATTTTACAAAGACTGGCCTTCTTCCTCCCTCAATCATAAACAATGGAGTTCTTCCTCTCTATCTTCAGCCACTCAAAGAGTGTGGGAGAAGCACAAATAGCTGATCCAATCACTTTCAGATTTTCCCTTTCCACTCTAGCCTTGCCCAGCCTTTCTTCCCCCAACCCCTTCATTTATTCTCAGAAAATCTGCCTGTTTCCCTACCCTGAGGAAAGCTGCTTTGACTTTTAAAGGCATCCAGAATTATCATGAATAGAGCGCCTATGGTTCTGATGGATTCCAGAGTATGTGACCGATGCTACCATTTATATAAAGGACATACTGTACTCTACAGAGAACTCTCTAGTCCCTTCTCTAGGATTTTGCTTTACTAAAGCTTAGGATTGTGAAGGACTGGAGATGAAGAATAAAGTTTCAATGTGAAACTTTCAGAGGATACTTAGAAATCATTTGGAATTCCATGAAAGAAAATCCTCCTTCTATTATCACAGGGTGACAAAGTTCATTTAGATAGCTTAGAGGATCATAAGTTTATAGATTTAGAGCTGGAAGTGATTTCAAAGACCATCTGATTCAATTCTTTCTGAAATGTTTTTGCAGTTTTCAACATTAGCAGCAAACCCATGCCATTAAAATTGATGATGCGGTTTATTGCCTTGAAATAGGAACTGTTCTTAATGAATTAGAATAGATCTTAAGAATTAGAGAAAATGCTTAAGACAAAAAAAAAAAAGAAAAAAGAAAAAAAAGAAAAACAACAAAATTGAAACCTAATGGAACATATGAAATTTGTTACCCAGTGAAGAAAGAATCCTTATGAGAAACCAGTAACAGTCTTTTATCTTGTCATTTTTTTTTCTCTTCTCTCTCAGAGAATGAAGTGATCTTTTGATTTCCCAATGCTGAATCTGGGTGCCCTTAATCCCATCCATTTTGTTTCTTCTGGGTTCTCATTCCATCAATTACTCCATGTATTTTTAATATCTTCAATGTTTCTCCTTATGCTGCCTACTTCCTTTCTACCTATATTCTCTAACTCTTTTCATGACCTTTTGAGCAACTGTGCCCTTTTTACTTCTTTTCACCATCTGGTTACTTGAAAAGTGTAGTCTCCCTATGATCCCTCCTCTTTCTCACCACAACTCACTCTTCAATCCTCTGCAATGTAGTTTCCATTCCCATTACTTTACTGAAACTGCACTCTCCAGAGGTTACACACACTCATTAAATCACCAAACCCTTTTCTCAAACAGCTTCTATGACTTCTCTATGTATTTTGACCCTATTGACTAGCTTCTCTTTCTTTAGAGTAGCTCTCTTGGTTTTTATGGTTCTGAACTACCAAGGGTCTTTCCCTACAATTTCCTTCCTTCTTTCCTTCCTTCCTTCCTTCCTTCTTTCTTTCCTTCTTTCTTTCCTTCCTTCCTTCCTTCCTTCCTTCCTTCCTTCCTTCCTTCCTTCCTTCCTTCCTTCCTTCCTTCCTTCCTTCCTTCCTTCCTTCCTTCCTTCCTTCCTTCCTTCCTTCCTTCCTTCCTTCCTTTTTTTTTTTTTTTTTTTTTTTTGAGGGCAATTGGAATTAAGTGACTTGCACAGGGCCACACAGCTAATAAGTGTCTGAGGCCACATATGAACTCAGATTCTCCTGACTCCAGAGCTAGTGCTCTATTCACTGTACCATATAGCTGCCCTATTTTTATCTGAATTATTTTATACATTTTTTCATTATAATCGCTACCTCTAGTCTCATTCTAAATCCTAATGCTCAGTTCTGTGGATATTACTCTCATATTCAAATATCTCAATTGGGTTTCCATTGTTGTTTGTCCTTTGTTCTTGAAGAGCACTATGACAAGATAGAGGTAATGCCATAACTTGCAAATGAATTGAATTTAAATAAGGGAGTCTGGTGCAAAGTCCTCTGCCTCACTTTATCCTCCAGAATCATCTGGGTCCAGTGGCCAGATATAGATCAGAATGACTGGAGATGGCCCTGGATACAAAGGGAAACCTTGGCTTTTTTAAGCTAAAGCCTTTAACAAGTCTCAGTTTGACTGAGACATCCCTAACCCTAACTAATGAGTGATTAAGGCTAGATAAGAAATAAGGCAGAGAATGGTTTCTTTCACCTAGTTTAAAAAAAAATCTATCTGGAAGGGGAAGACCTTCAGGGATTCCAGCCAAAATAGTAAATATATATATATATATATATATATATATATATATATATATATATATATATATATATATATATCTCCTATTTACATTCTCTCTGAGTCTGGGGCAAAACAATGATGAATGCAGTTTGGTCTGAGATCTATTGTTGGCTAATCTATGAGGCCAGAGTGATATTGTTTGAGGCATGGTCCTTAAGAAAGAAATCTAGCTACAGACTTTGAGAGACCTTAAAAGATTTCAGGGATCAAAAATTGCATTCCTTTGGGTAGAATACCCAAAGGTATGTGGAAAGAAGAAAGGGAAACACAAAAAGAAGGGAAGGAAAGAAGGAAAGAAGGAAGAAAGGAAAGAAGGAAAGATAGATGGATACATAGATGAACTAAGGAAGAAAAAAGAAAAGAAAAAGCTACATTGTCCAAATGACCAATTCCAGTTGTGTCCCTAGTGCCATAGCTCTACTAAGAGGCTGTTGTTTGTCCCTTATCCCAGTCTCCCAATGCATCCAGGTCTTGCCTTTGGACCAGGTGGCTCTGGGGGAAAGAGTAAGCCTGGGGACAATTTACTTATATGTCACGGCATCATCTCTCTGATGTCATGGCTTCCCAATGCCTACAGAAAGAAGTGAACATATCTCCTTGATCCGGCCCCACCTTTTCCTTGTTTTTCATACTCTATACCAATATGGTGGCCAAACAGAAGCACCAGTCTTCCCCAAGCACATCTTGTGGGCCAGTTTCTCATCTCTGTGCTATTTATTCTCTCACAGTAGCCATGGCACTGACCTAGTTTTGGCTCACACTGCTGGTTGTGGGATTGCTTTTTAGATGGTTAAGTACTTGCATGTCACAAGAAGGTAAATGACCCATTCATCTAGATATTGCCACTGAGGGTTGTTTTGGTCAGGGGAGTGATTATCCCTTTTATCAGAGCCAGGGAAGAAACCTTACCCAGGGCTGCATATTGTCTTGCAAATACTGAAGCTGAGGCAGTTAGGTGATGCAATGGATAGAACACCAGCCCTGGAGTCAGGAGAAACTGAGTTCAAATCCAGCCTCACACTTATTAGCCATGAAACCACGGACAAGTCATTTAACTCTGATTGTCTTTCCCCTCTCCCTCCAAAAAAAGAAAGGGAAAAAAAAGGAAAGCATTGAAGCATAAATGAATTTTTTGAAACTAAGCATTTGGAACATCTGGTCTGTTGATAAACTCTTTTCCTGCAAAGTCTGATGGTCTGTTTCCTTGTTTCGTGATTTATATGCATCCTAATCTTTACCAGGGCCAGTTCTGAATGGTCCAGGGCAGATGTGTATTATTTTCTGGGTACCTCAAAGAGTGAGACTCCTGTGTAAAACCTCAGTGATCTGTGTATGCTTCTAAGGGCTAGAGAGAATTGTGGTTTGTGCCTAAGGAGTTGAACTCTAGAGGCCCGTAATTTGGGGATAAGAAATGAACTTCCAGCTACACTATTCTTAGAATCAGGTAAAAGTTTAGTAATTGTCTCTCCTAAAAAATTGTATACATGATACACTTGAAAATTTAATCTGCATATTAACATTCTTTCCATTATTTTAAAAGTCTAGACAATTGACAAAAAAAAAAAAAAAAAAAAAAAAAAAAACAAACAAGCTCTGATTTGTGATGTTTTCCAAATTCCCAGGTGTAAATGTCCAGAAGACACAGATTCAAATCCTGCCTCTGACACTGCATGTGCAATTTTGAGCAACTCACCATTCTCCTAGGCTTCCTTTTTCTCATCTCTAAAGGATTTAGACTTGATGACTTTCTAGCTCTACATATGCAGCGTATCACTCTCATCCAAAGGCCAGTGAAATGACATATTTTGCTGTAGGATCTGCTTAATGCACTAGACTTACTTCAGGATGATAAATTTTGTGGTCTCAGCGACTCCCAAAGTCCTTCTGCTGAATCTTAGAGGAGCTGAAATTTGTCTCTGTGGGGAGCATTTCCACACTCTTGAAAGCATAGATCATTGAAGTGAAAGTTTTGCATTGAATCGACTTCAACTGAACAGATGCTCAATAAATACTTGTTGCCCAAGCTGAATGCTTGTTGGATCTCTGCTTTGGGGTTGGACACTTTGGGCAAGATCATGGATGCTGCTGATGGTACACATTCCACCAAAGTATTGGCAGCTGCCTCCGTACGCAGACTCAGCATTCTGGGAACTGTTTGGTAGCTAATGGAAATGAGACTCAAAAGTGAACCAGGCCTGTACTCTCCACAGTCTGGAGAAGTTAAATGTAACTTGGAAACTTAATGCCAATCCATTAGCAGCTAGTTTCTGACTGGCAGAAATCCCAGTTCCTGCTTTTGCTGTTTCTATGACATTCACTGATTATGGGACTAATAATACATATAATTGAAAATTACTGTAAGTGCTTTTAGAATGCACTGTCAAATAATGTATTGTCATAGGTTCTAAAGAACTGAGTCAGGAAGAAAGCTGCATTTGACAAATACTTGGATATTCAGAATTAATGTGTACAGTATTGTGAGATTTACTTCAAGAAGTTTCCAATGATTAGAAAAATGCATTAAGTGCATAAAATTAACTAAATAAAAACCACTCTGCTTTTTGATATCTCTCCTTTGTGTGTGTGTGTGTGTGTGTGTGTGTGTGTGTGTGTGTGTGTGTGTAAGCAAACATGGTATTAATTACTCATTTTTGTCTGGCTTTCACTAAAGTTATTATTATTTTTTTGATCCCTCCACAAATAGGGGATGAGAACATGGCACTGAAATGAATCAATGCCTATGGCTTTGAAAATGAAGGTGTGTTGATGGAGTGGATTCTGTAGCAAGTGCAATGATTATTCTGCCTAGATTTTCATTTTAGCAATGAGGGTTTCTGGGGAAAATTAATAATATTCTCCAGAGACATCACCGAGCTTCTGTTACAATTCCCTGGTTTGGATTCTAAGGCAGAATGGTTCCTGACTCTTAACAAAAATTTGCATTGTGGATGGGACTCAGGTTTTTCCATCTCGTTGCAGAAAAGGGGGAGTGAGGGTGGAGAGTATTGAAAGCAGCTGATGACTCTCCTTTTTGAACATGGTATTGTGACCGGAATATGAATAATTTGCTTCTTGCTCTTTTTGAAAATATGGGTTATTTTGGAACAGATAGTGCTAAAGGCAGAGTACAAATGAGAACTGGAGATGAAGCTCTTGAAAACATGCACTTGTAAACATGAGCCAGGGCTGGAGAGGACATTGGCTGTGGTGGCAGTGAGGAGCTCATTAACAATGCAAAACATATCCATTACATTTTCTAGGGAATTGTGCTTTGGATATTGCATGTTATCAAAATAGGTGATGGGGAGGGGGAGGGAGGAATATCAGAACAAACTGTCACTGTATTCATAAATCCACAGACAGCTAATTGAAAGGCAAGGCAAGGGAGAAACAGACTAGAAAATCAGGGATTATAGACTCAGCTGAACGTTATCTCTGAGGTTATCAAATGCAGCCCCTTCAATTAATAGATAAGGAAACTGAGGCACAGAGAAGGTAAGGATTTGCCCAGACTCACATGGGAGTAAATGGTAGGGCCAGATTTCAGCCTAGGTCCTCAAACTCAATTCCAGTCCATTTCCAGGGCATGGACCCCAAGTTCTCATCTTCTTTCTGCAATGGGAACTCTGTGAGATCTAGATGTATCAGCAAGTCTCATTTCTTTCCTGTTGTTGTACATTTGCTTCAGTCCTATCATATTCTTCTTGACTCCATTTAGGGTTTTCTTGGCAAAAATACTGGAGTAGTTTGCCATTTCTTTCCCTATTTGACATTGAGCTCATTTGACAGATGAGCAAACAGAGGTACTCAAGATTAAATGACTTGCCCAGGCTCATATAGGTAGAAGTGTTTCAGGCCAGATTTGAATATAGGAATACAGATAACTTCCTTAATTCAGACCTGGTACTCTATCCACTGTGCTACTTAGTTGCCCTCATTTCTTTTACCTTTTCTTAAAATGTGATGGAGCACCCATACAGAAGGCTAATCAAATAACTGGAAACTACTTCCTCAAGCAATTTTGAGTCCAGGCTAAACCAGATTATCTTTCTCTTTTAGTGTCTATTTAATACTTTCATTTTTAAAAGTTGTATTTTCTAGAAATACACACCTTTTCCAAACCCCTTATATTTTCCTTTCTTGATAGCAAATTAACTCCTCTCAGTTTGCACAGATTTCTTCAGCAATTTCTCCAGAGAGGTCTCTGTATAAAGTGATGAGTGCTTACAACTTTATTAAGAATCATGGTCTAGGGGCAGCTAGGTGGCACAGTGGATAGAGCACCAGCCTTGAATTCAGGAGGACCCGAGTTCAAATTTGGTCTCAGACACTTAACACTTCCTGGCTGTGTGACCCTGGGCAAGTCACTTAACCCCAGCCTCAGGGGAAAAAAAAAAAAAAAAGAATCATGGTCTACCATCAACTATCCTTCAGACTGGCAACCATATACATATTGCTGGGGAATGGCTAATATTAAAATTGACTCTGGAGGAACATCCAGTTTGTGTGATTTTGATAACTTAGTGAGTAGTGATCCATTGCCTCTTGAGACAACTCAGATATTTGCAATGATCGCTTTTTAAAGTGCTTACAACATGCTTTAATAGCTCAAGTTTCCATGATTTCTTCTCAATATTTACTCTCTCTGCTTGGGCAGATTGAAGACCCCACCCCCCAACCCCTTGCCTTGATAGATAGCTTTTTGTGAGTTGCTGAAGTCAAGAACATTATCTGTTGGTTTACCATTGGGTGATATGAGACTCCTCAAACTTAGATTTTTTGGATGATAAATACCCAATTCTTCCCCAGATTTGTACCTGAAGCTCTGCCAGATTGGTAAGACTGGCTGGAACTTGGGTATGATCTTTGAAAAATTTAGAGTCATTTCCACATTCTGATGAGAAACTAGATCAGAATTAACATGTAATCCATCAATTGACATTTATTAAACACCTACTATGTGCCAGGAGGGTAGATAGTGATGAAGTAGATAGAATGCTGACCTGACCCTAGAGTCAGGAACATTTGCCTTCTTGAGTTCAAATCTGACCCTTGATATTTGCTATTTGTATGATCCTGAGCAATTCACTTAATTTTGTTTGCCTTAGTTTCCTCATCTGTAAAATGAACTGGAGAAGGAAATGGACAACCAACCTTCACGGTATCTTTGCCAAGAAAACCCCAATGGAGTCACAAAGAGTTAGACACAGCTCAAAAAACTGAAGAACCCCAAAAATGTGTCAGGCACTATTCAAAATTCTAGAGATAAAAATACAAATAAAAACAAAGATAACTCCTGACCTCAAGGAGCTTAAAATTTAATGGTGGGCATAGGAGAACAACACACAAAAAAGAAGCTTGAATGAGGGAACAGAGAAAGTACCTGGTGTTGTTTTTTTAAGTGTGAAATGACAAAATCCAGCTCTGTGCTTTCATTGGAATAGGATTCTCCCATTGAGGAAAATCCCTCTGCCAATGCAAATTGGTGACTGCTCTGCAAATTATAGTTTAAGAGTTGTCTGAGGCAATGAGAAATTAAATGATTTGCCCAAGATCAGTGTGTGTCAAAGCTGAGAAATTGAATGACAAGGAATATCCCAATTTACTATCCTAATTTCCATTAACTTATACTCTGCAGTTATCGGTGACATTTCTACCCTTCCCTAAGAGTATAAAAAAGTACATCTACTTCCCCAAGAGTATAAGAGAATTTTATTATATTTTTGATGCATTCATGAAGGCAGATATCTTTGGGATGACAAATTGGGCTCTCTTCTGTCTCAATTCTTACCTAGCCCTTGGTCATTGGATGGATGTGGCCTCAGACAGCTTGAGACCTGGGAAAAGGAAAGACCTTAATTTAGAAAGTCCAAGGTCACACACTCACTGACCATTGTCAGTTATCTTGATCTTTGTCTTGCCAGTGGATTCTGATGATTCTGGAGGAGAGTTAGACTTTGCACAGCCCTGCCTCACATGAATCCAATTCACATGCAAGTCAAGACATCATCCTGCTGATGTAAATGGTCCTTTTCAAGAACCAAGGATGAACAACAACAAGCTGACATTCATCAGCTATGGAGTTCGATGTCAGAAATCTGGTTTTCTAAGGTACATGACTACACTAGAGATAATTATTAAACAAATGAGGAAATTGAAATGAAATATTCTGCCATCACCTATGCAGGAAAATAACAGTTATAATCTAGGTCCCTGCTTGATTCTTGATTCAGGGTAGCATTTAGCGTCTAGTTGTTTCCTTTGTAAAGAAAGAAACTCATGCTTCACTACAGGAGTTTATTTGATTTCTGGAGCAAGCCCCAGAGCATGGAACTGTTTTTACCCATTTCAGTGCCTGTTCACCCTCAGAGAAAATTCTCTAATAGAACATGAGACCTTTATTCGATTTGAGGACCAGACCCATCTTTTCTCACTTATGCATAAACATAGGAGTATCTTTGCTTATTTATTGTTGCTGTTTGTAGTGAGAGATGACTTTTATCTTCATTTAAAAAATCACAATGATTGACAGTGCTATTTTAAGTCTTATGTGTTGACCTTGATGGGACACTTGATGAGTAAAACATGAGCTCCATGAATTAGAGCAGAAACCTGGATGTGGGGATCAGTTCTGAATTCTTCTTCAGCACTGAATTATTGGAAAATCTCAAGCCAGTCAAACATCACTGCCTCCTTCAGGAATTCCATTTCTGGATTAAGAATAGACACACTTTCTGGGTGCTGTGAAGAACCATGCTGATCAAGTATGAAGGTAGACAGCCTGTGAAAAGACATAGTTGTGATGCCTACTGTTGAGCCACATCACCTTTAAGCTCATTTGCACACTTCCTCCGCCATCACCACTAAAAATATAAATCTGCTGCTTCCACAGTTTCTCAGCCACGTGACTGAAATCTAACTCCTCTACCAGAGAAAGTTAAAAATATTCCCCTCCTCTGCCTCTTTCTGTGCTTTCTCTCCCATCAATTACACATTGTTGCACAAAGAACAAGCAAGATGGAGACAGAGGGAGGAAAACTTCTAAATGATAAATATTCATGAGTCTCCATAAAATATTAGTGAGGAGAAATTGATCATAACATTTTTACAGCACATATGATGCTCATTCTTCTTAGACACTTCAATTTGTGCATGCTCAACATGTACGTATAGAGGGACAGAAGATTAATTTTTATTCCATGAAGTCCGAGCTAATGTCCCCTCCCACCCCTACTCTCTTGTTACGATTTATTGCTAGGACTACCTGGCTGACTACTTTGCTCTCTAAGATTATCTAAAATAATATTTGATCTAAAATATTATCTCTTCTGCTCGATTCAGTCAAAAGGGAAATCACAAGATATTATTTCTAAAATAATCTGCTTTCACTGGGTTCATCCCAACCCTGCTGAGCTGGGAATCTAAGGGCTTCATTACATAGGAAGATCTATATAATTAGCTTGAGCCTTCACTTATTTTTTCAGTCATTTTGGGGGGTTCACCAGATTGCCAGGTGAGAAATTGATATTCTTTCTCTTTGGTCATGAGCACAGCAAAAGACCAATCAGTTTTTCTTGATCTAGAGATATTAAGTAGACAATGAGGCAATTCCCTTCTCCATCAAAGGTAACTCATGCTGACAGAGAGAAATTTTTAGGTTAATATGGTCTCTTCAGACTTAACATTTTATCTGCTGTTGTTAATCTGGTCTCTTCAGTCCTGACACTTATCTGCTGTTCCTCAGGATAGCTCCAGAGTCGTTTCCGACAATTGAACTGGTTGGCTGCTAAAGTATGGAGGAAGCTTCCATTAGTAGACCTCCAATTGGTGTTTTTCAGCAGCTGCTCCTATTAGCAATGATTGCTCCCAGAGACATGTCCCTTCTACTAGAATACCTAGACATTCTTCATATAGTTGGTCCTCAAATAACTTTGTTGATTGGATATAGAAGAGATGAACGCATACATTCCTTCCTCCCTGCCTTTGCTTGTGTTATTATATTCCTTTTATAGGAACTCCTTTTTCTCTGCTTGCAACATGACTTGGGACAGGCAGGTGACTATCAATCACAGACTTAGATAAGGGACTCTGCCCCTCTCTATCATTCCCAGACTTTTTAGCTGAAGTCTGTCTTGGTCTGCTATTCATCATCTCAGCCCACAGACAAATCTTATTCCTTTCAGATTTAACCTCAAGGTCATTATTAAATAATAATTCGATTAGATTATGAAAAGCATGGTAAAAGATAAAAAAGCATTATCCACTTATGTCAAACATGACATCCCAAGCACTTCCACGTTCTCCCCTACCCATGCTGGCAATTCTCTTCAGTCTCCAAAACTGTGAGAAAGGAACAGGAAGTTTCCTAGCTTGGCAAAATTCTTCCAACTATCTGGAATACTGGAAATGACTGGAATAGGGGTTTATTACAGTTTTCCCATAACTATTAATTGTTGGACATGTACAGCAGCTTGAAGCTTCACTTTAGTCTTAATAGGCAGTGCTGATTGTTACTCTGTCCTCTGGCTGGCTCATAACTCTTAGGTGTAATCTTTTCAGTCCATTCGCTGTCTCAGAATCCAGCCTGATGATTCTGCTGGCTGGTGGAGTGGGAACTCTTCTGGCCACCACTGTAGGACGGAGAATGGAGAAGCACTTCTTGTTGCCTTTGGACCTGTGTGTCTGTCTCTTTCTCTCCCAAGATTCTGCTCTGTACATAAGGCACAGCCCTTTGGCTTTTTTTTTTTTCATAGAACAAGTAACATTATATAGTAAATATAAATATATTTATATTTAAATATATAAATATTTAATTAATTAATTAATTAAATTAATTCTTTAGTTAATTTAATTTAGTAAATATAAAACCAAGATGGCAGCAGGACCACAGATCTTGAGTTGAAAGAAACCTCAGAGACCATCTAGTTCATTGTACAGATGAGGAAATTGAACTCTGGATGGTGAAGTGATTTGTTCAGTATCATAGATGCAATACAGAAAGAGGAAACTTGCCTAACCATACACGGCTCTGGCCCAAAGTTTTTTTGGAAGACACTAGTCCTTTGAACCATATTTCCTCCCCCTTCTGCTCCATATGCCCTTCTCACTCTTTTTAGTGAATATCCACTTTTTTTGTTGTTCTTGTTCTTCTTCTCATTCTTCTTGTTCTTCTTCTCCTTCTCCTCCACCATTATTTTGTTCTTGTTCTTCTTGCTTTTCTTGTTCTTCTTGTTCCCCTCCTCCTCTTCTTTTTCTTCCTCCTCCTCCTCCTTGTTGCTGTTGTTGTTGCTCTCCTCCTCTGCCTTTTTTCCTGCTCTTCCTCTTTTTTCTCTTTTTCTCCTCCATCTTCTTATTCTTGTTCTTGCTCTTTTTTCTCCTCCTCCTCCTCTTCTTCCTCTTCTTCTACCTCCTCCTCTTCTTTTTTCTTCCTTTCTTCCCTTGACTCATTGATTCTCCTCTGAGCTCATCTATAGCACTTCCTGAGCAGTTATACTGCCTTGTGAGATGTTGTCCTATGCTGTTATATATATCTTCATGTGCATATATCTCCTCTCTTTTTCTTGATAAGAAATTTCTTTTTCTTTGTCCCTTTTTCTCAACTCACCTAACACAAAACTATATATAGTAGGTGCTATATTATGTTAAATGTGTGAGGAAAACCCAAAGAGAATTCATTCCTTGGTGAGGAAGGATATTAAGTTCATATCTGAAAGTTATTGTTTATGACTTGGTCATTGTTTTAATGATTATTCAATGAAATGTGAGAGTCTCTGCTGACATTTCAGTAAAGGATGAGAAATTGTGAGAGTGCTCTCATCATGAGAGTAAATTTCTGTTCTTTCCCTATAGTTTATTGACCTGACTGATTACCTAGAGAATCAAGCCATTGCTTTTAAAACCTGCTGAACTTTCTCACCTTCTCTGCTAAATTATTTGTCACATCATCTACAACAAGAAGAGGTGGATATTACAGAAGAATAGATTTAGGTTTGATGTAAGGAAACCCTTTCCTATTAATTAGAGTTATATAGAAGTGCCCTAGACTGCCTGAGGAGTAAGTGTGTCCCCTTCATTCCCCACTCCCCTCATTCCAGACTAAAGTTTTCAAAAAGAGACTGAATGATTACTGTTTGGGTATGATGTAAAAAGGAAAATTGGTAAGACAATGTTTGGATTTGAAAGCTCCCAATGGCCTCCTAAGTCTGAGATTCTCTGATTCCGTGGAGGAAAAGAAATTTAAGGGATTTCTTGTTTTGTTTTGTTTCACTTGAGGTTGGGTTTTTGTTTGAAACTGAGGCAGCTAGGTGGGACTGTGGTTAGAGCACTGGGCCTGAAGTCAGGAAGAACTGAATTCAACTCTAGCCTCAGACACTTACCAGCTATGTAATATTGTGCAAGTCACTTAATATCTGTTTGCCTCAGTTTCCTCAACTTTAAAAATGGGCATGATAATAATAATGACTATCATCCAAGGGTGTTGTGAAGATAATATGAATTAATAGTTGTAAAATGAAGCCTACTATATATATATATATATATATATATTATTGTTATTATTATCCCTATATCTCTTAGGCTATAAATGTAGCTGTCAAATAGGGCCCAATTCCAATATTGATCATCATGGAAGATTTAACTTGCTCTTTTTTGTCCAACCTGACCCTTAGGCTTCCAGGGTCTTGCCATATTTATGCTGGACTTCACATGAATATTTAATTGGCTTTAGTTGTAATGTAAGGAGGGAGTGCTAGGTGGTGCAGTAGATGGAGTACTGGGTCTGCAGTCAGAAAAATCTGAATTCAAATCCAGCTTTAGAAACCCTACATATTCAGCTGTGTGACCCAAGGCAAGTCATCTAGACTATTTTCCTCAGTTTCCTTATCTGTAAAAATGAGCTGGAGAAGAAAATGGAAAAACATTTCAATATCTTTATTAAAAAAAAATTCCCAAACCCAAACAGTCACAAAGGATGCTGCAGCTTGGAACTCTAACTCATGTGGCATTTCAGTCTCAGTTTCCTCAATAAGAGAGACCATAAGTGTGTATCACTATGAACAGCTGAGGTTTTGAGGTTTGAGTCCCAAGGATACATCACTGTGGTAACAGAAGGTCCCTTTTCCCTTCTAAATTTGCTCAGGATCACATTCACTTATCTCTCTAGTCTCAATCTCTACTTTAAGCATGTAACAGAAAATTATGAGCCAGACACAGTGAATTTAGACAGAGGATAGCTCTGCTCAGGCTGGTGGTTATTGTCAGTGTTTGATGTGATGATGACTGTTTTCAGGGTGGTGTGAGGGACAGAGAAGAGTGAATGGAATAGGATGGGAAAGCCAAATTACTTGGGTTCTTTCTGTTCAATGTTGCTTATAGAAGCCTAGGAATGGCATCTAGTCTAACCATTTATTTTACAAGTGAAGACTTAGTTTAAAATGCCACAAATAGCCTGAGCAAACATTTCCCTGTTCAAATATAAATAACTAATATATTCCATAGAGAAAATAGATATAGAGAAAAAACAATACTTTGATTGTAATTTGGTCATTTTTATTACTCTGATTTGAGTCTTCTCTGAAACTAGTTTCTTTCTGGGTATGCCATTGCTTACTCTATCAAATAATCTTTCTCTTGACACATTAAAGATTATTTTGGGATTGCAAAGTTACTTTTGTTCAGTTTGTGCCTAGGGTCTAGAAACTGATTGGAGGAAGGGGAATAGGGGAGAAAGGGTGACTGAGCAAGAAGAGAGAGAGAGAGAGATTGGAAGGTGATAGGAAAGTTCATAAATCTTTAATTAAAACAAGTTATAAATGATCTTTTTGAGAAAAGTGGTTTGTAGACTAAAAACAACCTAATTAATATGAAATATTCATATTACTAGATCCATTTATATAACCTGAGTTGGGATTATATTAGTCTAATTGGCCCCAGTCATGACCCATATGTAGAACCCATGTCCTAGGACTCAAGTTCTGGGTTTACCCAAATCATGTTTTATCATGGGACTACCCTTAAAAGATCAAAATATTTTTAGTTTATTATATCAGACACTCCCAAATATATCCTGGTAAACCCCTAAATTTAACTTGTATCTAGATTTCCACAGATTAAGCTAACAGGGTCTCTAACTCCTGTAAAAGCACTTGAAGTAATAAATGCATATTGAATACAGGATTATCTTTATTTCACTCTCCAAACAATGGAAAAAATTCAAAGGAGCCTAATAAATACCTGAAAAAACACAGAAAGAGATTCATGATAGCCTCCTCCCTCCCTCCCTCCCTTCCCTCCCTCCCTTCCCTTCCTCCCTCCCTCCCTCCCTTCCTTCCTTCCTTCCTTCCTTCCTTCCTTCCTTCCTTCCTTCCTTCCTTCCTTCCTTCCTTCCTTCCTTCCTTCCTTCCCTCCTCCCTCCCTCCCTTCCTTCCTCCCTTCCTCCCTTCCTTCCTTCCTTCCTTCCTTCCTCCCTTCCTCCCTTCCTTCCTTCCTTCCTTCCTTCCTTCCTTCCTTCCTTCCCTCCTCCCTCCCTCCCTTCCTTCCTCCCTTCCTCCCTTCCTTCCTCCCTCCCTTCCTTCCTTTCTCCCTCCCTTCCTTCCTCCCTTCCTCCCTTCCTCCCTCCCTCCCTTCCTTCCTTCCTTCCTTCCTTCCTTCCTTCCTTCCTTCCTTCCTTCCTTCCTTCCTTCCTTCCTTCCTTCCTTCCTCCCTCCCTTCCTTCCTCCCTTCCTCCCTTCCTCCCTTCCTTCCTCCCTTCCTTCCTTCCTCCCTCCCTCCCTCCCTCCCTCCCTTCCTTCCTTCCGTTCTTCCTTCCTTCCTTCCTTCCTTCCTTCCTTCCTTCCTTCCTTCCTTCCTTCCTTCCTTCCTTCCTTCCTTCCTTCCTTCCTTCCTTCCTTCTTTCCTTCCTTCCTCCCTCCCTCCCTTCCTCCCTTCCTCCCTTCCTTCCTCCCTTCCTTCTTTCCTCCCTCCCTCCCTCCCTCCCTCCCTCCCTTCCTTCCTTCCGTTCTTCCTTCCTTCCTTCCTTCCTTCCTTCCTTCCTTCCTTCCTTCCTTCCTTCCTTCCTTCCTTCCTTCTTTCCTTCCTTCCTCCCTTCCTCCCTTCCTTCCTCCCTTCCTTCTTTCCTCCCTCCCTCCCTCCCTCCCTCCCTTCCTTCCGTTCTTCCTTCCTTCCTTCCTTCCTTCCTTCCTTCCTTCCTTCCTTCCTTCCTTCCTTCCTTCCTTCCTTCCTTCCTTCCTTCCTTCCTTCCTTCCTTCCACCAAGTAATTATTATTTTCTATCAACACCTCCCTCTCTTTCTAACTCCCCTATTATTATTAAGGGCACTAATATCTTTCCATTCACTCAGGCTCACAATCTAGATTTCATCTCCACTCCTCCTTTTCTCTCTCAACCCCTCCCCCAGTCAATCTACTATCGAGTCTTGGTGATTCTCCTTTCATAACATCTCTTGTTTGTTCCTCTTTTTGATCCAATAATGAAAAAAAAAACAACCCAGGGCTTTTCTTCAATAAGCTCATTAAGGCCCAAACAAAGGCTTACCTCCTATAAACTCAGTAAATTGATGGCATAGGGCGCAGTGAGGGAGGAGGTTTGTATATAAATATATAGATCATTAGGAACTGCTCCGGTACGCTTCTCACATGTAATATTATTTTCCTATTTGGATATTTTACTATGGACAAATAAACCTAATTTCTTATAAAAACAAGGAGAAAAAAGCTGTAATAATGAATGAATGACAGGAGTTCAAATGGATTTCAGTACTGGCCTGGCTTTCTTCCTATTTATGAAGCCTGAAAGCCATCTCTATCTGACTGACCAGCAGTTTTGAGAATCATCTTCTGAGAATTAATGATAGCTTTCCTCCAGGGAAATGAAAGCTGTATATGGAAAAGTTCCAATATTACCCCCCTTTCCTCTCCCCCTCCAAAGGTCCAGCTAGGACCCAACAGGTTACATTACAGTATCCAAATAATTGATTAGCATCTAAGTTATTATTATTATTTTTTGCATTTAAGTTAAAAAAGGAACTATTTTAGGCTTCAATGTATTTTCTAGCCATTTAGCATACTTAGACATGTTACATATTTAATGTTCCACTTTACAGAGCACCGAAAGAACTAAATGCATAACAAAATGCTGGGAACCAGACTTAATTTTTCAACTCTTGATTTAATGTGTAACGGTTCACTAAGGCGATGAATAGCCCTAGTCTCTGACTATTGCAAAATAGAAAAATTACCTAAACTCATATATATTGAATCTGCAAGTGTTAAGTTTGTCATTGTAATTTATGATTCATAGGTAATATACCGGTAATTTGCATACTAATTGCTACAGTAGAAGCCAAATGATTCTAATTCAGCAAATTAGTCCACAGCCTAAGCACTAAGCCAGCAACTGCCTAAGTGTGTTAGGCAGACATTTAAGCTTCTTTAGAAAAGAGAAAATGGGAGTTTCCACAGCAGGGCCCTTAGGAGCAACAGATGCCCCCTGCTGGCACGCATTCAATGTGGCGGCTGTTCAGAGATGCTCTGATTTTGGGAGACCAACCAGCTCTCCCACTCGGCCTTGCCCCTACCTCGGAGCTAGGTCCCAGTGGAGTTTTCGGCAGTCTCTGGGAGGAGAGTGATGAAGAATCAGGATAGCTGAAAACCAGAGTCAAGGGAATTTCCCTCTGGACAATAAAAGCAGATGTCTGGGCTTCCAACAACGGGCATGAACAGGAATTGGAAACCCAGCCCACGGCGATCTTTATTTGATCTAGTGACAAGATGGTGTGTGTGTATGGGTGTGTGTGTGTGTGTGTGTGTGTGTGTTCCAGGAGACACACTCCTGAAAAGTTGTCTGTAAATCAGATCATATCTTGGATATTCCGAAGGATGTACCTAGTTACAAGTATCGTCCTCTGATTTCAGGGATATAGATTTATATCTTATCTTATCTTATATTATCTTATATCATATCTATATCCCTAAAATCGGGAAGACCTGAGTTCAAATATTCTGTCTGACACATATTCGCTGTGTGATTCTGGGCCAGCAACTTAATCTCTCAGTTCCCCAGGGAATTCTATAAAGAATATGTCTATAATTCGTTAAGAAATTGCAAAGTGCACTCCTTATATCATAAAAATCACAGGTCTAGTAAACAAATTAAAAACATATATATATATATATTTACACACACATGGATACACACACACACATATATGTTATTATTCAATCATTTCAGTTGTGTCCAGTTCTTCACAACCCCATTTGTGGTTTTCTTGGAAAAGACATTGAAGTGTTTTGCTGTTTTCTTCTCCATCTCATTTATTATTAAGGCAAACAGGATTAAGTGATACATAGAGGGTCACACAATTAGCAAATCTGAGGCTAAATTTGAACTCATGAAAATGAGCTTTTCTGATTCTAAGCTCAACATTCTATTCATTATGCTGCCTAATTACCCATATATATATATATAATAGAATGTGTATCTATATATTTATTGTATGTGTGTGTATATACATAACACAATATAATACATATACATATGCACATACATATATAGCTACACACATATATATATATATATATATAGACACATAAATACTATATATATTTACCAGACCTGTGATTTTAATATTTGTAAATATGTTTATAAAATGTATATATACAAATCTACTTCAAAGACACTATCTTATCCTATATGCAATTGTTAATATTTGAAAAGTCAGGATATATCTCATCTAAACTATATATTTTGAAATGCATATTTTGATATACTAAGATATAGAAACTTAAGATGAGAGCCAAAGGAGGTTCAATATTTGCTTAATTGAAGTATTTCCTCTAGTCATGTTTTCTCTCAAATTCAGTCTGAGAAAAAGACTTATGTGAGCCCTGAGCAATTAAGTGATTCTGAAGGTCACTACAGAGTCATGGACCAGTTCACTGGAGAAGTTCTCTTATTGATGAGACTATTTTTAAAACATATTGCACTTTTCTATAAATCTATTCTCTCATGTGACCTCATACAGATGTGCAGTTCATTACTGAGGTTGAGTTTGCATGGGAGAAACAAGGACTTTCTACTTCTAGCCTATTTCATTCAGTTTTCCAGAGTTCTGTCTGAATCCACCTGCAGGAATGCTAATGATTGGCTTTTATATAGCTTTTTAATGTTTGCAAAGTGCTTTACATTCATTAGCACATCTGAGCTGACTCACAAACACACTGTGAGATAGGGAGTGAAAGCTTTATTCTTCTCATTTTGGAGAGTCAGAGGTTAAATAGCTTAACCTGACACATAGCTAGTTAGTGCCAGAGAAAGCATATGAATTCTGGTTTTCTTGACTCCAA
Organism: Sminthopsis crassicaudata; assembly: GCF_048593235.1. Taxonomy (NCBI): domain Eukaryota; kingdom Metazoa; phylum Chordata; class Mammalia; order Dasyuromorphia; family Dasyuridae; genus Sminthopsis; species Sminthopsis crassicaudata. The sequence continues at coordinate 577,579,512 of NC_133617.1, read as the reverse complement.
GTCTGCTTTTGTAGTCCTAACATCATATAGTCAGTTCAGATTTCTTACAAGAGGAAGAAAGCAAGAAAGATCATTTCTGTTCTTAAAATCTTACTCTTCAGTTCTTTCAAATTTTTCCAAATATTGGGCCCTTTTAAAAAAGAAATGAATGAAAAGGAAGAGAAGGGGCTTCAGAACAGATCAGATGGATGGCCCAGTGTATTTAAAAATATCATTTATTTCACCCAAATAATATTTGTTCCTAAATCAAGAACCATCAATGCAACATCATTAAGTCTTGTTTATGTGCCCTGGGTGGCTATGGCAATATAAAGTGCAAATACAGAGCTTTAATATATACCTGTCTTTGACTGCAACAAGAAAATGCCTAAATTTGGCCCATTGTGATGATTCCTTTCCATGGCAACCCCTCATTTGGAGTCACAAAGGCAGGATTATGTTTTGCAGGATACAATGGTCGAGAATGAGAGGGCTTTACATTGGCACAAAATGAGTGTCTCTGTTAATTAGGAGGAGCTATGCCGAATCAGAGACTGGGTTAGCTATGGGCAGCTCATTGACAAACCAAACATGGACAAATTCCCACAACATGGTGTGCTCCCATTGAGAATTTCTATGGGATTTTGTTTTTAAAGTATTCCACAATCATTTTAATCAGTTCTTCCCCAAACAGCTGTGTGGGTTGGCTAGAATGGCCTCCCTAATTTACCAATGAGCTTGGAGGGAACTTGAAGAAGAGGAGACAGAATCTTGTTCCTACTCTTAGGATTTAGAAGACATTTGAGAGGCCGGCTGGCACAGCTTTCTTAGGATTTGAATTCAAGTCCTCTGACTATAAAATTAGTGCGCTTTCTACTCTACCACATTGCCTCTGCTATTACACAGATAATGAAAATTCCAAGCCAGGCCTCATTGAGAATTATATCCCAAATTTATATATATTTATATGTTATATTATGTATATATATAATATATGCATATTATATATTATAATTATATCACAAATTGAGCTGAAATTTAACCCAGAAAACTAATGGAGGTGACAATGGAAAACAGGGTCCCACAGAGTCCACTGTACTATACCTGGATTAGGTCTAACCATGGAAAAACTTTCACATGGCTGCAATTCAGACTCATATTCTACAGTTCATCTCTCTTTAAGGTGCTGGTTTGATCAGGATTAACAGTGAGTTGCAGATTTTTCATCATTCTGCATTTGACCTCAACCTCTCATTTACATGCTTTAATTACCATTTTCTCACCATTTTTCTCCACTTGGACATCCTGCCCTTGCCCCTTTTTTTTTTTGTCCTGAATGGCTGTTGAACACCTGTCTCTACCAGGGTAAAGTAGGATTAGAGAGTACAGCTAAGCCTCCAGTAGGAATAAGCACATCAGGATGTTTCCGATAAGAACTCAAAATATGGCAGAATCCAGCAGCCACCTGGACTGGATACAAGGATGGGAACACGAAGACCCAGGTGGGAGGGAATGTCAACAGGAACAGGATGAGGCAGGATTCTGACTCAGGTAGGCACTGGTTGTCATGGTTATAATCAGATCAGCATGGGTCTTGGTAGCCGAGTGGGGCTAAAAGGGATTAGAGGTAATCCAGAGTCAGCAAGGTTTTGAGCAGGCAAGGAAGGGCTCAGGCAGGGCCAGTCACAGCCAAGAACTCCAAGAAAGCTTCAGAAGATTGCCATTGCTGACTGCAGCCTTTCCTCCTAGACCCAGTCAGCCCCATCCCTGGGAAAAAGCCTTCTACTTAGGACGATCTAGTTAGTGCTCCTCTGTTACAACACTGGGTTCTGGGAGTCATCTGCCTTCTGCAGATGGGAAAGTGTCTAAGAAAGCGCTTGTATCCCAGACCCACGCCCGGCACATTAATTGTGGTTATTCAGCCATGTCCAAATCTTCATGACCTCGTCCTTTCTTTCCATGGTGTTTTCTTGGCAAAGATACTGGAATGGCTATCCTTTTCCTTCTCTAATGGATTAAGGCAGAGTTTAAGTGAAATGTCAGGGTCATCTAGCTAGTATGAGGCTGGGTTTGAACTCAGGTCTATCCACTGAGCCACCACACTTGGCACATAGTAGGTGCTTAATAAATACTTGTTGAATTGAATTCAACTAAATTATAACCTGACATAGAGTATGCTAATAATATAAGATCACTTCTCTCACTTCCCTTTCCTTTCATCCTCTCCTCCCATATTGTGAAGGCCATTTCCCCTAACAGCAACAAGAAGAACTCTTAAAAAATTATTTTTAATTCTGAAAAAAGACATTTCCATATCTAATTTCTCCAAAAAAGAGGACTATGAAACCATGGATCTCTATTTCATACCACTTACTTTATATGTATATATATATATATATATATATATATATATATATATATATATATATATATATATATATATATATATATATATATATACATATATCTCTTCCCAGAAATCAGCTGGAGTCAGGATCACTAAACATCTTTATTCTTGATCTTTACCGGCCCCTCCAACGCCAGGTCACGAGTGCTAGAGAATTGTGAGTTCCACGACCCAAGTTTCTCCTACTCCTCCCACACAAGTCACTTCCCCCTCTTTGTCCCACCAATCAAGTCAGCACAGAACAGCTGGGGAGGGTCAACCTTCAAACAAGTTAATAGGGAACTGTCCAATTGGCAATTAGTCTCACGTGCTTCATTATCCAAGTGCATTGCTCAGTTCTAGCACTTTACATATATATATATATGTATATATACACACACACACATATATATATAATATTATACACACACACATATATATATATAATATTATACGCACACACACACACACACACACACACACACACACACACACACATATATAAAATATAAGAAATTCTACACATTTCAAAGATGTCCTAGTCTGTATTTCCTCTGAATTTTGTTTTCTTCTGTGCATTTTAAAGAATGTTTCAATGGCTCTCTTTTAGTGGATCAATATTATAGACCTGGTAGTGGTATTGCTGGATCAAAAAGTATATACAGTTTGAATCTGATATCTACACCAAGCGCTCTCTCTCTCTCTCTCTCTCTCTGTAATCTTTGATATTAGATCTTTTTTGACCCTCCCCTTCCCTAGCTCCCCACTATTAGTACCTTTCCTCAAACTTGCCTTTTATTTATTTCATGTACATCAAATAAGAGAAATAACTAGTTTGCCTCCTTTCTTCAGTCTTGTTTCTACACTATTTTATTCCTTTTACCTTTCTTTCTTTTTCCCCTCTTTAAGCTAGGAACAGATTCAGTTTCTTCTCAAATTCTGTTTTTAATCTCAATAACACTTTGAAGACATTAAGTTTCTGAAGGGATACTTGCTTCCTCTCACCCATTAGAATTGTAGCATTACATTATCATATTATATCATCACTCATTTCCTTCTAATTGTTTAAATATATTTACCTTTCTAGGTTTCTCTGGACATCCCCTCCTTTTTAAAAAAAATTCCCATTCTGTTTTTTTTTTTCCATCAGAAATGTTTGAAAGTACTCGATTCCACTAAAAATCTATTTTCCCTCTCTCTGGAGGATTATGTTAAGCTTTTCAGGGCAAACTACTCTTGGTTGCAAGCCCATATCTTTTGCCTTTTGGAATATTGTATTCTAACATTCTCATTTTTAGTAGAAGCTGCTAGGTCTTATATAGTGATTTTATATAGCCTTTTGTTTTGTTTTACTAAATAATGGTGCTCATTGAGTCCCTGACCCTGATCCTCTGGGTCCTTTGAACTACTGTTGATAATTTCCATCTTCTGGTTAGCTATTGCCTCCAGGATCCAATATCAAATTCTCATTTTGGTTTTTAAAGCTCTTCATAAATTGGTCCCCTCCTCTCTTTCAAGTTTCCTTATACCTTACTCCCCTCCACATGTTCTTAAGAAGCAGTGACATTGATATCCTTAACCCACTCAAGAAAGAAATGGCAAACCACTCCTGTATCTTTGCCAAGAAAACCACATGGATTGTAGATCACAAAGAGTGGGACACAACTGAAAACAACAACACAGCAATAACATATGTGTGTTGTATCCCTTGATAAGAATGTAAGTTCCTCGAAGTCAGAAATTATTTCATTTCTATCTTTGTATCCCCAGTTCCTACTGTGATATCTGGCACATAAATAAATTTATGTTGATAATTGAGCTGGTAAATCACTTATCTTTGCTAATTTCTGCTATTATACAATTTCACTAGAAACTTCCAAGGTTAAAACTCAATTAAATTTAGGTTAGTTTAAACTAAAACAAACCTAAATTCAGTTTTGACCTTGCTAATAGACTAAGCAAACAACATTCATTGAAATAACATAACAGAAAAGAATCAAAGTAAAACGATGGAAATCTAATTTCAACTTAATTCCCAAATAATTGCAACCTCATCTTTCCCTCCTAGGGAAAAAAATCACATCTAAGGTAAGCACTTTTGAAATGGAAGAAAATATGGGGAAGTATCTGGTGTGGTTGGACTTTAGGTTGAGCTCTTCATGTAAGTGGGATTTGGACCTCCTCCTGTTGAAATTACTTTGGTCTCCACAGTTTCAGGTACAGTAAGATCTTTTCAGTTCTCTTCCAGATATTTCAGTTTTTTTCACCATGCTTTTTATGGTTTAGATAGCAACACTGATATTATTCCATTCCTGAACTGGACACTGCCATCATTGTGTTTTTCTCCTTAATCCTACATTAACTATATAACAACAAGGGGAGTATTTCCTTATCTTTGTCCCAAGTCTTGGAACCCAGGACCTCATGGAAAAATGCAGTTTTTCTTCTAATTAGATGGGCACCTTTCATGTAAGTGTTATAGAAATAGTGGAAATTAATTTAGAAAATTTAGAAAGATGAAAGATGTAAGAGGGGTTATTTAAGTTTAAAGGATGACCAGGGATTGATATGAAGGCACAAACAGTATGATTGGAAGGGAAAGAGAAATATGTTTTCATGGATAGAGGAAGCAACATTTATAATAGCAGAATTATATCAAACAGGTGAGGTCCTGTTGGCTGGTTTGACCCAAGAGCATGAAAATGAGTACCAACATTATGTTTGCAGAACTTTTGTCTCTTTACCCAATGCAGAAAACATAGAATGAGTGTCTTTTTTGGGATCAGAAGGGACCAGAGAACAATATAACCAGCCTTGCGTATGAGGCAAAGTCTCATTTTCTCCTATATCCATGTCTTGTCTGTAGAGCCCCAAAGAAGAAGTTTCAAAGGGCATTCTGTGTTTGAAAGAGACACTAGAAAAAGGAAAGAAGAGAAGGGAGCTGACTAAAAGAATCTGGCCTATTAGCTTCAGTTGCACTTGGATCAGTCAGGAGACAGAGGAATGCTGTTCAGACAGTGATCCTTTCCAAATAAACACCATGGAGTGTAAGTAAAAAGATTTTCCAGCCAGACTAAATTTAAATGGCAGCAGCATGTATCAGGAAAGGGAAAGAAAGGGGGTGGAGAGAAAAGGCTTTAATTCTATTCCTTTTCTCCTACTACACAACTCCTTCTTATTATTGCATAGAAGTCACTGGGGACTGAACAAATTAGGAAAAATCACCAAAAGTATGTACCACTGTCCCTCCCACTTATATGGGCCAATTCAGTTGATTTTAGCCCTAGGAACAAGGCCCCTACCAGGATGGGACATGGAAAGCTGCTTTATTTTGCAGTTACCCTTGCCCTCCTGGTCCATTTCCAAGTCAGCCACTGATTCCAAGGATTCCCAGGAAGCTGGACTGTTTCCAAGGCTGGCTAGGGCTTCGGTCTTCTGTGCTGAGGAGTGCAAATCCCAGTTCAATTCTCAGTTACTCTGGGCTGAGCCTAGAGAAGATTTGAGTTTATTGATTGGCTCTGAATTTGACCCATCCGATTTGAATTCACTGATTGGCTCAAAAAAATGAGTTGGTCTCTAGTCATTGTCAGAAAAAGGGGGTAGCTTAATGCCAGGATTCAACCTAGTTTAGATAAGAGATCCTTAATCTTTTTTATGTCATGCTCCCCACTTTCTGGATAATCTGGTGAAGTTTACAGACCCCTTACTGTTTTTAAAAGCCTAAAATAAAACAAATAAGATTACAAAAGAAATCAATTATATTGAAATAGTTATCAAATTAAAAAAACAACAACAAAAAAGTTCACAGACCCCAAGTTAAGATCATGTCATTATTTTGTTGTAGTTAGACATTCCTCTGAGGGTGGGAATAATATTGTTTAGAAAAGAAAAGGAAAGGAGAAAGGCAATGTTTTTCTTTGCAGAGCTGATGTTTATCACAGCATACTTGGCACTTTGGTAGACCATGTCTTGGTTTCCCAGATTTCAGGAAGGTTGTTATATGGAATGGAGCTTTATATCTCCTGAAATTTATTTTCTTTTCCATTTACTAAGAGTTTTAGCACATAGGAGAATTAGAAGTACACAGCTAAAAGAGACCTCTAATTCCATGTTAGTCCCTCCCTGCTGCATGAATCTCCTTTAAAATTTTTCTTACAAGTTACCATCTAGACTCTGCTTAGGGGAACTTGTTACCTCTGGAGGCAACCCATTCCTTTTCCAAACTCCTCATTTTACAGATGAGGAAACCACAGCCTGGAAAGGTTAAATGACTCATGTAACCTCTACTGAGGTTTGTACAGCTGAATAATTTTAGATTTATTTCATTTTTTTTACAAGCAGAAATTTTTCGCTTAAATGAAAAACTGGGATGATGAAAATGGATTTGGGATATTTCCAAATTTGGGGGAGGAGCAGAACAGTGAAAAGATATAAGGAGTTATTACTTTAGCATTAACTAACTGAAGTTAGAGCATTGAAGCCCCAGTACAAACTCTGGTTATTGTATAGATCAAATTCAAAACACACAATTAGAAACATATGGAAGGAAAGAAAAGGCTATCAAGAAGTGCATTTTACTAGGTTGGGACAAAGATTAGATTAGTTCACAGATGAAAGGTCAACAAAATTGTAGAGTGATGCAATTTAACCCCCAATGGTTGAAATCTTACAAAGGACCTGTAATATTTAGATTATAACATTTCCTCTTCAAATAGTCCCAGTTCTTAAAATCTTGGTCAGCAACTGCTTAATTTAATTTCATAATTATTGTATAATTAAATTTAATATTCATAATTAATAATTCAATATTATAATCTATTAAATGCCTATGTGTATAAGATAATGTGACAGAAACTACAGATACAAAGATGGAAGATGAAGGTCTTAAGCTCACAGAGTCTAGTGGTGGTGGTGGTAAAAAGTAAATATTTATGGTATATTATTGAAATTAAAGAGATATCCAGATAAAAATATTTTAGGAAAAATGGAGGTGGGAAAGTCATTTTCAGTTGAGAATGAGGTGGGGGATGGCTCAGAGGTAGCACCTGAGATAATTCTTGAAGGAAGAAAAAATTTCCATTCTAGATGAGAAAATACATTCCAGACTTGGGGAATAGAATTCATCATGTTGGTAGAAGAGATCAAAATAATAATGAGGTATAGCTAGAATTTCAGGCAGGCTGAGGCTTAGATATATGAAAAAGTAAAATAGAATAAATCTGGGAGGCAATCAAGTAGTATATATTTAGCACCTACTATACTAAGACACTACTTTAAGTGCTTGAAGTTGATGTTACTTGTAATTGATTTTAGACTGTAGAGTGCTTTGAATAGGCCAAGAAATTTGTACTTTGTCTTTTCAACATTATAGAAGATGTTTTTACAAAAAAAATTTAGTATTAATTTTTGAAATAGAACAAGCATTTCCATAAAATAGTAGAATAAAAAAAAAAGATATTTGGACATAGAATTGCAAATCTATTTTGTACAAAATATTCCTTTAAAAATAAAATTGTTATCATGTAAAATTTCTCCCCTTTTTCTTCCACTCCTTCAACCCCCTCCCATGCTAGGAAGATTAATTTGACAGTTGAGTGAAAAATTGATTGGAGAGAAAATACTATAGACAAAGAGATCCATGAGGAAGTGATTATAGTAGTTCAGGCAGAGGTGATGAGGATCTGAACTGGGTTGGTGGCAATGAGAGAGAAGAGAAAGAGAGAAATTTGATAGACATCATTGAGATAGAATTGACAGGACTTGGCAACTACATGTGAGAACTCAGGGTAAAGAGAAAGATCAAGGATGTGTCTGGTCTTTTGAGCCTGGGTGATTGAAAGAACAGTAGTGTCATCAACAAACAGAGACACTGAAGGATTGTACAGTTGTTAATAGACAGCTTGGTGAAGACCTCAGGAAAGAGAGACGCTAGTTTTGGATATTTAGAATTAGAAGTCATCTGCATAGAAGGTAATAATTTAAACCATGGAAATGGGGGGATTTTTAAGGGAGATCAGTCCTAAGACAAAGCATTAGTGTTTATACATTAAAGCTCTAAGGACAGGAGCCCAAGAAAGAACAGTCAGAGAAGCAAGAAATAATTAAGAGAGCAATATTACATAATTTGAGAGAGGAAAGAATCTCTAGAATAACAAAAACTTAGATTTTGAAGGAACTTTAGGGACCAACTAATTCAACTCATATCTCATCGTAATAAGTATGATATTTGGGACACTGAAAGTAGTCAAATAGCTCATGTTTCACTTTCCTTTCTCCTATGGAAAGCCAGCATGTCACTGTTATTAATTATCCGGGGAAGGGGTGCAATATCTGATTTGATCACTAGGTGAAGTGCTATTTGAGCCATCAGTGTAATAATCAATCATCTCAGTTCCTTCCTTGGTTCATGATTTCCAAAAGATTGTGATGTCCTGATGTCCTTTCTAACCACAGAGTGCTCAGAATAGATATATTTAGACTCCTCCCCCCACTTCACTTCAAAACTTGTGGCTGCTGCTCTAGAGGTTCTAGAAAATGAAACAGACTATTGCTCCCCAAAATATGAGTTATAAAACTGATAATCTTTAGCATTTCTAGGTCTCCTACTTGATACCTGAATTTTTTTTTTGTTTTAGTTATGACCTCATGATGTTGCCAAGGGTCAGATATACTATGATTTACTAAACATGGTGAAAAATGAAAGGAATTGAGTTCTCCTAAGGAGTGACTGGATTGGGGGAAGGTCTGCTTCCAACCTTCTCCCAAACTCCCCCATCACTCTACCCCGGATTTTTGGATGTGCTGTCAGGGAATTCATGAGTTGCATAGACTTATGGATACCAAATACGAGGAAAGGAGCTTAATTCCAAAGAATATGGGAAAGCAGAAGAGTGATGGGAGGAATCATTTACTCTGTCCCTCTCAGTAGCAGCCAGTCACCCTTTTCGCACACTGGTCCCCATCTCTACTCCAGGATCTGCGTAATCTCTATAGGCTCATCTTAAAGTCAGTCACCATTTGTCTGACTGTCCAGCAACAGTAGCAACCAACACTGTAGCCACGACAGCCCAGGTCCGGCTGCTTCATCAGCTGTACCTGATAGAAGCGCAGCATTTTGAGTCCATTGACAGATACACGCATGGTGCAGCAAGTCTGTCACCACCAGCAGCAGTTGTTTCCCTTAGGGGCCATCATAGTTGTCAGGAAGTCTGAATCACGAGGGCAGCATGTGAAATAAGAGGCAGGCTATACATCAACACACAGATCTTATGTCCCTTAAAGCTATTGCTTGGATTTCTTCCCATCACCAACACACATTCCCTAAGAATTCTGGTAAGTAGGGACGAGTGATTGCTCTCCTGTGTACACCGTGATCATCATAAAACTCTTCACCAATCTCCTCTGCCCAAAACATAATTACTTTGTTCTCAGAGAAAAAAAATTCAGACATTCTGTGACCCTAAAACACAACCTCTATATACCTCAGTTTTCTTATCTGTGAAATGGAGATAATAACAGTAACTACCTGCCAGGGACATTAGGAGGATCAAATAAAATAATAATTGTAAAACATTTAGCATGAACATGCCTTATATTACTATATTCTTCATATTTATATTCTTCACCTCCAAGAGGTTTGAATATCTCTCCTTTTAAGAGAAGAGGCACCTATGCCTTTCAGAAACCTGTTTTACTTTGAGATAATTCTAATTATTTTTTCTCATATCAAAATTAAATTTGTCTCTGGGCAAATCTCACCCATTATTTCTAGTTCTGCTCTCTAGGGCTGATCAGAAAAAATCTAATCCTCTTTCATATGACAATCCATCAAATGCTCTCCTGCCAGCTATTATGTCCTTAAGCCTTTTCCAGGTTCCTTTCACCTACAGGTGTGGTTTTAAAGCTTCTCACCATTCTCCCACAGCTTGTCAATGTCTTAAATATGTTTTTTAAACCATTTATTTATATTTATTTAAACTATAATTTCGGGTCAGCTAGGTGGCGCAGTGGATAGAGCACCAGCCTTGAATTCGGGAGGACCCGAGTTCAAATCTGGTCTCAGACACTTAACATTTCCTAGCTGTGTGACCCTGGACAAGTCACTTAACCCCAGCCTCAGGAGAAAAAAAAAACAAAAAACCAAAAACCAAAACCCAAAAAACCAAAAAACTATAATTTCTAGGATTGAACAATCAGATGTGATTTGATCAAAACACATCAGTGGGCAGTATCCTGTACTCTGGATACTGTCTCTCTCTTGACATAGCCTAAACCCTGAGGGTCCTCCCCTCCCAGATTTATTTACTTATTTATTTAGTGTGGGTTTTTTTTTTTTTTTGGTTGTTGGGTTTTGGGTTTTTTTGGACTAGGTGAAAAAGGAGATTCTTTGCCTCAGTTGCTACCTAGCCTTAATTGTTGAATGATTGCAGCCTCAGTCAAACTGATATTTGTTGAAGACTTAAGCTTAAAAAGGCCAAAGTCTCCCATTGCATCCAGGACTATCTCCAGTCCTGATCTATATCTGGCTACTGGACTCAGATGACTCTGGAGGGGAAAGTGAGGCAGGCGATCTTGCCCAGCCTCCTTCACTTAAATCCAACTCACTTGCATGTCACAGCATCACATCCCTGAAGTCTCTCTAACAATAATAATCCATTCATATTTTTGACTGCCAAATCCTATTGTTGATTCATATTGATTCACAATCAGGGGTTGACAGACTATAGAGCCTGAGGGCCAAATCCACTAGGTTTCCTGATTTTGTAGGCTGGTAGCTAAAAATAATTTTTACATTTAAAAAATTTTATAAACCTTTATTTTAAAATTTAAAAGTTATTCTTGCTTTAAGACCCATAACAAAGGTGTGTGGGTTAGGTTCTGAGGCCATACTTTGACATTGAGTCTTTGATCCTGCTTGTGGACCCTCATTCCTCTAAGACTTTTAGACCATTTTCGTATACACTGCTGTGTAGACACACTTTCTCTATTTTGTACTTATAATGCTGATTTTTGAGATGCCAAGTAGAGTTCACTGGCAGTAATAGTTGTGATTTGAGATTCTAGCCTGGGAAGATTCCTCCATCTATCTTAGTTATCCAGGAAGCTGGGTAGTAGAGTGGGTAGTATGCCAGGCTTAGAGAAAGAAAGGCTCATTTTTTGAGTTCAAATCTGGCTTCAGCTGTATCACCTTGAGCAAGTCACTTCACCCTGTTTGCTCAGTAAAATATGTTGGAGAGAGAAATGGAAAACTACTACCATGTCTTTGCAAAGAAAACCTTAAATGTAGTCATGAAGACTTGGACATGACTGAACAATGACTAAACAATAACAGCACATCATTCAAGGGGGGGGTAGCTATCTCTTCCAGTTTTGATTCATTGGCAAATGTGCTAAACATTACAACCATACTTTCAAGGAAGTTATTTATAAAACTATCAAAAGCACAAAGCTAAAAATGGATCTCTGAGTTCTTCCAGCAGAGTCCTCCCTCCAAAATGACATTGACCTATTAGTAATCACTCGTTGGATTTGACCATTCAGACAATTCTGAATTCACTTATTATCATATAATCTATACCTTGTCATCTTGCTCATGAGTATGGTTTAAAAGATTTTTTTCAACTGCTTTAGGAAAGTCTAGAGTAACCACATCTACTATCTCAGAAAAAAGAAATGGCTTTAGTCTGGCATAATTTGCTCTTAATGAAGCTATTCAAAATTGTTCTGCTCACGACTTTCTTTTCTAGAGATTTGCAAGTCATAACTTTTAAAAAATTCAATATTTTTGCCAGAAATTTGTCAAGTCCCCTAGTCTACTATTAGAAAACTCTGCCCACTCTCTTCCTTTAAAAAATTGTGACAATTTCTTCTTTTCAACCTTCATCATAAATTTTTATCGATATCTTTGTTCTTACATCTCCATTTCCAAATATAACCCTATTCAGACAACGATTCTTTATTAATAAATAATGAAAAAAACAAAGAGAGAAAAACTATTCAGCAAAACTAATCAGTCCATAAATCAAGTCTTTCCATAGTCTCCCCCTGGTCCTCTTATAAAAGAAGTATATTTCCGTAGCTTCTCTTCAGAGCCAAGTTTGGTCATTATAATTCCAATGCTGTTTTGATTTTTCTTATTGTCATTTCCATTTCCATTATTGTAGTTATTGTATATATTGTTTTCTTGGCTTCATTTATTCAGACATGCTTCTCTGCATTCATTATGTTCATTGGTTCTTATAGCACAATAATATATTCCATCACATTTCATTTACCACAATTTACTTAACCACTCCCTAATTAATGAGTATCTGCTTTGTTTCCAGTTTTTTGCTATCATAAGTGAATATATAAAAACATATACACACATACACATATATGTAGCTTTATGTGCAACCTTTCTTTCTATCTTTAACAACCTTAGGGATATATCTTAGCAGAAGGATGATGGGTACAAGAATATAGGCATTTTAGCTACCTTTTTTTGCAAAACCCCAAATTGCTTTCTAGAGTACTTTCTGGGCCAATTAGCAATTCTACAAAGAGTACATTATTGGACCTCTTTCCACAGCCTCTCTAACATTGATTATTCTCATCTTTTTTATCTTTGTCAATTTCCTGAGAGTAAGCTTAAAAACTCAAAGTTTTTTTGATTTGCATTTTTCTTATTTTTAGAGATTTGGAGCAGTGTTTCCTGTGGTCTTTAATAGTTTTAAGTTTCTTCTCTTGAGAATAGTTTGTTCATAACTTTGATTGTCCATTGGAGATTGCCTTTTGTTCTTATATATTTTGTTATCTCATACCACTACACACCTGTCAGATTGGCTAAGATGACAGGAACAAATAATGACAAATGTTGGAGGGGATGTGGGGAAATTGGGACACTAATACATTGCTGGTGGAGTTGTGAAAGAATCCAGCCATTCTGGAGAGCAATCTGGAATTATGCCCAAAAAGTTATCAAACTGTGCATACCCTTTGACCCAGCAGCGCTACTACTGGGATTATATCCCAAAGAAATACTAAAGAGCGGAAAGAGACATATATGTGCCAAAATGTTTGTGGCAGCTCTTTTTGTTGTAGCTAGAAACTGGAAGATGAATGGATGTCCATCGGTTGGAGAATGGTTGGGTAAATTGTGGTATATGAAGGTTATGGAATATTATTGCTCGGTAAGAAATGACCAGCAGGAGGAATACAGAGAGGCCTGGAGAGACTTAAATCAACTGATGCTGAGTGAAATGAGCAGAACCAGAAGATCACTGTATACTTCAACAACAATACTGTATGAGGATGTATTCTGATGGAAGTGGAAATCTTCAACATAAAGAAGATCCAACTCACTTCCAGTTGATCAATGATGGACAGAGGTAGCTACACCCAGAGAAGAAACACTGGGAGGGGAATGAAAATTGTTAGCACTAATATCTGTCTGCCCAGGTTGCATGTACCTTCGGATTCTAATGTTTATTGTGCAACAAGAAAATGATATTCGCACACATGTATTGTACCTAGACTATATTGTAACACATGTAAAATGTATGGGATTGCCTGTCGTCGGGGGGAGGGAATAGAAGGAGGGGGGGTAATTTGGAAAAATGAATACAAGGGATAATATTATAATATATATATATATATATATATATATATATATATATATATATATATATATATTTTGTTATCTCAGTGGTCTTTTAAAGATTACTGACAATGGCTTGTCAATCACATCTTATAGTTCTTACAGTACAAGTAGTTCAATATAATAATATATATACAAAAATATTACTTTATAGGTACACATATGTATATATATATAAATGTATACATATATTATGTATTATGTTCAGAGCACTGTGCTAGGTAGTGGGGGGAAGTGATAGAAAGTTTAGATCTGATATGGTCCATATCATGGAAATATATAATATATTATAACATGTTTATTATTATATATTTCAGAGTAATATATTTATTATATATATTATATAAATGATTAGAAAGTTAGAAAAAAGTAAAGTCTTATAAGGAAACTATTAATCTTTCAATCTCCCAACTTGGGGCTTAATTAGAATGACTGAATGAGGGAAAACCTATATAGTGTACTACATTTAATTGGCAAAAGATCTCAGTCCATATAATGCTTCACCTCATCTCACTAACTCAAGCCATCTTGCCATCTTCTTGCTGCTTGTGCATTGTACACTTTGCCTCTGCTGCCTTCTATCCTCCTTATCCCCCTTCCCCCATCTCTTTCCACTTTGTTTTTGGGCAGAATAATCAAGTTACTAATACCACTGCTCTATTACTTTTGGAAGAGGCTTGTCAATTGACGTGCTTATGATTCTTTTGATCCTTCAATTCATCAACACTGTAACTTACTAGACCTTCCATTCCCTGGATCCCCTTACCCTATATATTGTCTTCTCCTATTAAATTATAAGGTCCTCTAGATTAGAGAGCATCTTAATTTTTGTATCTCCACATTCCTTGTATGTAGCACATAATAGTTTAGCCTCACATATAAGACATATTTAAGAAATGCTTTTACAACAACCCATCTCATCATTCATAGGGAAAGTTGTTTCTCACTGAGGGCAGTAGGGGGAAGACATTTCAGTTGGGCTTGAATAGAATTATACAGGCAAAGAGAGTAAAGATATTTTATGTTAAGGGAGCAGCCCAAGAAAAAACATGGAGATTTTAAAGAGTGTCAATGCTACAGAAAGTTTTTGGAGAATGAGATCTTTGAAAATTGCTATCATTGGTGACCTTCAGTAACAGTTTCAATGGAGTGGTGAGATTGGTACATAGGTAGTGAGGGGAAATGGATAAAAATAAACTCAATACAGCATACATTTTTAAGCACCTACTCTATAAAGACATTTTCTAGCATAGAAAGTATAAAGACAAAAATGAAACTATCTACTCACAAGAAGCTCATTTCTATAAGAACTAGAGGAAAAGGAAGCAATAAGTATAGGTTACTTTTTGAAGAGTTTAACAGTAAAGGGGCAGAGAGGCAGCTATGTGGCTCAGTGGATAGATCAACTGGCCCTGGAGTCTGAATGACCTGAGTTCAAATACGGTCTAGACCCTTGATACTTATTAGCTGTGTGATCCTGGAAAAGTCACTTAACCTTGATTGCCTCAGAGAGGAAAAAGACAAAAAAAAAAAAAAAACAATAAAGGGCAAAGTGAAATGGGATAGCAACTTGAGAGGATGATACAATAAAAATAATTTGCAATTAGAATTGAGGAAAGCTGAGAACATTTATAGCTAGAGGGGAAGGAGCCAGGAGAAAGAGAGGGAGAGAGGGAAAGAAGGAAAGAAGGAAAGAGGGAGAGGGAGAGAAAGAGAGCGAGAGAGAGAGAGAAAGAGAGCGAGAGAGAGAGAGAGAGAGAGAGAGAGAGAGAGAGAGAGAGAGAGAGAGAGAGAGAGAGAGGAGAGAGAGAGAGAGAGAGCTTACTTCTGGAGGCTAAGGGAATAAGACCAAGTAAAAGGGAAGGAAAGAAAGAAGGGGAATTTCCTTTGGTAATAAGAAAGACAGCAACATCAACTCCTAATGCTAGCGAGAACAAAGAAGAAGAGGAAGATAAAGATCTAGGAAGTTTTCAAATTGTGGAGAAGGAATGCTGAATGAATAGACAAAAGATGGCCTTAGTATCCCTCATCAGTTTGAAGGCTAAAGTCATTAACTAAGAGAGGTTATGGGGTGAAGTTGGGGAGTGGAGAAAAATACAAAGGATGAGACTGAAAAGTATGATAGGAGTTACTTGGAGATTAATTTTAAAAAAAGGTATTACTATGCATTAGTGAGGTTCCTTTTGAGGTAAAAAAAATATTGAAATAAACCAGCATATTTGGGTAACTTTCTCCAAAAGGTTTGGGAGTGGGAGAGGAGATGGTTTACTATAAGGGTCTAGGTCAGGGAAAAGCAGGACAGGAATTATGGGGGAACAAGAGGACAAAGAATTCAAGGCCATATAAGGCTCATTGGGTCAAGGCAATGAAGGAAGGAAAGAAAAGACAGGAAGGGGTATTGTAATAGGAGTTTAGGAAGAGATTGAGGTATTAGAGTTCCCATGAAGGCAAAAGAAAATATTCTAGAGGAGTAAGCCTGGGAGATTCAGGACAAGATGAAATAAAGATAAAAAGATACAATTTCAGATGACAATATCTTGGAAGGGAGCTGGTGGGGAAATTGTGGTTAAAAGCCTAACTTCCCTCTGGGTAGTTGAGGCAGAGAGGGTGGAGGTTGTAATAGTTAGGAAAGCAAAAGAATTGTGAGTCTAAAGGGTTGGAAGGGACATGATGTAAAAAGTACATCCATTAAGATAATTGCAGGGGATGTAGTGAAAAGATTTTGAGCCAGGTACTGAAGTCATCATTTGAACAAAGTGGAAGAAGGACCTGTAGGTCAATAAATACCGAGGACATCAGTCTGGATAGGGAGATATAATCTTCCTACAAAAATGAGTTACAAAACAAGAGCCCAGAAAAAGGTCTTCTGTGTATTGATCTATTGTGAAAATTTGATTGTGATAGCATATGCATTTCATTTCCTTTTTCCTATTCTGGCACTGATTGAATGCCTATAAATTCTATAGGTGTAGGCCTTAAAAAACATAAAAGGGGAAAGGGAATAGAATTAGAGCTTAGAACAACTTGTTCCATAAGGTTCAGATGAGTCATCTCCACAGTAATGAGCAATGTGTCAGCCAAAGCCAAAATAATGTGTAAAAAGGTCCCATCCATTATTATTCTGGAGGCAATCTGACTACCAAGGACACTCATTAATTTATTATAGAGCTGATTGATTCCTCCACCTTGTGTAAATCAACAGGACCTGGACTTGTTTGCTATCCTAAAACTACAGTAGTGTGCATTTCAATGAAGCTGAGTTAGCCTAGTATAATAGATTTTTTACCCATAACACTAACTCTGCATCCCTCCCCTCATTTCCAGTTTTACTCATGTTTTTCTTAAGCTCTAAGCAAAGTTGCTAGGTGGCACAGTAGATAGAGCACAACACTCTAAATTAATACAATATGAGTTCATATCCCAAAGGGCTATCAAACTGCGCATACCCTTTGATCCAGCAGCGTTACTACTGGGCTTATATCCCAAAAAGATTTTAAAAGAGGGAAAAGGACATACATGTGCAAAAATGTCTGTGGCAGTCCTCTTTGTAGTGGCAAGAAACTGGAAACTGAGTGGATGCCTATCAATTGGAGAATGACTGAATAAGTTATGATATATGAATGTTATGGAATATTATTGTTCTATAAGAAACAATCAGCAGAATGATTTCAGAAAGGCCTGGGGAGACTTAACATGAACTGATGCTGAGTGGAGTAAATAGAACCAGGAGAACATTGTACACAACAGCAAGAAGATTACACAATGATCAATTATATGATGATGGACGTGGCTCTCTTCAATAATGAGATGATTCAGGCCAGTTCTAATGGTCTTGTGATTAAGAGAGTCATCTCCCCCCAGAGAGAGGATTGTGGGGACTGAATGTGAATCATAACATAGTATTTTCACTTTTTTGTTGTTTGTTTGCATTTTATTTTCTTTCTCATTTTTTCTTTTTGATCTGATTTTTCTTGTGCAAAATGACAATTGTGGAAATATGTATAGAAGAATTGCACATATTTAACCTATATTGGATTACTTGCCATCTGAGGGCGGAGGTAGATAGAAGGGAGGGAAAATTTTTGAACGCAAGGTTTTGCAAGGGCAAATGTTGAAAACTATTTATACATGTGTTTTGAAAATAAAAAGGTTTATTAAAAACAATATGAGTTCAAATCTTGTCTCAATACATAGACACTAAGTAAGTCACTTAAACTCTCCTAATATGGTTCCTCATCTATAAAATTAGGAAGCTGGATTAGATTATCAGTAAAGCTCTTTTTAGTTATAAATCTATTTTCTACTGAAAAGGGCAGGAAATACTGTAAGATCATGCTTTGACATTGGGCCATCGATAGGAAAAGGGTCACAGGATAGCACACTGGGTTTGTGTGTTCTGTCTATTGGCATCCTTTGAATGAGAGGATCCAGTACTAAAATACATTTTAACTCTGACCTGCACTGAGTTCTATACCAAGATGCTAATATATTTACTTTAAGTTTTGACTGTAACTCCCAGATGAGGAATCACACAATGTTTATAACTCTCGAGAAAAGAAAAACAAAAGGACAAAAGAACAGCAACAAAGAACAATACATCCTCATGGTTTTCAAGTTTATGTTTAGATTCAAATCAGGATCACCAACATTCTATGAAAAAGGTTGTAAGGATTCAGGGAGGGAAATGATCAAACCAAATCTCCTGAGATCACATAAGAGTAGGCAAACAAACTGATTTTTCTTTACCCATT
This sequence comes from Sminthopsis crassicaudata, assembly GCF_048593235.1. NCBI lineage: Eukaryota > Metazoa > Chordata > Mammalia > Dasyuromorphia > Dasyuridae > Sminthopsis > Sminthopsis crassicaudata. Next base: position 577,560,758 of record NC_133617.1, on the reverse strand, counting down.
TTTCTGCTGCTTTCCTCCCTTCAGAGAACTAAGGGGTGAGGGGGTGGGGGGTTGCTATGGTAACTGAGGAGTGCTTGTTATGGTCCATAAGTGACTGACTGGTGCATTGTTCTCTGAATTTTAAAGTTATCATAATAGCAAATCGTGAGCATGAACTGTGAAGCGTAGTGAAGAAGTTCCTGAATTGGAGTTGGGATAAATCTAGGACTAAAGCCTGATTCCAATGCTTACTTGCTGTGTGACTTTAGGCAGATCACTGACTCAGTTTACCCATGTTATTTCCTTTTGTGCCTGTACCCTTAGTGCTTAGTACAGTACCATGCATATAGTTGGTGCTTAATAAATGTTTGGATTGTATCTATAAAATGGAAATAATGATAAGCCTTTATGTAAATATCAAATGAGTTATTGTATATGAAGCATTTTGCAATCCTGAATGCACAATGTACACTTTGGTTGTTCTCAGGTAACATTGTTACATCATTGAAGTACCATGGAGATCTGGAAGCTGAAACTGATCAAGCCTTGTTCCGTATTATAACAGATTGTATAAAACAGCATGTCCCAGGTAAACAGGGTTTATATAGAAACAGGGTTTTTGGTGAATTGAATTTTTTGTTTCAGACGTTTGAGAAATCGAATGACATGAAACAAGCATGAAAAGGTAGATTTGAACTGAATTGTGAAGGGCTTTAAATGTTAAGATGAGTAATTTTTATTTTATCCCAGAGAACAGAAGGAGTTACTGAAGACATTTGAGAAAGGAGGTGACATGATCAAAACTATTTTAGGAAGGCTACTTTGGCAGCTTCTATGGAAGATGTCCTGGAGAGGGGGAAGACTGAAAGCAGGGAGGCCAATTGTACACAATTGTCCAGATAAGAATTGATCAGGGTCTAAATTAGTGTGCTGACAATGGGAATGGAGATAAAAGGTACAAGAAATGTTATGAAAGGAGAGTTGATGAGACTTGGTAAATTATTGCATATGACAGGGGATGAGGGAAAGGATGCTCAAAGATGAGTCAAGGATGACTACCAAGTTGGAAAGGAGAAAAATGACAATTTCTCTTTTATATTGATTAACAATTATTGAATTAGAACTAATTTCCTATTAGTACTATTTCTATTTCCTCATTCAGACATTAGCCCCTTTAGGTTATATAGTTAGCCTTTGAAAGGCAGAACTGATCATAAGATGAAATATTGGGTGAGATGCAGCCAACTGGAAAAACTTAGATTTGCTCAAAAAATAAAGAAATTCTTGTTTGGGTGAATTGGTGGATTCTGGTCCACTGTGTTTTAGTTAGACAAGAGGCTGGTAGATTACAGCAATGTAAATCTGGAGTGGGTGATCTGGACAAATAGAGTAAACTTTAAAGGAGGACAGCTTGAGTAATGGTGGTAGAGGAAGTGGCAATGAGAAATAAGGAGTATGCCTACCCACTCCCAACGAACTAGAACACATTTTGAATGCAAATGCTACGAACAAAGCTAGATAAAAACTAGAAAGAGAAATTTCATTTTGAATAATTACAAAATATATAAAACATCTAGGAGTTAGTCATCTAAGACACATTCAAGATTGATATAAATATAATTTCCAGACACTCTATATAAAAATAAAGGATGATTTAAATTATTGGGGAGATATACATTATTCATTGTCAAGTGAGGTAATAGAATTAAATGACAACAGTAATCAAATCAATTTAAATATTTAGTGCTATAAAGCAACTTTTACAGAAGTAGAAAATTATAAAGGAGTTATTCATAGAATCAGAAAAACAATAGCAAAACTCATTTGGAGGAATTAAAAGTCAAGAATCACAAGGAAAACCATGAAAAAAGGTAAGAACAAAAGAAAACTAGTATTATATTCCCAAGAAAACTAGTATTATATTCCCAACAGTAATCATCAAAATAATTTCATACTAGTTAAACATATGGGAAAGCAAATTAGTAGAATAGATCAGACAAAAAGCAAGAACAAATCCAGGGTTCCTGCTATGCACTTTTTACTTTATTTTTTCCCCTTTCCTCCCTCCCACCCCCAAGCAGGCTACTGTTAAGCACATATATATTTATGTATACATACATACACACATGTACATATAACCACGTACACACATATTTATATAGATACATATGTATATATACCTACACAAATATATAAATAGCATATGCTCATACATCTAAAACAATATTAACATGACTGACATGAATGTAGATTTCTCTCTTAATCTTTTTTAAGTTTGACTTCACTCCTCCATTTTTTAAAATAAATTCTACTCTTCAACATTGTTATTATGTTTGTGTGTATCTTATTTTCTAACCCTGCTAACTCTTTTACTTTACTTCTACCTGTTAACTTGCCTATTACTTAACCTTCTCACCATTCAAAATCTAGTGTACATTAAACCCAAGAACACAAACTACTAAAGAAAGGACTATGACAATATACTGATTTCTGGAAAAACTGGAAAGCAGTTTGGCAGAAATTAAGTTTAGACCAGCATCCTATACAATATACTAAAAAAAGTTCCAAATTGATCAAGGATCTTGATATGAGAGGATATGTCATAAAAATCATAGCAAAAAAGAACAAAACTAAAGGAGATCAAATAGATATACTTTTCAGATTCATAGATTTTTGGGGAACATTCATAAAAAAAAGACAAAGGAGATCAGAAGAGGAAAAAATATGTAATTTTGATGTTATAACTAAAAAGCTTTTTCCAAATAAGAAAATAAAAGTAACTAGAATAAGAGAAATAACTCACTAGGGAAAACTCTTTAAGTCAAATGCTTCTGTTAAGATTTAATATTGAAGTTACATAAGGAATTGATGCAAAACATAACCTTTTTCTAGTAAAGTTTTCAAAAGATATGAATAGTTTTTAGAAGGAAAAATGCAAAATGATTAATAACTACAAAAAGTATTTAATTTTACTTCAAAGCAACTATGATATTTTATATAACATTTATCAATTTTTTTCAAAGGTGCTAAGAGATAAAAATAGTAAATATGGTAGGGATATTTTTGGTAGGGCTGTGAATTAATTCTATCAATTTTAGAAAGGAGTTTAAAACTATGCTAGAAAAAAGATTACACTATGGCAGAAACTAGGCATGGACCCACACCTAACACTATATACCAAGATAAGGTCAAAATGGATTCATGATCTAGACATAAAGAACAATATTATAAACAAATTAGAAAAACATGGGATACCTAGTTTACTTCTCAGATCTGTGAAGGAAGAAGGAATTTGTGACCAAAGAAGAACTAAAGATCATTATTGATCACAAAATAGGTAATTTCAAATTATATGAAGTTAAAAAATACAAACAAAACTAATGCAGACAAGATTAGAAGTGAAGCAATAAACTGAGAAAACATTTTTACATCCAAAGGTTTTGAAAATGTCCTCATTTCTAAAATACATAGAGAATTGATTCAAATTTATAATACTCCAAGCCATTCTCCAATTGAAAAGTGGTAAAAGGATATGAACAGACAATTTTCAGATGAAGAAATGGAAACTATTTGTAGTCACATGAAAAAGTGCTCCAAATCACTATTGATCAGAGAAATGCAAATTAAGACAACTCTGAGATACCACTACACACCTCTCAGATTGACTAAGATGACAGGAAATGATAATGGACTAAAGTTGGAGTTGGGAAAACTGGGACACTAATGCATTGTTGGTGGAGTTGTGAATGGATCCAACCATTTTGGAGAACATTTTGGAGCTATGCTCAAAAAGTTATCAAACTGTGCACACCCTTTGATCCAACAGTATTACTATTACTCCCAAAGAGATCTTAAAGGAGGGAAAGGGACCCACATGTGCAAAAATGTTTGTGGCAGCCCTCTTTGTAGTGGCAAGAAACTGGAAACTGAGGGGATGCCCATCAATTGAGAATGGCTGAGTATATTGTGGTACATGAATATTATGGAATATTATTGTTCTGTAAAAAATGCCCAGTAGGGTGATTTCAAAATAGTCTGGAGAGACTTACATGAACTGATGCTGAGTGAAATGGGCAGAACCAGGAGATCATTATACACAGCAACAAGACTATATAATGATCAACTCTGATGGATGTGGCTCTTTTCAACAATGAGATTACTCAAACCAATTCCACTTGTTCAGTGATGACGAAAGTCATCTACATCCAGAGAGAGAACCATGGGAACAGTATGTGTTCGCAACAGCATTCTCACTCTGTCTCTGTTGTTATTTGCTTGCATTTTTTTCTTTCTCAGTGTTTCTTTTTCTTCCTTCTTGATCTGATTTTTCTTGCGCAAGATAATTGTATAAATATGTATACAGATATTGGATTTAATGTGTATTTTAACACATTTAACATGTATTGAACTACTTTCTAGGTAGAGGAGGGCATGGGGGGGAAGGAGGAGAAAATTTGGAACAAAAGGTTTTGCAAGGGTCAATATTGAAAAAATTACCCATGTATATGCTTTGTAAATAAAAAGCTTTAACAAAAAAAGAAAAAAGATTACACTTTTCACATTTTGACCTGGTGATATGACCAGGTAGATATTGACCTGTCTGACCAAGGAGGTCAAAGACTCAAAGAAAAGTCCATATTCAAAAAATAATTATGGCAGCACTTTTCTTGATAGTGAAAAACTGGAAACAAAGTAGACATCCAGTGACTGGGGAATGGCTGAACAAATTGAGCTTTTTGGTTGAAATTAAAAAGCATTACTTATATAAGAAAGAAATTTGAGGAATTCAGAGAAATTTGGGAAGACATATATACTGATGCAGAGTGAATAATATATAAACAATATTAAAATACACTAGGACTCAAATCAATGCAATATCTATTTTTAACTATAGAGAATTGATGATGAAATTTAATAGACTCCTTTTGGAAGAGATGTGATGGACTATATATATATATATATATATATATATATATATATATATATGGAATGAGGTTTGTGCTGTAAGCTATGGCTAATATGCAGTCTTATTTTGCTTAATCATATTCTCTCGCAAAGATGAGTTCTTATAAGGTCAGAAATGGGGGCAATAGGGAAATTAAAGAAAATTTTAAAAGCATTAGTAAAATTTTAAGTTAAAAAATTTAAATCTAAATTCAAATTTGCATGCACAGAATCACAGGATCTGAGAATTAGAAAGGACTTCAGCAGAGATCTAGGCCAAATCACATGCAAAAGAAATCCTATTATTTTCCAGTCTCTGTCTGAAGACTTCCCTCAAGGCAGCCAGCCTCTTCTACTGAGCTTTGGTTAATGCTAAATACTATAAAAATACTTTTCTTTACATCATGCCTGAATTTGTTTTTTTTCTTCAGCTTCTTGCTATTTTCCTATTCTCTGGAACCAAATGGAATAAGTCTAATCCATCTTTAATGTGATAGTCCATCAAATTGAATTTTTCCATTTGAAGACATCATGTTCCCAAATCTTTTTTTCTAGACTACAGAGGCCCACGTCCTTCAGCTGGCCTTCATGTCATGGACTTAACATCCTAGTTGTCCTTTTCTTGATGTTACCTATATGCTTCTTAAATGGTGCACAGAATTGAACACAATGTTCAGTAGAATTGTCATTTCCTTATTCATGAAAGCCAGGACCCTCTTGATGCAACCCAAGATCATTAGCTTTTTTTGGCTTCCAGTTCAAATTGAGCTCGCAGTCCACTAAAACACCCTGATCTTTTTTTTTCAGAATAACTGCTGGCAGAACATGTTCCCCTATTTTTTTGTCATCTTATACTTGTGAAATCAATTTTTTTTTTGCTCAAGTTTAAGACTTCAAATTTTTCTCTGTTGACTTCAATCTTATTAGATTCAGTCAAATGCTTTATCCTGACAAGTTTCTAGCCTTTTGAAACCTGATTTTCATCTGGTAGGTTCATTTGGTAATTTCCCGTCTTTGTGTCATCTGCAAATTGAAAGAGCAAATCATCTGTGACTTTACTCACTGATATACATGTTAAAAAGCAGAGGTTTCAAGCATACATTTCTTGGTCACTCTACTGAATACCTTTTGCCACAATGACATTGAAATATGAACAACTATTTTTTGAATTCAGTCATCACACCAAATTCTGAATACTGATTCTATTATTATCTATCATAAGTCTTTATCTCTTCATTTTCTCCCCAAGGAGAGTATATGATACTTTCTCCAAAATTTTGCTCAAATCCGGTTAGCTATAGTCAAAACTGTTATTTGTTCTTGAAGAGGACCAGGGCATCAGAAAGGTGATGCTTTAACATGCAAATGAATTGGAATTAAGTGAGGGAGGGCTGAGCAAGGTCACTTGCCTCACTTTCTTCTCCAGAGTCATCTGCAACCAATGGTAAGATATATTTCAGAATGACTGGAGATAACCCTGATGCAATGGGAGACCTTAGCCATTTTAAGCTAAGGGTTTCAAAGATCCATTTTAGAAGGCAGTGGATAGAGCACTGGTCCTAAAGTCAAGAGGAACTGAGTTCAAATCCCTCCTCAGATACTTACTAGCAGTATGATCTTGGGCAAGTCATTTAGCCCAGATTGCCTCCAAATAAAACAAAATAAAAATAAAAGTGAGATCAGGATATTCCCCCTCACCCTACCATGTCCTATTTTAGTAATCCTGTCAAAAAAGAAAAAAGTGAGAGAAAAAGAACTCCCAACTATGCAAATTATACCAATATTCAGTAACCTTCAGTATCAGAAAGTTCTTCATTATATTTAACTTGTTAAATTTCGGTTTCCAAGTATTCTAGCTTGGTTTTCAATGTCTTCACAATGTGCTGTCATTCTTCTAGCAGGTAGTTCTTAAAACATCCTTCTCCTTGTCATCCACACCCCACTCCCCCAGTGAATTTTATATTCCATACTTAAATCAGTCATTGCTGGTCCTGTGTAAGTATAGAGATCCACTGTACTAAACTTAGATAAATGTCCCATTTCCTAGCTTCCTGACGAACAAGAGTTTGCATATGTAGTGGGTTGGAAAGCAGGACCTTTCAGTCTTAATGCAGAAGAAGAGAAAACTTGGGGATTTTCTGTGCGTTCCTGGAAGGTTAAGAAAGGCAGAACTTCTGTAGAAAATAAAATTTCAGTTTATGAAAGAAATCTTAGGGAGAGAAAAACAGATCTGCAAAAAAAAATCCCAAAGAAAACACTTCTAGGGACTGCTGGTGCTGGGGAGAGCATGAAGGAGGAAGGAGGGCTTTCCACTCACACTAATTGCCAGGCAGAAGGAAAGGAAGGAAAAATAACATGATTAGCATGTTTCCCCTCCTTCCTAGATTGAAATGACAGAAGTGAGGCAATCTGCTGTTTGTGCAGAAAGGGCACAGGGGAGGAGGGAAGGGAACATCTGCTCTAAGAAACTGTTTTTAAAATGGAGAAGGCCCACAGTGAATTCCATCCATGGAAAGGAAGGGAGGTCGGAGGAAGGGTAGAGAGAGGTTTGGAGAGATGACTGCCAAGAAATCCCCAAGCTGTCACTGGGTTTGGGGGAAGAGGGCTAGTGGTGTTTTCTCAGTCAATTAGCAACCTTTTCTATTTTATGTGCATGGATGTGTTGGTAAATGTTTAACAACTGGCTCTCCAGGAAAAAAAATACTGTATGCATAATACACTTTGAAGTTTAATTTGTATTACAACATTTTTTCCAACACTTTCTTAGGTCTAGACAATCAACAAAATGATGCATCAAGCCCTGATTTGTAGTTTGCTGATTTCTGAAGCAGAAATACTCACAGCCCAGATGTCAAGTAGATTTGAGCTGGATCCAGCCAAACCTCAACCCCTGAATGTTTACTATATATAATATACCTTATTAGGCTGGAAGAATATATTTCTGCCTACTCCAGATAAGAGAAGTACCACTTAACCTTCAAATTCACTGCTTTTGATGCAGCCTTCTCTTGCCTAATTTAGCATGGCCACTCTTAGGTCAGACAGAATCATGAAAGAAAATTCATTAGAGAGATACAGCTGGGATAATCAGCTAGTCTTCAACTAAAATCCTTCAATAAAAAGGAGATATATCAAAATATGCTATCTGACCTCTGTTGTCCAGACCCTTAGGCAGAGTCCCTGCCAATGCTATCTAAGAATCCTGGCCCCTGCCATCTTCTGTACCACCGCTAAACTTTTAGGATTTTGCAAACCTTTCCATTTCCCCATAGTGGAAATCTCTTGTATGTGCTTTCTTTCTCAGAGTGTGAGTTCCTTGAGAGTCAAGATTATCTAGAGCTTTCTATTTGTATCTCTAGAACTTAGCAAATAAGTAGTGCTTATTAAATGCCTTACATTCATTCATTCATGCAGTAGTATTGTTTACATCGTTCACATATGACCTGCTTCCTGCAAACCTACGGAGAAGTAGCTGTTTTGTTTAATTGGTTAATAAATTAATTAACCAAAAAGGTAGACTTATATAGGATTTAGCCACTAGGTGGTTCTACACACAAGGTGTGTAGGGGTTTCCATTAGGGGGAACAGTAGTACACCTGTAAGAACCTCCCAAAGAGGTTGCAATTTCTCCATTACCCATCAGCCTATAGACACAGGCTTCTTCTCACCTCCTGGAACTCATAGGGTTTGCAGACTTTATGGCACTGGTCTTGAATCAGTATCAATTTAAGAAAAATAGAATATCATTCTAATACATTAAAATTATGGAAATCCTGCTTGACTCACTTCCATACCATTTCTGGGAAACGTCTTTTCTTTGTCCACCAACCTCATTCATAATATTTAGTCAATTGACTTTTCAGGGGCCGTAATTGTTTAAGATAATAAAGTCAAATTGCTGGGTACTTGCCAGTTATTCTCCTCTGGTGGAATGCTTCATTTAACCATCCTACTACATCCCTTCCCAGCCTGGGAAGGATCCCAGAAAAGATGAAGGGCAAATGGATTATAGATTTGGAAAGTGCATGGATTAGTTCTACAAATAACAGGGGCTGGGGATAAGTGCTAGGGATTGGATTCAGTCTCTTGGCAGATTCTTAGCAGCTTCTGAGTTGCCTCCAGATTGATCCAGAAGAGGATTCTGACTCTTCTTGGGCACCTCTCTTGTCTCAGATAAGCTCTGATCTTATATCTTACCCAGGACCTCGACCTTAATCTTCACCTGTCCCATGGTAGCTCTTCAGCCTTTGTCCAAATTCTTCCTCTGCCATTCCCCTCTCAGGATGTAGCAGCAGCCTGGGAGTGGTAGTGGCAAGTAGCTGTTAGAAAACTCTCAGAGGTTGTTGTTGCATGTCCAAAGTTCTCAAAGAGGATCATGACATCAAGAGGGGATGCCATGACTTGCAAGTGAATTGGATTTAAGTGAGGGAGGCTGTGCAAGGTCACCTGCCTCCCTCTCCCTTCTAGAGCCATCGGGGTCCAGTGGCCAGATATAGATCAGGAGGAATAGAGATGGCCATGGAGACAATGGCCTTTTTAAGCTAAGATTTTCAGCAGGTCTCAGTTTGTTTAAGGCTGTATAGTAAGATTTGATGTTAGGACAGGAGACACTTGCAAGCCATTGAACAGTTAACAAAAGGAGGTTTACTTTGCCATAATACAGCAAGGATATGCAATAAGAAAAAGGGGACATTTTAATCTTCTTTCTCTAATGCAGTGACTTAAGGTGGTCTCCCTAAAAATTAAATCTGTCCAAAAGTGTAATGGGCTGTCTCAGGAAGTAACAAGTTGCTTATCAGTAGAGCATTAAGAAAAATATGTTGATAATAATAATAATAATGATAATAATATATTTATTTAGCACTTACTATGAGTCAAATATTAGGCTAAGACTTTTATAATGATTATCCCATTTGATCTTCACAGCAACCCTGGGAAGTAAGTCTATTATTAAGATGCTCATTTTACATACAAGGATACTGAGGCAACAGGTAAGTGACTTTCTGAAGATTACACAGCTGCTAAGTATCTAAGACCAGATTTTAAGTTAGGTCTTCCTGACGTAGGCTCAACACTTTATGTATGGAGTCACTACCTGCCAAATAAAATTGAATAAAATATGCTTAATGAATAGAGTTTGATGACAGAAAATAGCTCACAGATGGGCTATGGCATTTTTGGTAGCATATAGGAGAGGGGAGCACTGGCCATCTCTCAGAATTCCTGAATTCTAGTCCCGACTTTGCCATTCACTAGTAATGTATTCTTAAACATCTCTGGGTCTAAATTTTCTCAGTAAAAATGGAGAGGGCTGGATGAGCTAATCCCTAAAGTCTATTCTAGCATAGCATTCTATGGTCAAGTCAAGTTATGAGAAGTTATTTGAATGGTTTCCCTAGATAGCCAGGCAGCTTGAGATTGTCATTTCAGTCATTGTCTCAATATGCCCTACTGCTCATCTCTTAGGTATTATTGAATTCCATGGATTGTTTGCTGATGCTCTGAGCCAAAAGATTTCTAACTCCAAGCCTAGAAATTCCAAAGGGACAAATAAGCCTTAGTATGGAGAAGGTTTGTGACTCAGAGACAATTCTAGATTCAAGTCAATCTTCTCAAAGCCTGTTTGAAAAACTATTGGCTTTGAAGAAGGACGCCAGGCTATCTGTCAGAAGTTTGACAACCAATGGCTGTTCTTCCTCCAGATGAAGTCACAAAGGCTGCTTAAGTCTTTGGTCTTCAAAATTCAAAACCAAATCAGCCGCTGATCTCAAGACCAACCACACATCTGTTATAAAAGTTACAATGCCATTCAGTTAACAAATTCATTTTGGTTAGTGAGGTAGCTCAGTAGATAGAGTTCTGAATCTGAGGGAAGAAAGACATGAATTAAAATACTGCCTTATTAGCTGTGTGACACTAGTCAAGTTTTTTTTCACTTCTTTCAGCCTCCATTTCCGCACTTATCAAGTAGGGATAATAATAATCTCACAAATATTGCTCTGCCTTTGGTGATTCCCTAACCCCATGATCCCTAAACCTGAGAGTTTACAATCCAACTGGGGAGATAAGACAACATTTAGGTGAAAATGATTGGAATAATGCTATATAATAGATAATTAATGAGTAAAGTATGTAGTAATATAACAAGTGATGTACAAAGTATATAGCTTGTAAAACCTGTGTGCATGCATATGTATGTGATAAAATATATATTTGCCATGTGTCTTGTTCTGATGAAAAGTTTATATTAAAAAGTTGCCAGGATCATTAAAACGGCTTACAGTGTTAGAGGGATGAGGTCACCTCTATTAGAGAACAAGACTTCATTAGTTTGAGTGCTTGCTTCACACAACTCCTGATTTTATTGTGTAATTATTGTACCTGTTCTTCAGGAGGAAGGAAAATGTCATGGAGAACAGATTCAGTAATTGGATTAGCCCTTTGGAACTAAAAATGGGCCATTGCCCACAGTCAAAAGAACATAAATCAGGCTCGATCAAAAACAGTTCAAACAGCAGGAGCTAAGAAAACAAAACAAAACAAATTCATATTTCTTTAACAACTCAAGTCAATTGATTTCTGCTGCCTAGTGGTAAATATTTATTCAAAATTGATAACATTTTAAACTAAAGGGGGACTCTAAACTTCAGTCCTACACAAAGCTAATTATTCTATTCTTTAGAATACCTAGTTCATTAAGAAGTGATAGGCTGCATAAACCCATACCATATAATAAAATTAGGACAAAATGGGTAAATAATTTAGACATAAAAGGTGATACCATAAGTAAATTAAATGAATACAAAAAAACTTACTTGCCAGATTTCTGTATAAGGGAAGAATTTAGTACTAAATAAGAGATGGCATCACAAGAAGTAAAATAAATTATTTTGATTGTAAGAAAGGAAGAAAGAAAGACAGAAAGGCAGAAAGAAAAAAGACAAAGAGAAAGAAGGAAGTCATAAAGAAAGAAAGACAAAGAAAAGAAAGGAAGGAAGGAAGAGAGAGAGAGAAAGAGAGAAAGAAAAAAGAAAGAAAGAAAGAAAGAATGAAAAAAGAAAGAAAAGAAAAGCAAGAAGAAAGAAAGAAAGGAAGAAAGAAAGGCAAGAAGAAAGAAAGAAAGAAAGGAAGAAAAAAGGAAGAAGGAGAAAAATAAAAAGAGAAAAAAGGAAAGAAGAAAAATAAAGAAAAAGAGAGTAAGAAAGAGAAAATTGGAGCAGCACTATCCTTCAGAAAAGCAAACAATTTAGAGAAAATACAATTCCCGTTATCTTTCTTGTGTGAATTATACTTAGGTAAGACATCCAAGGAAGGCTGGTATCTTGCCAAATGTTTGCTCAGATCTTCCATTCACCTCAAGTAAGCCTTATTGCATTTCAATCTTAATATTTGATTTATTCCCAATCAGCCACTGATATAATGGTAAATTAGGAATAAAGAAACTTGGATTCTATCTGACTCTGCTGATAACCAATTGTATGACCATGGACAAATCACAATTTTTCTTTGACTCAGTTTCCTCACAAGATTGTGATGGGTATAAAATGAGATAATATCGTTCTTTTCCTTTGTTCTCAGAGATGTCTTGATTTGCAAGTGAATTGGATTTAAGTGAGGCAGAGTTGTGTCAAGTCATCAGCTTCATTTTTTCCTCCATAGTCATCAGAATTCAATTGTAAGACATGGATCACAATGACTGCCGATAGCTCCAGATACAGTGGTTTATCCTGGCCTTTTTTTTGGGGGGGGGGGGCGGGGGCAGGGAGAGAGATAATATATACAGAAGTGATTTGCAAAATATAAAGCCTTATACACATGTAAGAGATTACTGGGGTCTTAAAAGAACTTTTGGAAAATCTCTTCAATTATGCCAGGGCAATTTCTTTTACATTCAAGAGCTATAATCCTTCCAAAGAATTTCTTCTTACCTAGCTTAACATCATAGAGAGATAAAAACCGTTATGTCATTTCTTTTCCAAGTGAAAAAATAAAACTTCAGTTTCTGGCTCATCACTGTCTTTTGTTCTGTTCATCCAAGTTATTGCCAAATATTAATGCTGATTCCTTTAGAGATTCTGAATTTGCCTTTCCTCTCAATTCCCATCACTGTATTTTTAGCCCAGGACCCTAGCATCTCTGGGGCAGCTAGGTGATGCAGTGAACTCCAGACCTGGAATCAAATCTGATCTCAGATACTTACTAGTTGTGTGACCTTGGGTCTGTTTGCCTCAGTTTCCTCATCTGTAAAATGGGCTAAAGAAGAAAACTGAAGAAAATTACAGTTTCTTTGCCAAGAAAACCCCCAACAGGGTTACAAAAATCTCACAACTGAACAATAACAATAATAATAATTAGCCTCTCTCCCAATGGGATGAATGTCATTTCTTATTGATCTGGACTCTTATTTCCAGAATCACACCTCAACACACCGTTCCACTATCTTTAATCCTTCTCCAATGCTACTGTCAAGTTGTCTTTTATGCCCATAGCTCAGTTCAGACCCCTTTGGTTGATCCGTGCAGTAGTTTTCCCCTTTAGATAGATGGGCACCAAGAAGCACTTCCTCCCTATCCCTTTCTCTTCTATTAGCCTTTTCTAGACCACCTCCTTTCCTCTTTCTCCTATTTTCTTTGTCTCTGCTCCTCTTACCCTTCGCTCCATTCAATCGATCATCATTCCCTGCCCTCTGAACCTTCCTCCAGACTTGAGCGTTAGCTTTGAATGACGTTTTCTCAGCTTTGTCAAGCTCTTTTCCTTTTTCAAACAGTCCCAAACGTCCTTCATAAGATGGAGAATCATTGAGTCAACAAGCATTTACTGAGCGCCTCTGTGCTAAGTGCTGGAGAGGCAGTGACCATCTTTTATCCTCACCCTGTCTAAAAAAGGCACGATTCTTCCTTTCTATTCCTCCTCTCCCAGCTAATGTAAAAGCACTTTTCTCCCTTTGCTTCTTCATAAATATTAATGAAACTCATAAGGTCACAGATTTAGAGCTAGAAGGGATGTTAGAGATCATCCATCTATAGATGAGGAAAACGGGTTCAGAGAAAGGAGGTGATTTCACCAAGATTATCCAGGTCACAAGGAACCGAGATAAAATCTGAACTATGGTTCTTTCCATTAAATTGGGGGTTCATTTTTGCATTTCTTCTATTGCAAGGCTCTCAAAGATAGACTAAATTGTAAAGCACAAAATCTTATATATATATATATGTATAAGATTTACACATAAAATATATTTGTTTTTGTTATTGTTCAGTCATTTTGATGTGTGACTCTTCATGACCCTTTTCAGATGAAGGCAGGGTTAAATGTTAAAATTGTTCAGGGTCACACAGCTAGTAAGTGTCTAATTCTGGATTTGAACTCATGAAGATGAGTCTTTCTGATTCTAGACTCCACTCTGCGTATTATGGTACCACCTAGCTACATGTGTATGTATAAACACATAAAAGATGTCTTTTAATTGATAGAATGTAAATTCTTTAAAAGTGGGGAGTATTTTATATTTATTCTTATATTCCCAATTCCAAGCAGATTGCCTAAAATATAGTATGAGTTTAATAAATGCTAACTGATTAATCAATTAGGTAGTGAAGGGGAAGAGGAACAAACATTTAGTAAGTACCACCTATGTGCCGGGCACTGTGCTAAACCCTTTACAAATATTATCTCTATTAATAGAAAGAAAGTCTCTACTGATATAAAAAATCAAAGGATAATAGGAACATGAAAATCGTTTGTTCTCAAAATGAAAGTTTCTATGTTGAAGATTTTCATTTTAGAAAATATTTAGTTATGGGCAAAGAGGAGGCAAGATGACATAAGGAACATAGTGTTGGATATAGGGTCAAGATCTGGGTTGAAATTTCACTTCTGGCATCTACCAACTGGCAGACACTCGACTAGTCATTTAAGTTCTATGTGCTGCAGGAAAGGACTAGGACTTAATTACTAAGCTATATAATAGGTGACTATGTGCTAGTGAATGGAATTCCCATACCCAGGAGTTCTCATGCTGATAAAATCTCAGCTCCTTCTGCCACATTAAGGAGGAAAAAAGATCATTCAATCATTAAGCCCTGTAGGTTCGATTTTCATTCTTTGTTAGAGCATACAATGTTCTCTGTGCAGAGAGGTCAGATTAATGGGAATACATCCTTGCCTGCAAATGCCTCTGCAGTGTCATGTTTGGAGTGCAAGTTTCAGGCGTTTCTAATTCATTTGCCATTACATTATTGATTCTGGAAGCTTTAGCTTCAGCTCTAGTGTCATCATTTCCAACATAGTGTTCACAGCAAAATATTGAGCTTATTAAGAGTTTTTGGGCCTTTGATTAACATTTCACAGCAAAGGCTGTACTAAGTAAATTAGGTTCCAAATAAATCTGAAAAGATTGTGGAAAGGCCATCAACTACATTAAGATGCTGACAGCTCACGTAACAAGATGTGAAGCACTGCTAATTAAGAAAAATAATCACCTTTGCTACTGAGGAGAAAGCAGGCAGGTTGTAAAGTCATTCACAATGCATCTGCTTCAAAAGGGAACCCTTTTTTTTGAGCTGGAGAGTACATTCTATTCCATATTCTAAATCTAAGGCATGTGACATTCTAGGACTACTCTGCCAGAGGCAAGGAAGGAAGGACCTCTCCAAAACTGCTTCCATTTTTGGTATTCTATACTCCAAGGACAATTCCACAGGGAATTGTTTGGCCATTGTTGGAATTATGAAAGAACCCACTAGACTTCTGGCCTACTTTTGATAGTAGGAGTCAGGAAAAAATATCTAGTCTATCATCTTGTTGCTCACTTGACCTGGCCACTGTTGGCAATGATAAAATCTTTTCCTTAGTACTTGAAAAGTTCTCTGCAGGGCCAAAGGGCAGAGAAAGATAGATCAGACCTGATTCATGAATACAAACATTATTTCAATTGAAATTATTTCAGAGAAATTTTGTTATTGTTATTGTTCAGTCTTTACAGATTCTTTGTAACCTATTTGGTTTTTTTTTTTTTTTTTTTGTCAAAGATATTGGAGTGCTTTGCCATTTCTTTCTCCAGTTCATTATAGATGTGGAAACTGCCTCAGAGTTAAGGGACTTGCCCAGGGTCACACAGGTACTAAGTGTTGGATTTGAACTCAGATCTTACTGATTTCAGGCCTGGACCTCTATCCACTGAACCACTTAACTGCTCATTTCAAGGTGAATGAAACTACACAATCAAGCTTTTTTATGCAGCAAGTTTTCCTTTCATTCCCATATGTTTAATTCAGAAGCAGAGCGAATGACCTTCCTTGGCAATTCCTTGAGATGTCAGTTGTCCCAAGGCTCATGTCAAACTCCATATATTTCAGGATGTCTTTCCCAATTAGATAAGGCAAGAGATTCACAACTACCTCAATTCCAACTGCTAGATGCATTCATTTTCTATGAAAAGAAATTAAAATTTTCTATCCTTTTTTTTCCATTAAGAAGAAAAATATAGTGCCAAAAAAAAAAAATCAAGCAGAAGAGAAAGTGGGAAAGAAAGGGAAAGATAGGGAAAGAGAAAGAGAGAAAGGGAGGGAGAGAACAAGGGAGTGGGGGGTAAGAAAGAGGGAAGAGAGATAAGGAGAAGGAGAAAGAAAGGAGAAAGAGACAGAAAAAGAGAAAGTAATTTTAACACTATAGAATAATAAATGGAGGTAGCTAGGTGCATAGAGTGCTAGACCTTGAGTTAGGAAGCCTTGAGTTCAAATTTAGCCTCATATACTTACTAATTGTGTGACTCTGGGCAGTCACTTAACCATGTTTGCATTAATCCACAGAAGAAGAAAAAACAAACCACTCCAGTATCTTTGCCATAAAAACCCCATGGATAGTGTTGACATGATCCATCTGGTCACCAAGATTCTGACACAACTCAGCAACTGAACAATAACAAAAATAAAATAATAACTAACATTTATAGTGGTGATTTAAAGTTTGCTTTACAAATATTACTTCATTTTTATCTTTATAATAATGCTGTTATTATCCACATTTTACAGATAAGGAAAGCAGTGCCTGCCCAGGGTCACACATGCCCAGTACATGTATCCAAGGCAAGATTTAAACTAAAGCCTTCTTGACTCAGGTCCTGTACTTTATTCACTCATTACCTTCTGCCTGCTATCCATTGTTCCACCTAGATATCTCTCCTATAGTACAAATAAAATCTCCCAAAGAACAAAGAGCCAAAATTTTTCTCTTTTTGCATAGCAGACTTATTTAACAATCTAGTTCAACCTTTTGATTCCTTTTCAGGATAATACTTTTAAATAACTTAATTCAATTAGATGTTTGTGAAATTTAAAATGTGATTTTTTTTTTCATGAAGTCTGAGGATCAACTGAAATTTTGGGAGTCTGTGGACCCTTGCCTAAGAAACTGATGTAGAAGATAATGACAATTGAGTGAGGGTGTTGTTTTAATACAACTTTGAAGCCAAAATTTACAAGGGGAAAATATTTTGGTTAATTTTAGAGAGACAGCATCTTCTCCAGGTGAAATACCACAGGGTTACAAGTTCTAAGACGCATTTTGCCTAATCACTGATTACATGGAGATTGGGGCATTATTAGCCATATTGGCTTGGTATCATTCACTTAACATTTCCATATAGAAATAGTTATATTAACTATTAACTCCCTGGGTCTCAGTTTTCTCATTTCTAAAATGAGAGTAATTATATTTGAACTACTGCCCTCCCAAAATTATTATTATTGTTATGATAATCATTGGATAGTGATATTTACAGATAAGTGATTTGCCAAGATAACAGAAGTGGATTCAAATTCAAGTTCTTTGACTAAAAAATTGATGTTAAAATTCTGTATAACTATAAACTAGTACTACACATAAACTATCTTGAGAGTTCCTTAATGGGGAAAAAAACTAGTGCTGATTTGTGAATTCAAAATGATAGGGGAAAATGTATGTACAATCTTAATAGAAGAGGAGCTAGAAAAAGGAAGAGAACAAGCATTTATTACATACCTACTATGTGCCAAGTACTGTGCTAAACACTTTACAAATATACCTGATCTAATTGAAGACAGAGTGCAATATGACAAATACCATAAAAAGGTTACACATTCAGGTCTTTTCATGATTCTTCTTGTCCTCTTTCCACTACACAAAACTTCTCAAGAAAACCCTATGCAATCCTTGAAAAGATGAACAATATGCAATGTGTTACAAATGGGTGAGAGGTACATGAAGTCAATGAATTTCTTTTTTTTTTTTTTTTTTTAAGTTGGCAAAAAAAGGTTTATTTTGACACAGAATTCTCAGCGGGCTAGGTTCCTGATTGGAAAATGGCCAATCAATGAATTTCTTTATTAGTTAGAGCAAATAGAAGGCTTTTAAAAAATTGTCTCCTGATGTTTGTTTTAAAAATATACTAACTAATGAAGAATTCTCACTTTTAACATCTTCCATTTATCTTCTGTTTACAATGTATATATCATCTAGATACATAATTATTTAAATGTTATTTTTCTCACTAGAAAGTGAGTTCCTTTGGGGCAAGGACTTTATGTCCCCTATTCTTAGCAGAATGTCTGGTACATACCCAAGGCTTATTGATTATTGAATATAGAATGATTGTAAGAATACTATAGTCAAAATTCAGAAATTTTACATCAGACATGCAAACAACCAGAAGAATGAATTTAAGTACTAAGGAGTAGTTAATGATACAAGGTTAGCAGCCAGTACTACAAAAGGACAGAGCATTTGGGATATGATATTTCAGAAAGCAAAAGACATGAAAACCTTATTTAGCAAAACTGAACATAATCCCACAGAGGAAAAAAAAATGGATTCTTAATGAAATAGGAGACTTAAAGGTGTTCTTAGTGAAAATACAGAGCTGTGCAGAAACTTTGAAATACAAACTATGAAAATGGAGAAACAAAAAGTGTGAGTAAACAACCAATTATAAGGGAGGAAACACTCCCCCCAATTCTATATTTTAATATGAGAATATGCTATATGTGTTCCCTTCTGAACTCAATTTATCCTCAAGGATCATAAAGGGAATTTAATAAGCAGAAGACCTAAGAATGGGTTTGTTTTTTGGTTTTGTTTCAATGATCTTAAAAAAAAAAAAAGAAAGAAAAAGGATGACTAAATGAATAGGGTGGAGAAATTATCTCTTACATGTATGGTACACAAATAAAAGTCCATAGCAATAAGGAAAAAGGTGGGTTAGGGAGGGGGAGGATAACACTTGAATCTTGATTTCATCTGAACTGGTCAAAGGAGGGAAGAATATACATGTACATTCATCTACACATGTAATTAAGTATAGAAAAACATTTTATTCAACAGGGGAAATGGGAGGATAAAGGGAGAAGGAAGCAAGAAGAACAAATCAAAAGGTGGTAGATTAAGTGAGGGATTGTCCACAATTTTTAACTATGAAAGGTGTATCACTGAGAAGGATTTAAAAGGAAATAAAGAAAGTATAAAAAAACCTGTGATTAGATGCAGGGCAGTGGAAAAAAGAGGGATTGTGAAGCAAAAGGAGATTATATCAAACCTTCTGTACTAGTCTCGAGAACAATCATCCCTTGCCTTTATAAAGAGAGGGTGGGAAATTCTAATCAACCCAGCAATCAGCCAGATTCCATAGCATTCTTGATAAGATCTGCTACTCCTTTTGACTGTAAGGTAATGGATTCAATGCTGAGATCAAAATATTGTTTTAGACACAGTGTAGGAATTGATTTTGCTAGAGTTTATGTATTTGTCATAAGGCATTTGTTTTTGCAGCAAGTCTTTGTTGAAGATCTCATTTTCTTTCTTTCTTTTTTTTCTTCCTTTAATGTGTGCACTTTTATTTGAACAGGTTTTAAGTCTGGATACATAAAACTTTTCTCCTCTCTCAAGTATTGGCACCAATCTTAAAATTTGGGGGGAAATTGTAAAGTCTTCATGCATATCTATATTAAGAGAAGAAAGGGAATCTAGGGGACCATATTTTGTGGCTCTGACAAATAAAAAGGGGAATCAACATCTCAATTCATGACTGAGTTGAAGGTAATTTCATGGATTCCATAACTAAGAAAGATGCTTGGAAGAGAGCTTTTAAGCAACAGCACCTTACGTTGCCAGTGGTGACAACCTAAGTATCAGGGAGTCATAGTTTTTTCCCAGAGAAGCTTATCCGTGATGTCATCACAATTTCCCTGTCAACTGTGGTACCGTCTCTCAGTCAGGATCTTGATGGAGTAGTCTATCAGATCATGGCCAGCCAGAATGGAATGGGGAAAGATCTAACCTTCGAAGATGGGTCCAGTACCATCAGCAAGCTCCATCACAATACTAGTGCTACACCCAGAGGCCTATGGGGACAGCACAGCCTGGATGGCAGCATACAGGGCTGGGGTGCTATTACACATTGTCACCTTTTCTCTGTGGGTGTTGGGGTTCAGGGAGGCTTCTGTGAGTAGCACAGAGGGCTCCTCAAGGGTGACAGGAAGCTCGTTGTAGAAAGCATGATGCCCTTGGGTGACAATACCATCTTCAATGGGCACTTCAGGAATACCTCTCTTGCTTTGGACCTCATCCTCTGCACAGCTGTCTTTCTGACTCATACCCACCATCACACCTAATGATAGGAAGGAAAGGGAGCCTAAGGAGCATTATCTCCCGGAAAGCCAGCTTTGCACATTGCAGAGCCATTGTCAAAATGAGTGCAACAATATCATCATCATCCATGGCAAACTTTGAAGTTCTTAAGACCTCATAAGAAAGCGAGGAGGTAGTGCTGCACCTGGAGTCAGGGGAAGGCGAGTACATGCTGGCTGAAAGAGCTCACAGCTCCAAAGGTCTCATTTTCAAGACAAATTAGGAAGTGATTCAAACTTCTAAGAATAAGAGTTATTCCCCAAATGATAAATAGTTAAAGGATATGAACTGGCAGTTTTCAAAGGAAGAAATCCAAGCTATCAATTGGTGCATGAAAAAAAGCTCTAAGTCATTAATAATTAGAGAAATGCAAATTTTAAAAAACCTCTAAAGTTCTATCTTATATCCCTAGATTAGAAAACCTGAATGAAAAAGGAAAATGAGAAATGTTGAAGAAGCTTCACAAAACAGCATTAATGCATTCTTGATATTACACCAATTGGTCCAGCCATTTTGGAAAGCAATTTGGAACATTGTTCCCCAAATTACTAAACAATGTATATACATATGTGTATGTACATATGCATTTATATATATATATATATATAATTTAACATTTCCCAATCACATGAAAAACATTTTTTTAATTCATTTTTCCAAATTATCCCCTCCCTCCCTCCACTCCCTCCCCCCGATGGCAGGTAATCCCATACATTTTACATGTGTTACAATATAACCTAGATACAATATATGTGTGTAAATACCATTTTCTCGTTGCACATTAATTATTAGCTTCCGAAGGTATAAGTAACCTGGGTAGATAGACAATAGTGCTAACAATTTACATTTGCTTCCCAGTGTTCCTTCTCTGGGTATAGTTATTTCTGTCCATCATTGATCAACTGGAAGTGAGTTGGATCTTCTTTATGTTGAAGATTTCCACCTCCATCAGAATACATCCTCATACAGTATTGTTGTTGAAGTGTATAGTGATCTTCTGGTTCTGCTCATTTCACTCAGCATCAGTTGATGTAAGTCTCTCCAAGCCTCTCTGTATTCCTCCTGCTGGTCATTTCTTATAGAGCAATAATATTCCATAACCTTCATATACCACAATTTACCCAACCATTCTCCAATTGATGGACATCCATTCAACTTCCAGTTTCTAGCTACAACAAAAAGAGCTGCCACAAACATTTTGGCACATACAGGTCCCTTTCTGCTCTTTAGTATTTCTTTGGGATATAATCCCAATAACAGCAATGCTGGGTCAAAGGGTATGCACAGTTTGACAACTTTTTGGGCATAATTCCAGATTGCTCTCCAGAATGGCTGGATTCTTTCACAACTCCACCAATAATGTATCACTGTCCCAGTTTTCCCACATCCCCTCCAACATTCATCATTATTTGTTCCTGTCATCTTAGCTAATCTGACAGGTGTGTAGTGATATCTCAGAGTTGTCTTAATTTGCATTTCTCTGATCAATAGTGATTTGGAACACTCTTTCATATGAGTGGAAATAGTTTCAATTTCATCATCTGAGAATTGTCTGATGAAAAACATTTTTAACATTCACTTTTAGAATCTGGAGTTCCAAATTCTCACCCTCCTTCCTGCCCCTCCCTTAGTCTCAGAAGGAAGGCCATTTCCTTCTCCAGTTCGTTTTACAGATGAAGAAACTAAGTTAAATGGGGTTAAATGACTTGCCCAGCATCATATAATTAATAAGTATCTGAGGGTTGACTTCTTGATTCCAAGCCATATAAAAGTTGAACAGCTAATGATTTCTGACTTGCCTAAGTGATATTATCCTTCAAAGGATGAAATAGAATTGTTTTCTTGGACCTGATTCTAACCAACAAGATCTGGTATGGAAACAGTGGAAACTTGGGGTTAAGTGAGCAATCATCTTACAATGTAGCCAGATGGAGGAAAAAAGGCAGACTTGGGAGAGAAGATTTCAAAGGAATGAAAGAAAGGATTGTTTTGATCCTAAAGACTTAAATTCTGTTGGGAGTAAAATCAGGAGGGATGGGAAGCCCTCAAGAGTGAAATTCTGAAAATACCAACAAAATCAATTCCAATAGGAAGGGGAAAAGGAGTGGGGGTATCAGAAGGGAATGAGGGGGACACATAGGGAACTCATCAGCTGATGCGGATTTCTGAAATATTTGTATATGATAATGGAAGTGTTGTATTGACCTTTAAGAATAGTGATGGGCAGGGGCAGTTAAGTGGCATTGTGGATAGAGCACTGGTTTTATAATCAGGAGTACCTGATTGTGTGTGTGTGTGTGTGTGTGAGAGAGAGAGAGAGAGAGAGAGAGAGAGAGAGAGAGAGAGAGAGAGAGAGAGAGAGAGAGAGAGAGAGAGAGAGAGATAAAGAGAGAGAGAGAGAGAGAGAGAGAGAGAGATAAAGAGAGAGAGAGAGAGAGAGAGAGAGAGAGAGAGTGATGGCAGCACTAACATTCAGAATATACTGAAATAATTGAGGAAAGTTAGCAACAATGAAAGCAGTACTTTCTGATTTGTTCTTGTTTTTTGTTTAGTCTTGTTTTTAGCTTTATCAGAAAAAAAGAGAAGGATCAAAGAAGGGGCAGCACCATTGCTTGGAGTAGATGAAATGATAACAGACAACAGAGGGAAGGCCGATCTACTTAGTACTTGTTCTGTCTCTATTTTTTTATGCCAAAGAGAATGAATTTTTAACTAGAAAAGAAAGAGCTAAAATAGCCAGAAGGGAGTTGATGCCCCTAATAAAGAGATCATAAAAGAGTCCACAGCTGTTCTTTATGAGTTTAGGTCTCCAGTTACAGATGAGCTGTATCTCAAAGTACTGAAAAAAATCATCCTTTTTATATACATACTTAGTTCTGGCTCAGCCATCCAGAGTAGTAACTTCTTATCTCTGAAGCCAATTAGAAGACATTTTATTACTCTGTAGTATGTACTTTTTAAGTCATGTCCAAAATTCCACATGGGCTGATGGCAGATAGAGAATATTTATGTATACTTAAGGGACTGAGTCTTCATCTGCCAGTCTCTCTACTCCATCCAGACCTCTTTAAGCATTTGTGGACATTTGTCATGATATTCTTATGGCTGTGATAGAGAGATGTGAGATGAACAGATGGATTTGAAACTGGTTGACTGACCAGACCCAAAGAATAGAATAGTTGGTCAATATCAATGTGGGGAAAATTTTTTATTAAGTATTCCAGTGACTTATCTGTGGCTCTTTATTGATAAATTGGAAAAAGGCATAAATACCCTACCTTTCAACTCTACAGACGATAGATAAAATGATAATCAGTCCCTCCTATTGTTCAACCTTCATTCTCAAAGAGGACCATGACATCAGGAAGGTGATGCTACGACATGCAAGTGAATTGGACTAAAGTAAGGGAAAGCTGTGCAGGGTCTTCTGCCTCACTTTCCCCTCCAAAGCCATCTGGGTCCAGATATAGATCAGGAGGACTGGAGATGTCCTCTCAAGTTGCTCAAAGTCAAATGGAGGAGATGAATGCCAAAAAAAAAAAAAAAAAAAAAAAAAAAAAAAAAAAAAATCCACAGGACAGTCTCAGAAGGAAGGCACTAGCATGAAGACATTAAGGGGAAATGGGAAAAGCTTCAAGAAGCTGGACTTTCCTTCTTTTTAGTTACTTATTTATTTTCTTTCTAATTTATGGAATAAAACAAGCATTTCTATAACATAGCATAATAAAAAAGATGATTGTACGCAAAACCACAAATCTATTATTATAACTTGCTATTCCTTTTAAAGATATAATAAAGTTATCCTACAATTTTTTTTTCTTCCCTAAACCAAGAGATCCAGAAAGTAAATATGAAATATGAAGAGAGGGAGAGTTCCAGGCATAGGAAACAGCCAGTGAAAACACCTGAAATTCATCCATGAGGAATTATAAGAAAGACAATGTCATCATATTGCAGAGTACTTAGATGGGATCAAGGTTTAAGAACAGTATAGGATGGGGTTTAAATATCTAGGAAGACTGGAAATATAGGAAGGGGCTGGGTTATGAAGGGCTCTAAAAGCCAATAGAGAATTTAATCCTGGAAATAATAGGGGATCAGTGAAGTTTATTGAATAAGGGGTAATATGGCCAAACTTGACTTTTGAGAAAATTAGTTTGACAAATGAATGAGGTCATAATCTTCTGCGTTCTTCCAAGTCAGAGTTTAGGCAAAATGTACATCTTGGGTTTTACCCTCTAGATTTCTTTTCTTAAAGACTGAGACTTAAATCTAAATCACTCTCACTCTCATTGATTGACTAACAATAGTGCCAAAATAAGCCCTACTTGGTCATTGTTTGGAGATTAGCTCAGAGGGAATGAAAATAGCAATTGTTTCTATTTTGGCCAGAATCCCTGAGGGTCTTCCCCTTCCAGATTGATTTTTTTTTTTTTTTAACTAGGTAAAAAGAGGTCATTCTCTTACCCCGTTTCTTATCCAGTCCCAATCAATGAATGAGCATTGTTGCTTCAGTCAAACTGAGACCTAGAAAAGACCGTAGCTTAAAAAGGTGTAGGTCTCTCACTGTCTCCAGGGCCATCTCCATCCCTCCAGATTCATGTCTTGCCAATGGATCCAGATGGCTCTGGAGGGAAAAGTGAGGCAGGTGACCTTGCACAGCCCTCCCTCCCTTAAACCCATTTCCCTTGCATGTCACAGCACCTCCTCCCCAATGTCATGATCCTTTTTGAGAACGAAGGACAAGTGAGAGCACATCTTATAGTTAGAGACTGACATTGATGTAGGTGATATTTAGAGAGAGAGAATAGTTAGGGCGCTGAAGGACTCCATCATGGTGCCATAGGAAGATTGGTTCAAGTTAGTGGGACTCTTTAGCCTAGAAAAGATTTTAGTGTGAGGAGGATGGGAGAAAGGGGTGAGGAATGTAATAGCTGTCTGCAACTATGGGAAGGCTTGTAGTAAAGAAGAAGGATTCAGATGATTCTGCTTGAACCCAGAGAACAGAATTAGCAAGTGTGAGTAGAAGTGGGGCATTCCATGTTTAACATATACTGGACTACTGCCATCTGGGAGAGGGGAAGGGAGAAGGGGGGAAATTGGAACACAAGAATTATCAATTATCCATGAATATGTTTTGAAAAATAAAAAGTTTTAATAAAGAAAAAAAAAAAAAAAAGAAGTGGCTTTGATTCTGGAGTCATGGGGACCTGAAGTCAAATCTGGCTTCAGACTTAATTGTGTGATTTTGAACAACTCACAACCTCAATTACCTAAAAAAAAGAAAAAGAAAAAGAAAGAAAGAAAGAAAGAGTTGAAATTGGGCATCTAGATGGCACAGTGGATAGAACTCTGCTTCTGGTTCTAGAGTCAGGGGGACCTGAAGTCAAATCTGGCTTCAGACACTTAGTAACTGTGTGATTTTGAGCAACTCACTTAACCTCAATTCCTAAAAAAAAAAATTTTTTAAAGAATGAGTAGAAGGGACAAAGCCAGGTTTAGTCTTTACAGAAGAGATCACTCTAACAACTAGAGCTATCCAAAAACTGAATGAGCTGTCTCAGGCCGGCAGCTGGTTCCTCCAGGCTAGAGATTTTAAACAGGTTTTTGATGATTATTTTCATGGGGTGTTCTGGTTCCAGTATTGGGCTACATGAAGATGTCTTTTCAAATCCTTTCCAACTAGATTCTATTCTAGTCCTGAAGGTTCAGGATGAGTTATGTTTGGCGTCCTTCTCACTCTGAGCTTTACTTCTGTCTGGGGAAACCCCAGATTGTCTTTATTCACTTTCTTCTATAGGGTGATGGGTGACTGATAAGAGAATTATTCTCAGCACCACTGAGTTTTCATTCTCTGACATTCTGGGAGATGTAGATTGGAGATGACTCACCTGGCCTTTATTTAAGGTAAAATCAAGTGTTAATTGTTATTACTCATCAGATGAGATAATAAATAAGCATTCTGGGACATTCTCACCTATGTGTTAAGCTTATAAATGTCAGAGGAGTCCTGTAGCATATGGGATCTGGGTTGTTTTTTGAAGATGTCCCTCTTTTAATGCTTTTAGTTTCCATCCAGAGGCCTAGGAAATGCTCTTTTTTGTAGCTGGCACTTTCCTAAATTGATGCCCCACTGGTGACAATGTATCAAATAGAAATAACAATAATGTACATTTTATAACTCTTTAACCATTATTAACTTTTTTTTATAAATAATTATTTTAAATTATTATTTGCAATAATTGTAAACAATAATAATATCTCATTCTTAGATAGCATTTGATCTTCACCATAACTATGGGAAGTAAGTGCAAACATTATCCCCATTTTACAGATGAGAAAATTGAGCAAAAGTCAAATAACTTGCTCAGAGTCATTCAGCTTTTATGTTTCTGAAACTGGATTTAAACTTAGGTCTTTCTGGTTCAGCATTGCACCTAGCATTCCTACTTTTCTCATAAGGACACCACTGGGTTGTAGTAGGAGGAGAATTCTAATCCTAAGACAGAAAAACATACTAGAAGGAGTTAAGTGAGTTTCCCATAGTTGTATAAATAGTACACAGTAGTAGTAGGGGATATATAGGGTATTCAAGAAGGATTAGAACCTCTGATATGAAGGCTGCTAAGTCCTTTTCAGGGCTACTCATCCATCTTTGGTCTCCACCTTTTACCTAATGGCTTCAAAAAATTGTGGCAACTTCAGTGGCCATAACTAGGTAAACTATCTCGAAAGATGGGCAAAGCCAGATTTAGGGGAACTGACAAGCCTCAAACCCATCAGTGAATTAGGGGGGTGTCTGCCCCAACCATGGGAAGACTTTCCCAGTAGAATGGTCAGATGGGAGCTTGGTCACATGCTGGATACATCAAGGTCATCCACTGCATCCTGGACCACTGCTAGTCATCCTGACTTTTGTCTTGCCATTGAACTTCTGAGATTCTAGAAGAGAGAATGAGGCTATTGACTTTATGCACTTAAACATAATTCACACACGTCAAGCCATCACTGAGTGATGTCATTGATTCTCTTTGAAAAGGAAAGACAAACATCCACAAAGAGAAGTGGGATGTTAACCCAGGTAGTGTAATCTTTGGAAGCATCTTAAGGATCATCTATTTCACCTCCCTCATTTTATAGATGAGAGAACTGAGATGCAAAGAGACCTTAGGTCACTTGCTCATAGTCACACAACTAGTAAGTGTAAGTGTAAAAGGAGTCAAACCCAGACCTATTTTATTCCATGTCCAGAACCATGTCAACCAACTCATGATGTCACTCTGGTCTTCTGAGTCCAAAGCCCAGCATTCTTTCCACTACATTATAAATGCATAGTACAAATTTGTTGAGCTCCTCTGAGGTCCTGGGTCTTGTGTTGAGAGTTATGGGTATTACAAAGATGAATAATAACAATAACAATAACAAAAATTGTAATAATATGACCCCTGCCTTCTAGGAGGAAGGGAATAATACAAGAGTTGAAAAAACTATAACATAAGCCAAAATGTCAATCAATAAACATTTTTAACTACCTTCTGTGCCAGATGCTGTGCTAAGTGTAGGAAATACAAAGAAAGTCGTAAAGGATATTTTTTTTCTCTTGAGGAGCTCATATTCTCATGTGGGAGATAACTAGTAAATAAATCTATGGACAAATAAGCTACATCTAGGATAAATAGGAAATAATAAATAAAAGGGAAGGCACTAGAATTAAGAGGAATGGGGAAAGGCTTCTTGTAGAAGATGGGATGTTAGCTGGGACCTAGAAAAGTCAGGAAAGTGATGAATAATATGACAGTATACAACTTTTTTAGGTGGGGGGAAGGCAATTGGGGTTAAGTGACTTGCTCAGAGTCATACAACTAAGTTAAGTGTTGGGAGTTAAGTATCTGAGGTGAGATTTGCACTCAGGTCCTCCTAAGCTCTATCACCTATCCCATCAAAATGTCCCTGATATTATGCAATTCTGGGTAAAGTTAGAGGACAGATAAATTATATTATCTCAAAGGAATAAAATAGGGGAAAAAACCCCAAGGAGACAGTTTATGCTCCACACAGTTATCCAAAATCATCTTCTCAAACCATAGATTGACCAGGTCAACAACAAATCAACAGTGATTCCCAGTTCTCTGCAGGACAAAATTCAAATTCTCCAGCCTGATTTTTGAAACTTCCATAGTCTGGGTCCAAATTACTTTTCCAGATTTCACCATTACTTATTATTATGAACTATATCTCCTAGCCTAAGAAATTGACCTATTATATGCACTTGACATTTAAAATTTTTTTTTCTCCACTTAATAGCATTTCATTTTTTTCCAATTAAATATAAAGATAGTTTTCACCATTCAAGATTTTGAGTTCCAAATTTTTCCCTCTCTTCCTCAAAATCAAAAGCAATCTAATAGAGGTTACAAATGTACAATCATATTAAACATATTTCCATATTGAAGAATCAGAACAAAAGGGAAAAACTACAAGAAAGAAAAAGAAAAGTGAAAATAGCATGCTTTGATTTACATTTAGACTTTATAATGCTTCTCCTGTTTCTGCTCACTTCACTCAGCATCAACTCATATAAGTCTTTCCATGTTTATCTGAAATCTGTGTGCTCATTATTTCTTATAGAACAATAGCATTCCATTACATTCATATACCACAATTCTTTTTGCCATTCCTCAAGTGATGGGCATCCCTTCAATTTTCAATTTTTTACTGCCAGAAAAGAGCTACTATCAATGTGTTTGCGAATGGTCCTTTTCCTTTTTTTATAATCTTTTCACGATACAGCTATATCTAAGATAAATAGGAAATAATAAATAGAAGGAATATTAGAATGATATTGCTGGATTAAAGGGTATGCACAGTTTTATGAATAGTTCTGGGCATAATTCCAAATTGTTCTCCAGAATGGTAAGGTTGGTTCATAACTTCACCAATAATGCATTATTGACATTCTTTATAAAAAAGTTATCTTGAATTTAACAAACATCAAATACAATGTTTTTATTTACAAAGTAAGGTGTAAAAAAGATGAATATGTATGAAATCATATCAAGTTCATATAGTTTGCCTTTTAAAAAAATATGACAAATTTAACACATCTTTCAAAACTATCCCATTTGTTTCCTTTTGTTCTTTTCTTTATCTTTTTATTTTTCCTTTTGGTGAGGCATTTGGGGTTAAGTGACTTGCCCAGTCTCACACAGCTAATAAGTATTAAGTGTCTGAGGATGGATTTGAACTCAGGTCCTCTTGATTCCAGGGCTCTATCCACTGTACTGTCTAGCTGCCCTTTCTGTTTGTTATTTAAAAAAAAAAATTAGGACATGGGGCAGTAGATAGATCCTGAAATCAGGACAGCCTGAGTTCAAATCAGACATTTATTACTTGTGTGATCCTGGGCAAGTCACATAATCCCAATTGCTTTTCAAAAAAATATTTTTTCCAGTAATCCTTTTTTAAAAAAAAATTCATTTTTGGTGTTTCTATTAACTAGCTGCCTTTTCCTTCTGCCTTCAAGTTCCACCCTCTCCCATTAAAAAGAAAGTCCTTGAAGTAAGTAAAATCAGACAAAAAAAATTTAATGACCCTGCCCCAAAATACCTCTTTTTCTACCTTGAGTCTATCTCTGCAGGAGGTTTCATTATAGATCCTCTAGCATTTTAGCTGATGATAACTTTGTTCAGATTCTTTAAGTATTTTAAGTTGTTTTTCTGTTCTTTTATAAATTGTTCTCCTGGCTCTGTTCATTTCACTCAGTATAAATTTTTGCTACCCAGAATTTTCTGAAATTGTATCTTTTGACAACTCTTATGGTGCAATAATATTCCCTAACATTGATATACCATAATTTGTTTAATCATTCCCCAGTTGATGGCCATCCTTAATTTCCAGTTCTTTGTTTTTGCCTTTTCTTTTTCCTTTTAAAAGTACTTTTAAGAGCCTTCTACTGAAGCAATATTGTACTCTCTCATAGTCCTGCCTCTCTCCCTATTCCTGCTTCCCTACTAAATTTGAAATGTTTCTACACTTGGTGTGTGTGTCTATGTTTTTTGTGCCCAGTTCAACTACTCTTACAAGGTGATACAGTAGGGTCTAAAGTAAGGAATATTCATCTTTCTGAGTTCAAATCTGGCCTCAGATACCAGCTGTGTGATCCTGGGCAAGTCACTTAACTCTGTTTGCCTCAGTTTTTTTTTTTTTTTATTTGTAATAAATTAAGAAGTTGGACAGGAATGAAAACAAAAATCATCCTTTTCTCAATTTTCCATCGTTTCTCTGCATATATAAGTTTATGAAAGTGTTTAACTTTCCTTTATTTAGTGCAGATGAGAAATTCTTCTGATGTCCACTACCACCTCTTCATCAATGTTTACATTGTTGTTGTTTGTTCTTTCTTCTCAGAGAAGACCATGACATCAGCAAAGTGACTCCATGACATACAAGGGAATTGGATTTAATCGAGGGAGGCTGGGCAAGGTCACCTGCCTCACTTTCCCCTGCAGAACATCTGGGTCCAGTGACAAGATAGTGATCAGGACACTCCAGAAGGCCCTGGAAACAGTGGGAGACTTTGGGCTTTATAAGCTAAAGTCTTCAACAGGTCTCAGTTTGAGGAGACAACTGACCATTTAATGATTAAAGACTAGGAAGAAATGAGTAGAGGATGGCCTTCTAACTTAGTCAAAATAAAAACATAAATAAAATTTAAAAGAATCAACTGGGAAGGGAAAGACTCTTAGGGTTTTGGCCAAACTAGCAAGCAGTGTTGCTGGGGGTTTTGTCTAGAAACAAAGTTTGCAGAATCTTTTTCTCAAGCACCTAAAGTATAGGATATAATAAGTTCTATCCTCTTTCTCCTCCTCTCCACACTAGTGTTTTCTTCTTTTTCACCTCTCTTCTCTTTCTCCTCTGCAGACACTTAAAACAAAACCATTCCATTTCCAGGTCAATGTTTGTTTTAACTCCCTCAACAATCTTTTGAGACACTTAAATTCTGAAAAGACACTTCATTCTTCTTTTTCTATTTGAATGTTAGCACTTCATCACCTTAAAAGTTTCTTCCAATTGTTCAAATAAATTTATCTTTCTAAGTTTCTCCTGACTCTTGTGTTTGCTTAGAAGGCAAGCTTTGATATACTTTCTTTTCAGCACCAGTCTTTTCATCAGGAATGCTTGTTTTCTCTTTTATTTTTTCTATTATTTTTTTTTCTCGATTCATTTCCTTCCCTTTAGGGTTATACTCAGCTTCTCAGGTTAGGTTATTCTGAATTCTAAATTCGAATCTTTTGCCTTTTGGAAACCTGCATTTCAAGACTTCCTCTTCGTAATAGTAAAAGCTACTGAGGCTTATATGTTGTAAAAAGTGATTCTTTGATACATGAATTCTTTCTGGCTGTGTGTGTGTGTGTGTGTGTGTGTGTGTGTGTGTGTAAGTTTTGGATTATATTTTGAATTTGGAGTTTAGTTTGAGATGACCAGAGGAAGCTGAACTGTCTTCCTCATTTAAACAACCATTTTAGCTGGAGGTTGAATCTTCCATGCCATCTTCTATCTTGTATGTTCTTATAGGATGTCTTTCATGCTTAGAATGCACTATCTTTCTGCCTCTAGCTCTCAGTCTTTTAGCTTTTTTCTATTGAGGTTGGTAAGGGACCCCAAAAGTTTGGGACCACAGACTGGTGTCATGAGATGTAGCAAAAGAATTTGCAGGCTTGAACCCATATCCAAGTCAAGGGGCAAAGTTTATTGTAATTGTAGCCAACTGAAGGGGGCTAAAGTCCAAAAGCTTAGCAAAGAACCTGAAGAAAGGAGACACCTTTATCCAGTTCTCTGAATTGCTAATTTTATGCCCTAGAGTAGAACCAAAGAGTTGTTTGTAGGTCTATTCTAAGGCTGACTTGAAGGAAGACTTCTAAGGAAGAATTTAGAAGACTTAAAATCATTGACAGATTGTTAGAATAATAGTCTCAGGTCACTAATATATCTTCCCTAAAGTCTAAAGGAAGAAATATTATATTCCTAGACCAGAGGACTTTTATAACCATTGACAAAACAATAGCTTTCATAGATTAGAAAGCCTCAAGATCACAGATTCTGGAAGATTTAGGATCAATGACTTATTGTTGGAACAGAAGCCCCCTCAGGTCAGGGGACCTTAAAATTATTTCTGTCTCCCCTAGAAGCTATATTCCATCATTTCCAGGTTTTGTCAGGAGACGCCTCCCAAAGGAAGTCCTGATCTCACCCCTACCTCTTATTCATGCTCTCTCCCTCCTCATGTCACTTTGTATTTACTTTCTATTTATGTGTAGTATCCCTGGTAGGATGTAAGCTACTTGAAGGACTTGTCTCTGTCTTTCTAAAACCTAGCACTACTAACTTCATAAATGGTAAGTGACTTCCATTTTTTATTTTTTCCATCTCTTTTCTACATTCATCAGTTCCAAAGACTTGCCATTATTGCTAATGCTAGTCTCTAGGCCAGTGAGTCAAGGAAACAGCATTTGCAGTGGACATCCCATGCACTTGGCCTGCTTTAATGCATCCCTCACCATTTAGAATGTGCTCCTGCTCCAGACCTATGGTTTTCTCCTGGTCCAGCTTTGAGCAACACGAATTGCTTTCTCATACTTCATACTGACCTATCATGGTCCAGTGCAGATACGGCAGAGTGCCCACTTTTCCTGGGCCCCTCCATAGGATCAGACCCTCAGGGGAGCTAAGCAAATTTTCCTGAGGTTCATGTCCCTCTCTCTTGGCCAGCTACACATAGCTCCTTCTTGTCTCATCTCAAGCAACAGATGAAAACAATTCCTCAAGTCCTCCCTCAGTGACTCATGGTGGTACAGAGGTGCCCCTGGCTTGTTGGGGATTCTGCCAGTGGGCCACAAGACTTGGTGGATCTTATTGGGCAGCAAAGGCTTCAGGTTTTGGTCCAGTGCTAGTCTGCTGGTCTGCTATGTGAGGGCAGGTCTAACTGAGTCTGAGAAAGCAGCATTAGATCTACCATTAATGATTTTTTATTACCCCAAGACCCTAAATCATGGGGATGTTGCAGTCTGCTTTGGTGAAGAGAATATTTAGGCTTTTTTTTTTTTTTTGAGTTAAATCCTTGGCTAGATGACAGAGACAAAACTATTTATAGGACATTGGGCCATAACTGCCTGGGCTCCTATCAGAGCAGTCTCCCTCAGGTTCAGAGCTGGCTTATATAAAGCTTCAGTGAACCCATTGCCTTTAGATAAAGTGCAAACTCCTTGACCCTATCTTTTCAGAACTTTAGATACTTCCTAAATTCTATATTTCAGACACACTAGACTTCTCTCTATTTCTTGAGCTTGACATTCAATCTCACTGTTGTGTATGTAAAAAGGTCTTGCTCACATTCTACCTCTTAGGATCCGTGTCTCCTTCCAGGTTCATCTCAGGGGCCATTTCCTCCGTGGAACCTTTCCTGATCTGCCCAAATTTTAGTGGTTTTCCTCTCCTCAAAATTACCTCTCCCCCCAAAATATTCCACAACACAACTATGTGATGTAGTGGGTAAAGCTTTGAATTTGAAACCAGGAAAACCTAAGTTCAAATTCTGTCTTAAACATTAACTAGCTGTGCAACCCTATCTGTGCCTCAGTTTCCTTATTTGTAAAACAAGGGGTTGTATTTGACAACCATTAAGAACCCTTTAAGCACTAAATTTACGATCCCATTGATGAGGGTCTGAGTAACTGGGTGCAACTAGCAGCCAGGGACTGGAGTATTGATGGAATTGTTCCCTGGGGCAGGCAGGAATCCGTTTAATACCATAGTCCCACCCTCTCTGGATGTCATGGGCAGTCCTGCCTTGCTATGTCCAGTAAGAAATCCTAATTATGTCAAACTTCTGAGGTTAAATTTCTCCTTTGAATCTGTCCATGTCTCATGCCATCTGTGCTGAACCCCTTTTGGATCAATCTGCCTTATGGTGTCTTTCCCTTCTTCCCTTTCCATGCTACATGGTGTCTCTCCTTTCATCCCCCACAATGGCTCTATTCTTTCTCATCCTTATAGATGCTAACTCTTTTAGGATGCTAAATTCCCTTATAGATTTAGCCTGCCAGCTAAGGGAATACCCCAACCTCATGGGGGATTCTTCTTCTCTTGGTTAATTATAAATTTCACTAGGGAAACTCGTCTTTTTCATCATTAATATATATATATATATATATATATATTTCCCCCCCCCCTGAGGCTGGGGTTAAGTGACTTGCCCAGGGTCACACAGCTAGGAAGTGTTAAGTGTCTGAGACCAGATTTGAACTCAGGTCCTCCTGAATTCAGGGCTGGTGCTCTATCCACTGCGCCACCTAGCTGCCCCCTCATCATTAATATTAAAACCCCTTTCCTTGCTAACTATATGATCTTCCAAATCGATTTCATATTTACTACTCCTCTTGTTTATCATATCTTTTCATTTTGTCTATAACATCATCTCCCCAATAAATATGTTTTTTGCCAAAGAGAATGGCCATTGTGAATTCTTCATATGATCGAACCCCAACATTTGGTACTTGTAATCTCATTATTTGGTGATAAACCCTAAGCACATCATTTGGAACCAGGAATTACTCTCCTAAATCACATCACTAGGATGTCATGAATTGTGAACATGTCTTTCTTCAGTAGAATGTAAGTTTCTTGAGGATAGAATGATTTTTTTCCCCTCTTAGTATCTCCAGTGCCTTACATTTAGTAGGCACTTCATATTTGTTGAATTGAATCTAATTGCCACACCCTATTTACCTTCCTTTGTGAAAATTCTGTGTTTTTATATGAGAGTAATATTTTAATTAAATATTTTTATATTATTTATGCTTATATTTATGTATTATAATTATTTACAAATTTATATTTATTTTATATTATATTTATATTTATTTTCTATTTATAAATCATCACATTTGTAAATATAAATATTTTTAATAGAGCGCTACTGGATATTGGAGTAATGGTAGTCCAATTTCTTCTGTCTCTTATCACAAATTATTTATTGTTCCAAGGAGAAGGACCCTGGCATCTACTGAACTGGTCTATTGGCAAGGAGGTGCTTTCATGATCTGGCATCTTCTCACTGCCTTTGGATGGCAGGAGGGCTCATTTGTGAGCCTCTTCAGCTGCTCTCATGTGATTTTCCAGTTTTTTCTCTGCAAGCCAATATCCTTGTACAGGTATCTTCAACCATTCCGGATGTCAATAGAAGGGAATACATTTTAAAAGGGTAAATAAAGGAGGATAAGAAAGGTCAGGTGCAAATAAAAACAAGAAATAACTGAATGCAAAATTATAAAAAGTAGAATAAGATCTCTAAGAACATAGCTATTTGGTCTCACATTTAGATCCCAGACAGTTTTATACAATGTTAACCCTAAATCATCAAGGAATGATTAAAACAACATTCATTATATCACATTGAAGAAAGCAAACATATGAACCATACATTTTTAGGAAGATCATCATTTTCAAGTGGTGAAAAACAGCTGTGGTATCATCCTTAATTCCTCATTCTCACTCATATCATATGCCCCTTCCTAAATGTCCCTAAATCTTGCGTTTTACCTTTCCAGCATCTCTTCTTTACAACCCTTCTCTATTGTGGTTGTTGTTCATCCTTTTTTCTTGAAATGGACCAATGACATCATGAGGGCAATCTCTTGACTTGCCCTTGGATTGATTTAAGTCATCAGACTCACTCCCTCCTCCAGTGGCAAGACAAAGGTCAAGATGACTGGTCCAGGAGGCAGTATGTGCTTCATAAATTAAGGTCTTTTCCAGGTTTCAGCCATCCCCAGTTGTCTTAATCTATATCTGACCACTGGACCCAGATGTTCTGGAGGGAAAAGTGAGGCAGGAGACCTTGCCCAGCCCCCCTTCATTTGTATGTCATGATATCACATTCTGGATATTACGGTCCTCTTCAAGAACAAAGGACAAAAAACAACAGTCTGAGACCACACTCATTCAGTGACTAAAGGCTAAATAAGAATTGAAACAAAAAGTGGCCCAATTTGCCTTTATAAAAATATCAGTCTGGGAGAAAAAGACTTCAGAATTTCTGGACCCAACAATACAATAAAAAAACAATTGCTATTAACACTCATTTTAAGCCACCAGAACCTAAACAATGAGCCACCCAAGCTTGGGTTACCTCCAGCCTAGTACAGCTCATCACCTCCCACCTGGGTTATTGAAATAGTTTTCCAGTTGGTCTCCTGCCTCAAGTGCCTCTGCAATCCAATCCAATCCGATCATCTGCCAAACTGATTTTCTTAAAGTACTGCTCTGACCATGTTAACCCTTCCTCCATAAGCTCCAGTGCCTACCTGATGGTGTAAATAAATCACCAGGTCCTTGGTAGCTTCATAGGTCACAGAAAGGGATGTGGATGAGAAAAGGCTTTGTTGCAATGGGCCCTACCTGCTTGGATTCCCATAGGTACTCCTTAAGGAGGATTAACAGGTTTCAAGTGAGTCCTTTGCTATCCTAAATGGGCATTTATTGAAGTAACCTCTAGTTGAATTCCTTATCTAATTCCTTGCATTGACATGACCCCACAGTTTCTGTCTCCAATCAGAAGTCCAAGTTATGATGTCAACCCCCCAGGTTATTTTTGCCCATAAAAGAACCGACTTGTACCCCATTTTTCTGTGGGTTCATTAGGAACTGCTTGCTTTATGGTGGCAAGTTCTATATGGACCTTTATGGCGCTTTTCTCTTTGTTATGGCTAACTCCTTTTAGCTTGCTCACTAAGGATCACAACAGTTAACTTCTTTAGGAATTTAGGCTGCCTTATGGCTCCCTAGTTCATTAGGACTTAGCCTGCCTTTATGATATCATCCCCCTTATTAATGGAATTTAGTCCAGTCAATGCCGTAATAATAAAAATTTTGGCTCTTGATTTGAAGGTGATCTAAGCCTATAAATTCTTTTGAGCTACCTTTTAATACTGACTTGAAACCCCAATATATGGGGGTCCAACCCTCACTCCCCAATTCTCCATACAGAAGAGTCCTAAAATCCCAATATATTTTTGGGGTTTAGTGACTCTGTACCCCCTTACCTCATCATATTTACTTACCTCTAGGATCAAATATAAAATCCTCTGTTTTGCATTTAAAGCTTTTCGTTACTCATCCCCTTTCTTTCTGGACTTTACCCTCATCTTTATGCTGTAATAATTCAGCTACAGAGATATCCCTTCTGTTTTTTGAGAAAAATACTCCATCTGTATTTTTGCCGGCTATCTCCCATTCCTGAAATACTCTCCCACTTCTGCCTCTAAGTACCCCAGACTTCCCTTAGATCTCAGTCCAAATTCCACCTTCTGCAGCAGACTTCTCATCCTCCCAGGTGTGATGCCAGCAGTTTTTATTTTTTTAGTGCCCTGGATCTCCCTCTAACCCTCTGGGAGTCTGGTGAAGTCTGTGAACTCCTTCTCAGAGCCATATGTTTAATTACATGTTTTCAACTATATAGGATGACAAAGTAATTCAATGGTATTGAAATATGATTCTCATCTATGTGGCACAGTGGATGGAATACCTGGCCTGGAGTCAGAAAAACCCGAGTTCAAATGTGGCTTCAGACACTTATTAGTTATTGACCTGGGCAAATCAGTTTACCCTATTTGCCCCAATTTCCTTATCTGTAAAGTGAACTGAAGAAAGAAATGGCAACCCTCTCCATTATCTTCCAAGAAAACTTCAAACAAAGCTTCAAAAAGTAGAAAATGACTGAACAACAACAATGGTTCTTAAGGTATTTTTAAAAATAAAGTTCATGGACCCCACATCAAAATCCCCTGTACTAGGGCCTTCTGTCTGAGATTACTTCCTATCTATTCTCTAATTTTTTTTTTGTATATGTAGAAATATTTGCATGTTGTCTCCTCCATTAGAATAAGAGCTCTTTGAAAGCAGAGACTATTTTTTTGAATCCCCAGTCTTTAGCACACTGCCTGGCCCGTAGTAAATGCTTATTAAATCCTTTTTTTAAATTGAGAGAGTGATTGCTCAAAAGGATAAGGTAATAGAGAATTGATAGACTGAGTGAAGACTGAAGCATATTTTTTCCTTTATTTTTCTTGCCTTTTTTGGGTGGAATGTGGATAATACAGGAATAATATGTATATGTATGTGTTTGTGTGTGTGTGTGTGTGTGTGTGTGTGTATATATATATATATGTATGTATTTTCATATATATATAAATATATATATATAAAATGATGACTATCAGATTTATATATAATAGCTATCATATTTCTTGCTCTATTAGTAGGTGGAGGAAAGGATGGAGGGAAAAATGTAGAAGTGAAAAAAATTAATTTTGGAAAGAGAGAAATAAGTTAACCTTTAATTTTCTGAAAATTCACTTTAATGGAAAAATTAAGTGGAACAACTCCATGACATTGAATATAAGATAAGTTGCATGGCGAATCTGACAGAACCTTTCTCTATCCCTCAAGTAATAAAATAAAAAAAAAATTCATTAAGCACCAACCCAAAAATGTGTCAGGCAATGCACTAAATGTAGATAATAAAAATACTAAAATAAGAAATGCCTTCTTGACCTCAAGAAGTTGACATTTTATAGGGAGTTTTTGTTTTCCTTCCCGAGGTTTATGGTACAACCTTTTGTACCTTTGATCTGAGAATTTTGTAAATATTATTTATTCTTTGAAGAATAAAAATAACTTTACAGTAATAATGCCCAAGATGAATACTATATATTGGACACAAACATAGAGTTTAAGTTTGAAATTACTTGTCTAAGGAATTCTAACTGGTAGAGGATGACCAAAGATTTTCTTTTATAAGCCAAGATCAACTTATTTGTCTGTGGGAAGCAGGTGGAATGGTCATGATGGAGTAGACAACAACATGGAGAAGTTTCTCGATGTTCCTCTCTCTGAACGATGCTTTCTTTATTTGTAAAATGACACGATTGGACCAGTTAATCCGAGGTTCCTCCAAGTTCTAGTGTTCCCTGGTTATGACTGAGCTATCCCATATTGGATCACTAGGCAGCTCTTCATCCAAGCATGCTTTATTTCCTGAGACACTGCCACTGAAGTTGAACACTAGGGGTCATATTTAGATAAAGGTTAACATCCTCCCCAGCACATCTGTCTGCCCCTGGTAAGCACACATTCCCTCAGCAGGGGGCCGTGGACTCCCATGGATCCTCATGGACTCTCACTGCCTTATTTATGTCCCGCTACTCGATGCTGATTGGCTGGGTGTCTAATCCCCATGTACTTAAAATAAGACTAGGTTATTACCCTTTTTTGGCTATATTGAAGATTTTGAAGGAAAGTAGGGAGCATATTTGAGTCAGAGAGAGTCCTGGGGGATTATTTCTATTTTCTTTCTTTCCCTCACATTTAGCCATCTATTAGTTCAATCTTACATCTTTATTATGTAACTCTTGGTGTAGGTCCTTAGCTCTCTTAGGCTATACTGTCTTGGAAATTAAAAGTTTGTGTCTTAACAAAATCCCACAGTTTGGTTCTCCACCTGATGTTTTCACCTGGGCTTTCTCTGCACATTAGCCACTCTCCCTTCCTAGAATACTTTAAAGAATTAGATATGAAAATTAATATTTTATTTTCATGACTGAGCTAATCCATTTCTCTGCTTTCAGGATGGCTAGCCCTAAGTCTTCTTAAGCAATTTAATACTTCAAGGATCTAGAATTTCATTGTTGAACATTTTGTCTCCACTGATTCAGGTACCACAAGCCCATCACTGATGCATTAGGTAGTCTTGGGATACAGTGATGTACCTGAAAATTATGTGCTCTGATGCTCAGCAGGTGATGAGCATGTCAGAACTTTAGCTAGTTTGTCTTTAGAGTACAGATAAACATACAGGCTGTCACAATTTGGTAGCATTGGTCATAGTCTTTGCTCCATGGTCAGTCTTTAGGAACCCAAGTAAGATATCAAACTAGAATATTATTGATGGAAACCTTCTCACACAAGTAGAATTTTCTCCTATTCCTATGCCACAAGACCTCCAGAGAGGAACTTTTTACAAGCCACAATTTTCTGTTTAGCTTACAAGTCAATTGCTGAAGTTTTAGGGCATTTCCTTATGATTCCTACTCAGGGGAATGAATTAATTAATGTATTTATAAAACATTTGCTATGTGTCAAGCATTTTGATACTTGTTAAAGGCATAAATACAAAAAATAAGTCAGTTCATACTTTCAAGGAGCATAAGTACAGGGTCAGCCTTGATTTTTCTCCAATTCTCAACATCCAATCGGTTGCCAAGTCTTGTCAATTTTAATAAGGGAAGACAACACATAGGGGACAGGTGGCCAAAGAGGGATATTTTATTCTGAGAAATAACAGGGATGATGAGCAGAGTCATGAGGTAATTAATTTATTTCCCAGAATTTTGGTATTAATTTGATTATTGTTTCCAGAGCTAAAAATGGAAAATGGTACTAGGGAGTGGGAATAGACAGGTATGATGGCAAAATAAGAAGTAAAAGTGGCAAGAGAATGGTGTGTTTAATGTGGCTTGAGCTGGATATGGAGAAGCGCAGTTCCCAAAATGGGAACTGAAGTGCTAGGTTGGAGGGCCAAAATTGATGGTCCTCATTCCTGGTATGGCAAATTGGTTTTGGTATTTGGAAGTTGGCTTATGAAGTCATAATTTGTGTATCTTTTGTTCATTTCTTTGATGTTTCCCCTCTCGATTTTAATTTTCTTTCTTTTCTTCCTTCCTTCCTCTCTTACTTCTTTCATTCTACCTCTAACTCTAGGCTTACCATCTCATCAATGAGTGACAGTGGTCATAAAGGAATCAGGCAAGAGAGAGGTTGGAGGAAGGGAAATGGGAAGAGGAAAGAAAAAAAAAGCACAGAGTGGGGAAGGGGAGAGAGAGCGAGAGCGAGAGCGAGAGCGAGCGCGAGAGAGAGGAATAAGGGGGAAGAAAAAGAGTTGAGACAGCTGTCTAAATGCAATGGTCCTCTTTTTAATTCTTGAGACACTATTCAACATATTACATGAAATTAGTATAATGAGAATCTATTAATTCCACATATGATCCCCATGCCTATTTGTTTACCAGGTAGAACTGAAGATCAAAGGCTCATCTCCTTAGACAGGTGCGCAGATACTTTTGTACCTGGAAAATATTTGTTCTGAATAGAAAGACTACATTTTAAGAAAACTTTCAAACTGAGTTATTTTTACTTAGAAAAATGGCTTCTGCATATTTCATAATCTTTTATCTCTGCCCTGAAGAGAGTCAATAATTCATTTCAATAGCCCCACAACCTTCCTGTTGATATTAAACAAATGTCCATTGCCCTGATAGGATGCCAGAAGAGAACTATAGTTCAAAGTGTCGATTTCTCTCATTCTTTCTCATCTCGCATTGATTCAGAAGAACATTAGGTGGTTTGATTTTTTTCTGTTAAATTCCATTTCATTTCCATGAGATAAATGAAATTAAATACCTTACACTAAAATAACTTGGAGGATTACTGTAAGCTCAAAGCTTGATGGAAGATATGTTCCTGGAACTCCCACAACTGAAAGCCCACTCACTCCTTGGCTGAACTCAGGCAGAATCTTTCCCTATGATTGGTGGGGATAATGATGTGCACTTCAGGGCAGAAGCCTGTCTTCCCGAAAGCATCCT
Organism: Sminthopsis crassicaudata; assembly: GCF_048593235.1. Taxonomy (NCBI): domain Eukaryota; kingdom Metazoa; phylum Chordata; class Mammalia; order Dasyuromorphia; family Dasyuridae; genus Sminthopsis; species Sminthopsis crassicaudata. The sequence continues at coordinate 577,518,477 of NC_133617.1, read as the reverse complement.
TTTGGTGTTCTTTACAAGGAGAGGGAAAGGGGAAGGTCAGGCTCACTGAGTCTAGGAGAAGATTGCTTGCAAACTACTTCTCAAATACTGCTGTGTGTTGTAGCAGAAATACTTTGCACGAGACCAAAGAGCTCTGGTTTCTGGTTCTGCTTAACATGACTAAGTCAGTGACTAAGATTAGTCCTTAAACTGAAACTCAAAATAGATACCTTGAACTTCAGGTTTTCCCAGAAGTCAAGAGGAATGACCAGCAATTGGTGGCTTGTGCTCAGGTTCTCAGAACAATAGATGTCTTTCTGACACAAAATCCTATGATTATGTGGCTTATAAGGTGAGAGTAGAATGTCTTGACTGAAATTTAGTAAGTTTGTTCACTTGTTTCAGTCATGTTCAAGTCTAAAAGCCCATTTGGGTTTTCTTGGCAAAAATACTGGAATAGTTTTTGATTTCTTTCTCCAGCTCATTTTACAGATGAGGAAACTGAGGCAAGCAGGGTTAAGTGACTTATCCAGAGTTACACACCCATATTTGAACTCAGAGAGATGAGTTCCTGACTCCAGAGCAGGTACTCTATATACTTTACCAGCTAGCTGCCCAATAAGTTCTAAGTCATGGGACTAATGGACTAAACAATGGCCATAAGGACCATGGCCATAGACCCAAGAAAAATATAGCACAGTAGAAAGACTGAAGGTTGGAATTCAACTCCAGTGCAGAATCCTACTCTGTCACCTATAGCCTGTGTAATGTTGGGCAGGTCTGTTCAATCTGTCTATGCCCCATTTTCCAGAACTGTAAAATCAGGAAGTTGGACAAGATGACCTCTGAGGACAGCACTCTAGATCCAAGTGACCCTATGAACAACGCAAGGAATTTTACTCCATTTCTTCCCTTTTCCCTTCTCATTTTCAATCTTTCTTTATCCATATATATGCATGTATGTATACATGTGCTTACATGTTTAATAACAAAGATAGCCATGCTGAACTAGATTTGACCTGATTAACCAGACCTGGAGTTTCCTTTTTTATTGTATCTCTACAGCTGGACTCTTCTTCCCAAAAGTCTCCAAAATGTAATGTCTTAGATTAAGTCAATTCCAGGAGAAATTCTAATGCTTACATTCATTCTTGTGAGCTTCCCAATACCCTAAAGTTTCAGTTCACTCTACTTATCAGATCAAAAGTGAAATTTTACCTCTTGCTAGTTTGCATCCTCCAGATAGCATTTCCCTCAGTGCTCAAGAGGATGAAGTGGAAGAGAAAACATCAGTTGCATTTCTCAAAACCAGGTTTCTGCTCTAAATTTCTGCTGTTTGTGTGTGATGGTAGGAATTCTTGGCAGTTATAAAATTAAATTCAGAAAGGAAATTCTGATTTGTTGGGTAACCTACTCTGGACAAACCAGGAATAGAAACGCCTGCAACTTTTTAAGGTAGAAAGAATCCTAGCCATCACCTAGTCCTTCATTTTATAGAAAAAAAAAACTCATTTCAGAGATAAAAAGGATTTATTCCAGGTCACACAGTTAAGTAGTAGATGATAAAAACTACCCCAATAGAAAGGAAGAAATGCTGATAAATGTTTAATAAGCAATTCTGTCCTCAAAAATCACACATGCTTTACTTTGCTTGTGTGTAGGCAATCAGGCTTAAATGACTTGCTTAGGGTCACATAGTATATATGTATGTATATATATATATATATACATATGAGATCACATTTGAATTCACATCCTCCTGACTTCTAAATTTAATCTGCATTATTAATATTTTCTCCACTATTTTTTTACATCTAGACAATTAACAAAACAACAAATTGAGCCCCTCTTTGTAGTATTTGTCAATTTCTAAGGGGCAAATGCTCATACGGAAAGAGAGGTAATCTGTTTTCATGAGACCAGCTCTGGTATACCACCGGAGAGGTCTCCAGGAACAAAACTTGGAATACAGAACCAAATTCAGAATTCCTTCTCCAAGAGGTATGAAGGGAGCCTGAGGTGGTTCAAGGAACAGTTGTGTATTCGGAGGGAGGGGGGAATAATAATAGTACAATGGATAGCTGCTGGTTAGTGTGCAGGCAATCTTCATATAGATAAAAGAGGGGAGAACAGAGATATAGAAGCTCTTATGGGGACAGTTGTGCTGGGAGAAGGGGCAAAGTCAGTCCCTCAGAAATACCTTCCTGTCCCATTATATTGGAAGAGGTGTGGTTTATTAACTGTACCCGGGAGCACTTATTCCAATAATAGTGATGAGTTTGAATGATCATCCAGTCTCTCATCCCAGTTTCCCTCCTGGTCAGTGCCATGCCTTTTGGATATGGTGGGTAGGGGTAGGGAAAGAATACTACTGGTTCACATGGAGTCAAGTCATGACTTTGACTCATTCATTTAACATGGTATTCTGTGACTACGGCCAAGTCACTTAACTTCTCTGGGGACTAGAATATATGACCTCTAAAATTTCTTCTAGATTTAGGATGTCCAAGTATCAATGAGAAAAGAACACAAAGTCCTCTCTGGTGAGGTCTGACATTTCCTTCAAGACTGTGAGCTCCTTGAGGGCAGACACTCATTTTGCCTACTTAGCAGAGTTTCTGGCATCTAATACTTAACAAGTGCTTGTTAGCCATAACCTAAATTCCCCCAAAACACAGAGTTAGAACACATGTACCTACTGATGCTAGATGTTTACATTTTCATTAACCAGAAATTACATAAAATCCTGGAAAAAATTGAATGAATTCCATAATTACTGACTTTATGCTTCTATTCCCTTTCATCATTCCAACTTGTTATCCTTACCCAAAAGCTTTTCTAAAAGTCTCAGCAAAGCTCTGGGTTTTAAAGAGGAATGTGAAATAGGGAAGCCAGGAGAATAATGATAAGGAGAAAGCTGGTCTTGCTTCAGAGGGAAGGCTAAGGAAAAAAAACCCAAATATGGGTGTAGAAAGGATCCCAAAGAGTTGTCCAAAGGCAAACTTTTAGAGAAAAGAAGAAAGAAGAAAAGGGGCAATGATGGAGGGAGGCAGAGGAGTGATGACTGTTGAAAGAATGTGATTATACAATAGAAGACAAAAGGCTTGGGCTGGATTTGTAGGAACAGGAATGGAGTTATGATGAGAGAGAGAAGTCATTGAGGAAGTAGCATAAGAAATAACCATATAGAAGAATGCTGAATGAATGCCCAGACATTGGCTGATGGCAACCAGGGGAACAAAGAATGAAGGGAGTGATCTGGTACTGGAATTCCCCTTCATCCTTCCCCCTGCCTTTGTTTAGAACTCTACATCATCATCTTAGTCACTTCTTAGAACTCAGGCAAGGACAGTCCATACCTTACTATGTGTGATCATCCATCTTAGTGTCTCCTGCAATCCAAAAGATTTTCCTTAAGAAAAGAAAAGAAAGGGTGGAATTTAAAGACATGTCAAAGGAAATACTGGCAAGATTAGGAGACAGCCTGGATGTAGGAGGTGGTAACTGGAGGGGGTAAGGAGGAAGATGCCAAAGATAACACCCATTATTGTACCAAATCTTGGCTGTTTTTGCAAGCTATTCCACAGATCATTTACTATAATGCCATGAAACACTGCCCTGAGAAAAAGCCCTGCAGTCATTAGCAGGAATGGGAACAGTTTGTAGTGCAGTAACCTTGAGAGTTGAACATATTTTCCCCACACACTTGCTAATGTGAAGACTAGAATAATCTGCCTTCCTCCGTGACTAAGGCTCCCCTAAGCTTCCTCCTCAATATGCAGAGCAGGTGCAAGAGATTTCCACAATTAGAGAAGATCCTAAGGACTTATGTAAAGTTGCCAACATTGCTGTTTCTTTCCCTACTTGCATTTGTAGCCTTTCAAGTAGGAACATGGGCTTTCAGATCCCTCCTGATGTCTGTCATCTTCAGCACACCCCACCAGGAGGACTAAACTCAGTCCTTTGGCCTGTTCTGTTTGAAATTTTTTAAATTAAATATTGTATTCACCATGGTGGCAAAAACAAAACAAAACAAAAAAAAACAAAACAAAACTGGAGATAAGATAAGATAAGAAGACGGCCTGCTCTTGAGGAAGGGCAGAATGCATAATGGGATAATAATATATGTGGTGGAATGCTATGATATTATAAGAAATGAAGTACATGATTTTGAAAAGACTCATGTGAACTGATGCAGAGTGAACTGAACAAAATCAGAAAAACAATTTATACTATTATATCAATTTATAAAAATGAACAATGAATGAAGTGAATGAGCATAACAATTTATATAGCAAACTTATAAAAACAAACTTTGAAAACTATAAGAACTATGATCAATATAATGACCATCTGTGATTCCAGAAGACTTGAGATCCATTTTTGAGAGATTGTGCATTTAAGTGCAGAATGAGAAACATTCATTTTTGCATATAACCATTTAGGGAATTTGTTTTGCATGACTATATATATGTGTGTGTGTATGTGTGTGTGTGTGTGTGTGTGTGTGTGTGTGTGTGTGTGTGTAACAGAACTTTTTCTTTTTTCTCAGTGGAATATTGGATAAGAGGGAACTTAGATTTTTGCTATTTTCTTTTAAATAAAGAGGGGGAACTGGAAAACTTTTTCAAAATTATAATGAAATTCCCAAGATCTGACACATTGTTGTTGAATCCAACTCTGCCCCCATGGACCATATTGTCTATGAAATTTCTTTCAGCAGTATACTAAGGGGAACAGGTTAAGTGACTTCCCCAAGGTCACATAGCTAGAAAGTAAGTGTCTGACATCGATTTTGAACTCAGGAAGATGAGATGGACTTTGAATTCAGGTCATCCTGACTCCATGGCCAGTACTTTCTCCATTGTGCCATCTACTGCCTCCACTTGGCACATAGTAGATACTTAATAAATGTTTTGTTTCTAAGATTTCACTCTATCTAGCCTCCCCTCTTTCAAATCTACCCTCTAGACTTCTACAGAAAGAGTAGTAAACACTTACTATGTGCCAGGTACTGTGCAGCCATCTTTCTCCAAAGTCACTAACAACTACTTTATTGCCAAATTAAATGACCTTCCCCCCACTACACCTCCCCGATCTAATCTTTCTTGACCTCTCTAAAGCATTTATTCCACTGACTACTCTATCCTTCATACTTTCTTTTTTTTCTAGAATAGCTGGATCAATTAATAATTCTACCAACAGTGCATTAGTATTCTTGTGAGAGATTAGTTCCTCTAACAACTGTCATTTTCATATTTTATTATCTTTTGCCAATTGAGTATATATATTCAATTATTTCTATCCATGTAATTCCTTTTCCACAAACCTACCACAAAGCAGGATTGTGATGGCAAATGTTTAACAAGTATTTCTATGGGGGGAAAAAGTATACTTTGAAAAGCTGGTTAGAGCTGGTTCTAGCAGAGCCTTGCTCAAAATTTTCCATTATCCCTCATATAACTCTTCTGGGGACATTTCTCTATCATCATCAGGTCAATATGTCCAAAGCAGAACTCGTTTTCTCCCCTTATTTTTCAATTCTTCATTTCTTCCATTTATTTTGAAGGCATCATCATACAAGCAAGTCATCCATTTCATAATCTCAGGATGATCTGTGACTCTTTCTACTCATCAGTATACTTCTCTTCCCCCATCCATTATTTGGTCACCAAGCCCTATTCATTATACCTCAGCAGAATCCCTTGAATTCCTTTCTACCATCTCAGTATAGACCCTCATCTTTTCTCATCTAGACAATTATGACAATTTTTTTAAAAAGCCCTACAGTTTTATAACACCTTAAGGCTTGCAAAGCACTTTACATATATTAGCTTCTTTTATCTTCACAAAGTCCCTGGGAGGGAATAACAGCCTCTGATTTGGTCCCTGTGGCTTCCAAACAGCCTCTTTGCAGTTCACTCTTTATACTATGGCCAAAATAATCTTCCTAATATATTACTCTGACTACTTCAGTACATTCTGTGCCTCTTTGCATAATCTTTAGAGGCTTCCCGTTGTCTAGTGATCCTAGCAATCAAAGCCCAACCTACAACCTAAGTCCAATCTATCCCTTCATACTTATCACTTATTATTATTTTAAATCACTTGATGGTTTTCTCGGTATGCCCTCCTATCCCTCCTGAACCAAACTAAATCACTATGTTCTTTGTTCCCATCCTTCTCTCTCCTGTTTCTTCACCTTGACTCACTGTCCATCATACCCCAAAAAAGCTCCTGGCATGTTCATCTCTTAAAGATTTTTTAAAGACCAATTCCATCTTTACCTTTTTTATGAAGTCTTCTCTGACCCTAGTGTTCTCTCAGTCTTGTCTTTCTATCTCTGTCTTTGTCTCTCTATGTATGTCTGTCTCTTTTTCTGTCTTGAATTGTCTGTTTTCCTTGCTCTCTCTCTGTGTCTGTCTTCCTATCTCTCCATATCTCTCTCTGTATTCTCTCTTTCTTTGTCTCGAATTGTCTTGTTTCCTTAGCTTTTTCTCTGAGTCTGTATTTCTTTTTCTCCTCCCACCTCTCACAGCACATTGCCTGGACTTCTCATATTTACCACTTTCTGTCTTAGGTTATTTGTATATATCCTTCCCTTCTCCCATCTCCAAAAAATTTTAAGCTCCTTAAGAGTCATCCTGTGTTTATCTTTAAATTACCAAGTGCTTGGTCGTCAATACTTCAACTGTCTGTGACATTGTCCTTATGGGTTTTCCTTTTCTGCTAATGAAGATTAGGATCCACCATGGCTTAATAGATAGATTGTGAGGGATGCCGTGATCAAAAATTCTTCACCTTGTCTACAATTTGATGCAAGTTTCCTCAGATTTAGCTCCACTGGTTCTTATATATAGTCTATCAGCTAATACATACAAAAATGAATCTGTTGTGTTAGTATGGGTTTCTAGAACCCTGAACCATAATATGGTTCATAATATTAATAATATATGTCCAATGTATACATATATTGTATTTAATTTATACTTTAACATATTTAACATGTATTGGTCAACCTGCCATCTGGGGGAAGGGGTGGGGGGAAGGAGGGGAAAAATTAGAACAAGATTTGGCAATTATCAATGCTGTAAAATTACCCATGCATATATCTGGTAAATAAAAACTATATTATATATATATAATAAAATTAAATTTAAAAAATAATATATATCCATATATTATTATTTTGGATATATATAATTAATATGTCCAAATACTTATTTGTTGAATCAAACTGAATTTGCCCTACCTGGACAAAAAATATTTTAATATCATTTGTAAGAAGAGTTTTCAGGGAAGAATGCTAACTAATTTTCATCTCCATTAGGAAGACATAAAAAGAGTAAGATAAAATGAGGGGGGTGGATTTTTTTTTCTAGATATGAGGAATGCTGATGATGGTACAGTGGAGTTAGGCTACAAGTCAGGAGAAAAGTGGGTCAAATTGATACTAGTGGTGTGACCTTGGGCAAGCTTACTGTCTCTGATCCTGAAGCTGAACTGTAGCAAATGTTTTGCAAACATGTTTTTCAAACTTGAAAATTTCAATAAATGTCAGCTATTATTATTTCCGGTTTCATCTTAATTGAAACAGTCACTAAATGAAAAATTTAATGAGTTTTATTGGCAACTTTTGTTTTCATATCACCTTTATTTTGGGATATAGTTACTAAAGCATATAAGCCATTATTGTGCAATTTATAATCTTAGAGAATGGCATGAGGTAGAGAGGAATGACACATTTCCAAGGTCACACAATCATGTGTCAAAAATGATGATATAATGTAGGAGAAACTGAGGCAAGATAGAGATCACAGAGTTTTTAATATTTTATTTGAGTTTCTGAAAGGGAGAGATTTTTTGGGAGGCAGATCAGAATCTATTATTCCCCCCAAGGCTGAATTGGACTTTTGTCTCAAAGAATTCTGAAGTGAATCTGAGATTCCAATGACTTTTATATGGGTCTAATGATCAGGGTAAACAAAGGCAAGGGGTGGAGTCTGAACATTGGTGATTGAGGGAATTTCCAGGAAGGGACCATCAATTTGGTTCTGATAAATTGGGGGGTGAGGACCATAAATTCTTCATAATTTAGAAAGATTTAGGAGCCAGGATGTCTGAACTCAGCCCTTATCTGAGATTAAACATTTACAGTTTATGACCCTAGAGTAACTAGTCCTAAATTAAATCAGTCCTAATAGTCAGGAAGGAGGGAATACAACCAGGGGGATTGAGGCAGAACAATTTAGGGTAAGTGAGGCAGAACAATTTAGGGAAACTGAGGCAGAACAATAAAAGGAAACTCTGGCACAACAAGATAAACCTCACAGACAATTTTGGTGACATAAATATAAAAATTTCCTCTTGCCAATATTAAAATATATGAAAACTTACTGACTGTGTCTTTCCTTCAGCTGGATTTTCTTAATTCTTTTAGGATGAAAACTTCTCTTGATTTTACCTAATCAGTTTTCTATTGTCCTCTATAACCTAAAGTTAATCAGCTTTCCTAAAATTTTATAAAGTTTTCTTTCTATTTTTTTTTTTAATTAAGGCTGCAATTATGTCTCAGACTAGTCACTTCTATTGGAATTCTGACCTCCTCATCAGATGGACTGACTGGCTAATATCACCCTGAGTAATCAGCTGATTTGCATCTCTATGGACTCAATTCTCACCTCAGCTGAATATCTTTTGTCTTGGCAACTTGCACCTTTCATAGATGGGTATATAGCCTGTTCCCACTTCTTCACTAAGAGCAGCCATTTTTTTTTTTAAACTTGGCATTTCCTGTGAGTCAGTATCTCCATCTCTCACCTGAAGACTTCCACTCTTCCCTTCATCTTGGAGTTAACATCTCAGAGAACAAAGGCTTCTCTAAACTACCTCAGTTTCCTCAATCCAAAATCCTCTCTGGGAAGTCATGCATGCCTTCTAGAAAGGACAAACTATTTAAACAAAAGGCTGAAATTTCTTCCTTGAGAAATTTAGGAACCTTAGGAAAGATTAAGCTTAGGAAAATGACTCTATACTAATCCTCAGTGCAATCAGTGAGAGCTTTTATTTGTAGAATTACTAGAAAAATAAAGAAGACATTAAAAAGAAAAACAGGTCACCCCCTATGTATGTTATTTTGGGTATAAGTTAATGAATTTGAGAAAGTCCCTAAACAATGGATCTTAGCTGCCCAAAAAATCCACACTAGATTTGGATTCATTCATTTATTTATTCACTCACTCATTCATATACAAATATTTATCAAGTGCTTCTTTGTGCAAGGTACCCCATCTCATGGTTATTTTATGCTAAGAATAAGAGCAGAACATATTCCCATCTATGATGGATCTTATTCTGGTCACGAGTCTGTCACAAATCACACGCTCATCAAGTGAATCATGTGTAGGTCTGGCTGTTTGCTTCCTCTGGTCCAGAGTACATTATCAGCTCCAGCAAGAAAACTCCCTCCCTCTGCTCCTGCCTCTGATTCATATTTTGCTATGGCAACCAGGTACAGGAAATGGCCAAGGAGACTTAAAAACCACTCCAGAGATCTTTATGTTCAAAATGCCAAGCAGAGGTGTAGGGGAAGGGGAGTACTGATTCTGTATTCAGATCCTGGTCCTGGGTCCAGGGATATGTCACCTTAATAATAAGTTTGAAGAATATTCCAGGAGTATTATAGTATTTTGTTGTCATGTCCAACTCTGTGACCCCATTTTGCAATTTTCTTGGTAAAGATACTGAAGTAGTTTGCCATTTCCTTCTCCAGATCATTTTGCAGATGAGGGAAACTGAGGCAAACAAGGTTCAGTGACTTGCCCAGGCTCCCATAGTTAGTGTCTGAGGCCACATTTGAACTCAAGAACAGTCTTCCTGATTCCAGACCCTGGCTCTCTATCCTAGATACCCATATTATAGTATAGTAGAATGAGAATAGAAGAGCTGGATTTAAATACCCCCTTTGTCAGCTTCGATCTATATTTTAAAATGTTAAGTCATTTAGTTTGCCGGAGCCTCAGTTTCCTCATCTGTAAAATGAGAAGATTGGGTTGGATTGTGGATAAAATCCCTTCCGGCTCTAGATCTAAGACCCAATCACCTTCTGTGATCCTGGACAGGTTATTTTTCCTCTCTCGGCCTCAGTGGGATTACTTTAGATGCCCTCTAAGATCTCTTCCACCTCTAGATATCCTGTTCAGAGTAACATTATAATTACAAACCAGATGGCCAATGTATCGGGGAGCACAGACCAGCCTCCCCGTAGCTGCCTCCCATCTGCCTCCCGACTCCCTCCCCCGGTGGGCTGAGAAGCTCCTCACTCCCCCATCCTGGTACTTAATCTTTGTTGTTGTTGGTTCAAAGTGTCCCCTCCACCCATTTCCGTCTTCTCCTCCAGCTTAAGCCATGAGGAAACAGAATAAAGACCTCTCCGACTTTCCAAGTCAAGAGGGAGGGAACGGCTGCTAGGAACTCCAGACTTGTGATCTGTATTTATTACTTAGCTGGGTTCTTTCCCTCCCCCCTGAACTCTGTTGCATTGATTTTGAAATGACGGCATTAGCATAAAGCAGCCCAGGTTTCAGCTTCGGAATGTATGATTCTACCTGAGCTCAATCAGGCCCTTTTTTATTACCCAGATCTCGCAAATAAAACCAGGACTATCCGGCTCCCAGGTGCATTATTTATTTGAATTTGAGATCAGCTAAATCCCCCCAGCTTGCTATTAATGCTCTTGAATAGCTGAGAGACAGAGACAGAGAGGAGAAAGAGAAGAAAGGAGGAGGGAAAGGATAGAGGGGAAGGGAGAAAGAGAGAGATACAGAGAAGAGAGAGGGAGAGAGAGGGAGGGAAGGAGAGACAGAAGCACTCAAGCCTCCTTCAGTTTATTTATAAACGATAGCCATGATGTAAAATGGACAGGAACAATATATAAAATCCAAGAATAATATTTTCAGAAGGATGGGAGCAACACAAACAGGAAACATAAAGCAAATATCAGAGAAGTCAAGAGGCAGTGTGTACCTAACCACTGCCTGTCAGCAAGAAGGGAGAGAGCTCCCCTCAAGGGAAGGGTCCTTGTGTCCCTGGGCCCTTTGGAAGTCTGAGGAAACGCATATGTATATATATATGTCCTATTTCAGAATAATATTTTAAACTCATAAAATAAAAGACATGAATTTACAAAGGAAACAAGTTACATTAAATTCGGTTAGCATAATATTTTTAAAAATGAAAACAAAATAAGTTCATGGACCTCAGGTTTAGAAATCTTGCCTGAAGGTTTCATGTTAGCCTGAGATTCTACCCTCATCTCAACATACACACACATACACACACCCCTTTTGTGACTCTAGGGGCCCTCTCAGGTGGCACTATTGAATTATTCTCGTCTAGATGGTCAAAGAGAAAAATAATTCAAACTCATTGGGAAGAGTTGAGGAAACTATAATTTCTAATCCTTTTAGCCCTAGTCAAGAATGCAAATAGGTTACCTTGAATTAATTTATTCCAGCCTCCCTGGATCTGGGCATGTGCTTATCACTTTCTATTTGCAGAAGGGTGACTAGTTAGTTACTGTTGCTGAAATAGTAACTTTCACTATATCCGAGAAGCTCCTATTATTGATATTTTAATAAAATTATTAATAATAATAATATTTAATAGGGCACTAGCATCTATGCTTTAGTTTGAAAATTTGGTGCATTTGTGAAAAACTTCAAAATTTTTGAAAGTGGATGAGGAGTTGGGTTTTTTGTTTGTTTTGTTTTTAAGGAAAAATAAATGAGTAAGACCATACAATAATTCTCACACCTAGAGAATTGGCCAGATTATCCAACCCCAATAACCAGAAGTTCATTTTGAAAATAACTAATATAAATGTAATGAATAGGAGATGTAGATATCATGAAAAGACTGTAACTTTATAATTAAGTAGTTGGAGATATGTTCTAGGATGATTAGCTCATTGTAATTATATTGCAATATACTATTATTAGAATCTCTCAATATGTACTCAATATACTGCTCAATGCTCCAAAGTTTGGGCTTTCATTCATTCTTGGGGGTGGCTACTAAAATTAGATCTCTCTGATTTGTTTTGCCCTTACTTAGAGTCCCCACTGGAAATATTAGATTATAGCTTAAACATAACTCATATTTAGGCAAGTTGCATGCTGGTAAATGTTAAGAACTGATTCTCTAGGAATTAAAAAAGTAGCTATGATATAGTTTTAATTTTAATGTGCATTGTTAATATTTTCTTCATTACTTTCATGAATCTAGACAACCAATAAAACAATCAAACCTTGATTTGCAGCTTTTGGTGATTTCTGAGTGTGGTGAGAATAGCAGTATGAGTCTAATTAGTGTTCACCAAGGTGTAAATGTTCACACTGAAAATTGAACAATAGAGCTAGTTAGAGCTGCTCTAACTCACCTCTCTTTCAGGTCTCCACAGATGGGACTAAAAGGGTCAGCATGTCTCATTCAAGCATTCAAGATACTAATGCTTATTGAGTAGGGGATAGCTTTTCTCTCTGCAGAAAATACATAAAGAACTCAAAATAGCCCATAAACCATTTCCCTATTAAATGAATCCTCCTAACAGCCTTAGGAAGTGCTAGAGACATGGCATAGACTCCCCTTGGAGAGAAGCAAACTTCACTTTTCTCTAATGACAGCCCCTTGACATCAGGATGAGTCTTATTTTCTTTATTAGGTATTATTATTATTATTATTATTATTATTATTATTGTTATTATTATTATTATTATAGTTTTTATTTACCAGATATATGCATGGGTAATTTTTCAGCATTGACAATCGCAAAATCTTTTGTTCCAATTTTTCCCCTTCTTCCCCCCACCCTCTCCCCCAGATAGACCAATACATGTTAAATATGTTAAAGTATATATTAAATACAATATATGTATACATGTCCATAGTTATTTTGCTGTACAAAAAGACCAGACTTTGAAATAGTGTGCAATTAGCCTGTGAAGGAAATAAAAAATGTAGGTGGACAAAAATAGAGGGATTGGGAATTCTATGTAGGATTCATAATGAGTTTTATTTTCATCCCAGTTTGCAGACAGACAATTAACCTTCTGTTATTACTCTTATGATTTATACTCTAACCTGAGAAGGAAAAGAAAGTTGGGGTTCCTCAGAGAGGCAATTTTCTTCTCAATATGTCTGAACCATCTGATCAATTATGTTAATTATGATGACAGCAAGGAAAAAAGTCCAAGACTTTTGATCCATTAGGTTGATAGTCTGTTATTGCTCTTTCAGCTTCCAGGGTCATATGGTTAAGAATCCCAAAAGGTTGGTACCACTAAGGAACTATTCCTTCACTTGAGAGAATGCTAGATTTTGGGATCCTCTTCTTCCTAAGAGAATGGTACTGATCAAGACTCAATTAAAGAAACAGAAAGCATTTTTTTAAAAATCTGGACATTAGGAACCCTACAAAAACAGAATATTTTCATATGCAAAGTAGAATTGAAAATGATTATGTGTGAATTTGTGAATTTCTATAATGGATGGAATGGTTTGGGTTTGGGTTTTGTTTAAACAAAGTATATGATAAATTCCACTTAATTAATTCAAAGGTATCATGCTTCTCTGTGTTTCCTCCTAAATTTCCTTCTATGTGTTTCCTTAAATGCTTCACCTAGATGGCAAAGTAGATAGAGTTCCAGGGCTAGAGTCAGAAAGATTCGTCTCCTGATTTCAAATCTAGTTTTAGAAACTTACTTGCTATTGATCCTGAGCAAGTCACTTAACCCTACTTGCCTCACCTTTCTCATTTGTAAGAGAAGCTGAAGGAGTAAATGGAAAGCTATTCTAGGATTTTTGTCAAAAACAAAACAAAAACAAAAACAAAAAAAAAGGAGGTCAGGAAGAGTCAGAAATGACTAAACAAGCACAAAATGCTTGTTTCTTTCCTTCTTTTTTTGGGCAAGGTTATTGCTAGCTTCTTTCTCCCCCCCAAATGCACCCCCATGGGTGGAAAAAAAAGAAAAAGAAAAGCCTTTTAAAAAATAAATGTAGTCAAATGAAATAGGTCCACACATTGTAGCAAGCATCTATTAGTGTCTACTAAATGATTAGATACTTTACTATGAAGATGCTATTGTTTCAAAGGCCAAAATAAAATAATCCCTGCCCTCAAGAAATTACATCTGTTCTATCAAACAAGATAGCATTTATATGTATAGGAATGTACAAAATGTGTGCAAAATAAATAAAGGGCAAATAGGAAGGGAAACCCTAGAAGGTGGGAGTATCAAGAAAGGGCTCATATAGGAAATGACATTTGAGCTGAGTTTAAAAAAAAAAACCAAAAACCAACAAGGTAGTGTAAGAGAGAGAACTGAGGAGGGAGGACATTTTAGACATGGGACAATTAGTGAAAAGGCCATGGAGATGGGAAATGAAGTATTGCATGTGAGAAAGAGAAAGAAAGTCAATTTGACTGGATTATAGAGTGTGTGGAAGGGAATACCATATAATAAGACTCAAAAGATGGGGTGAATTCAGTCTAGGCTGTTAGTTGCCAAACAAAAGAGTTTATATATGGCTCCAAAGATAAGAAGGAGAAACTAAATTTTATTGAGCTTGGGAGTGACATAATTAATCAATATGGCAACTATGTAAAGGATGGATTGGAGAGGCAACTAATTCATGATCCCAGAATTCCTCCTGGTCTCTGTGTGTGTGTGTGTGTGTGTGTGTGTGTGTGTGTGTGTGTGTGTGTGTGTGTGTGTCTGTATCAGTCTGTCTCTGTCTCTCTGTATCTCTATGTCTGTCTGTCTGTCTAACTCTCTCTTTGTTATCCTAAGATAACTTTTGGATAACATCTTTGCTTGGCTATTTCAAAAGGCTAAATACTATCATAAGAAACTCTATGGACTAGACTGATCATTTTTGGATGCAACAAATATTGTTCAAAATAGGCTACTTATGCTGAGGAAGGAATTGGAAAAGCAAAATAAGAAAACAAACATTAAGTCAAGGATTCTTGCTGCTTCCCTCCAAGGTCTGGTCCTATTTGACTCAAACAAAAACTCTCTAAAAATCTTCCATGCTTTATTGGGTTTGACACACCCAATTCCAGGTAGTGTTAACATCAGACTTGTTTCTGTAGTCCCTAAATATCCTTCTTGTAAATATTTTCCCCCAGTAAAGGAACTTGCTTTGTTTTATTTTATCTCTGCTGACCGTATTTGTACTCCATATTTTCTTGGGAATCCCAAACCTCATCTCCAACTCCATAAAGACAGGCCTTTATAAAATGATGGTAGTGGGAAATTCTATATATTAGTATATTGGACTCAGAATCCAGTGATTTAAGCTCAATGTTTAGTTGGTCCTTAACTTTTCTCTAAAGCAGATGACTTCAATTCAAAATGATTTTTGATATATGTATGTGAGAAATATAAACAAATTAAGATGTGAAGTCTAAGCAGGGAAAGGTCCATACTGACTAATCCATACTGATTTGCGAAGACTTTTAAAAAATTTATTTTTAATACACATTGCTTTTTGAATCATGTTGGGAGAGAAAAATCAGAGCAAAAGTGAAAAACTGTGGGAGAGGGAAAAATAATCAGAAAAAAGTGAACAGAGCATGTGCTGATTTACATTTAATCTCCATAGGTTCCCCCCCCCCCCTCCCCAGATGCAGATGGCATTTTCATTCCAAAATCTATTGGGATTGCCCTAGATCACTGAACCACCGAGAAGAACCAAATCTTTCATAGTTGATCATTGCATATTCTTGCTGTTATTGTGCACAATGCATTCCTAGTTCTATTTGTTTCACTCAGCATCAGTTCATGTAAATATTTCCAGGCCTTTCTAAAATCAGCTTGTTCATTTTTAATCGAACAGTAACAGTCCATTATCTTCATATACTTCATATCATATGCCATTCCACAACTGATAGGTTTCTACTTATTTTCCAATTCTTTGCTACCACAAAAAGAGCTGCTACAAATACTTTTGCACATATGATTCCTTTTCCCTCCTTTATGATTTCCTTGGGACACAGACCTAGTCGTGCCATTGCTGAGTCAAAGGATATATACTGTTTTATAGTTCCAAATTGCTCTCCAGAATGGTTAGATCATTTCACCACTCCACTAACGATGCATTAGTGCATCAGTTTTCCCACATCCCCTCCAACATATATCATTATCTTTTCCTGTCATCTTAGCCAATCTGAGAGGTATGAGGTAGTACCTCAGAGTTGTTTTTAATTTGCATTTCTTTAATCAATAATGATTTAAAGCATTTTTTCATATGACTAGAGATGACTTTAATTTTATCATCTGAAAATTGTCTCTTCATATCCTTTGACCATTTATCAATTGGGGAATGACATATTTTTATAAATTTGACACAGTTCGTTATATATTTTAGAAATGAGACCTTTATCAGAAGCACTGGCTGTAAAGATTTTTTTTTCCAGCTTTGTACTTCTCTTTTAATCTTGTTTGTATTGGTTTTGTTTGTATAAAAACTTTTTAATTTAATGTAATCAAACTTGTCCATTTTGCCCTTTCATAATGTTCTCTAATTCTTCTTTGATCATAAATTCCTCCCTTCTCAAAGATCTGAGAGGTAAATTATGCTTTGCTTTCCTAATTTGTTTATGGTATCATCCTTTATGCCCAAATCATGTACCCATTTTGACCTTTTTTTGATATGGGGTGTGAGATGTAGGTCTATGCTGAGTTTCTGACATTATTTTCCAGTTTTTTTGGAAACTTTTTGAACAAGGCAGAGCCTTTACGTTGAATTTAGAGGAATGGGAGTAAATTCAGTTGAAAGGAAGGGAGTCTAAGAACATGAAACAAACATGAGCAAAGGCTTGATCTTGAGAAGTTATAGAGACTATCTAGGGGCAGAAATAGTCAAGTTTGGCTGGAGTCTAGAAGGGTGTACCATGGGACAAGATTAGAAAATGAAAGTGAAGACAGATTGTGGGGGGGGGGGCCTTGTATGCTTGACAAAAGAATCTGACCTTGTAAAACTGAGGCACTTAATGATTTTACCAACCATCTTCATTTGCTTAGACTCTCTTATTTTCCAGAAAAAAATTGAGCTGACTTGGGAATCAGGACCTGCCAATTAAGAATTAAGAAGAAAATCAGGGATTTTTTTTGAGATTGCTATACTAGAGATAATCAAGTGAATCTAGAACCTCTTCAGCTGTGCAAAAAACTATAGAGCTGGCTCATACCAGTGCCTAATGGACAGAATTCTTGCACAAAAATTCTGGTTCCAGGGCCCTGGAGGTTTTTCATCCTGACCCATTTCCTTATTCTGTGTGCCCTATAGTATGGAAACTTAACCTAGAGAATCATGGCAGTACCTGATTGGGCCACAGCACATTCATCTCCACTCATCCTTGTTTTTTATAATCCATACAATCTAATCCCTAAAATGGACTCAGAAAAATGAAGCACACATACGACCTAATATCCAAATGCTAGGGTTGACAACCTTGACTCATTTGGCATTAGGGAGTCAGGGAAAATATTGAGGACTGATGGGAGATGGGAAGATGTTGGAATAGGGAAGTAAATTTCAAACTCTCCAGATTTTCTCCACAAACAGGACAAATTTGAGCCCCAGTGCAAACATAGACTGATGAAAAATCATGAAGACTTGAGGCAGAACTAGGGACCTCCTGGGACAATCCAAAAAGATCAGAAAACAGACCACAGGATGGGGGATTCATTTGTATGAGATGTAAATACCTCTAAATCACTATTGATCAGAGAAATTCAAATTAAGACAACTCTGAGATACTAGTACACACCTGTCAGATTGGCTAAGATGACAGGAAAAGATAATGGTGAATGTTGGAGAGAATGAGGGGAAAACTAGGACTCTGATGCATTGTTGGTGGAGTTGTGAACGGATCTAGCCATTCTGGAAAACAAATTGGAACTATGTTCAAAAAGTTATCAAACTGTGCATTCCCTCTGATTCAGCAGTGTTACTACTGGGCTTATATCCCAAAGAGATTTTAAAGAAGGGAAAAGGACCATGGCAGCCCTTTTTGTGGTGGCCAGAAACTGGAAATTGAATGGATGCCCATCAATTGGAGAATAGTTGGGTAAACTGTGGTATATGAATGTTATGGAATATTATTGTTCTCTAAATAATGACCAGCAGGATGATTTCAGAGAGGCCTGGAGAGACTTATATGAACTAAAACTAAGTGAAATGAGCAGAACCAGGAAATCATTATATACTTGAACAACAATACTAAATAAGGATAAATTCTGATGGAAGTGGATCTGGCAATGAGAAGATCCAATTCAGTTCCAATTGACCAATGATGAACAGAATCAGCTACACTCAGAGAAAGAGCACTGGGAAATGAATATGGACTGCTTGCATTTTTGTTTTTCTTCCCAAGTTTTTTTTTTTAATTTTCTGAATCTGATTTTTCTTGTGCAATAAGAGAACTGTACAGATATGTATGCATATATTGTATTTAAGGCATGCTTCAACATGTTTAACATGTATGATCTGTCTGCCATCTAAGGAAAGGGGTTGGAGGGAAGGAAGGAAAAAGTTGGAACAGAAGTGAGTGCAAGAGGAAATGTTGAAAAATTACCCATGCATATGCTCTGTCAAAAAAAGGACATAATTAATAATAATTAAAAAAGCAATGTAAACATTTCCAGGCTAGCTCCCTAGAAACACCAAGTGGGGAGCCCTGGAGCTAACTGGGTTTCCTTGGAGCCTCAGCAGGAACCACATAAACTTTCTTCTCCAGGATTGTGGACTACCTGAAAGCTGTGATCATAAAAAGAATCTTGACACAATAATATAAGAAGTATTCTAAGAAAATTTTGTGATAGTGATAGAACACTATCACAAAATTTTCTTAGAATACTTCTTATATTATTGTGTCAAGATTCATGATAGAACATGAGGGAAAAGTAGAAATAGAAAAAAAAAAAGCACTCATCACCACCTCAGGGAGATCCTTTGTGGAAAACATATAGGAATATTATTGTCAAATTTTGAAACTCCTCAGACCAAAAAAGAAAATTTTTGCAAGAAACAAGGAAAAAAATTTAAATATATTGGAGTTATAATTGGAATTTTACAGAATTTGTTAGTAACCACAATAAAAGACCCTGGATTCTGGAATAATATATACCAGCAATCAAAAGTAGACTTGTGGTAAAAAATATCACATCTAGCAAAATTTTCTGTAATCTTGAATGAAAAAAGGGCATTCAATGAATTT
Organism: Sminthopsis crassicaudata; assembly: GCF_048593235.1. NCBI lineage: Eukaryota > Metazoa > Chordata > Mammalia > Dasyuromorphia > Dasyuridae > Sminthopsis > Sminthopsis crassicaudata. The sequence goes on along the minus strand of NC_133617.1, from coordinate 577,499,213 downwards.
GTAGATTTTCAGGACTTTGTCTCAACCAAACTCAAACTTAATAGAAAATTTAATATATAAGAGCCAATATCGAAGATTTATTTCAAGGAACTCAACACGGAAAAGTCATTTATGTTTTTTACATGGAAATGTATACCATATGTTTAAGATTGACATCTTGAATAGCTCAAAAGAAAGATTGGAGCAGAGTTGAGTATAATCTGACTCTAAAAAGCAAAACTGTCCAGGAAAAGGTAAAAATAGTCATTATGTTATACAGATGAAGTTCAGAGGAAGAATAAAGACAGAAGCATTAGAGGAGGGGAGAAGGACTCATAGTTCTGAGTCCTTACATTGGGATTGGGTTAAATAGGCAATACTCCATATATACCGTGAAGATTATACCACCTTCCAAAATCTAGAAAGAAATAAGCGGGGAGGAGTCAATAAGATAAGGTGGGATATAGAAGGCTGTGTAGATTTATGGAAGTGGGACAAAATGTGTAGATTAATAGGTAAGTGATAAAGCATAAGATGAGGTATAAAAGGATGTGTAAAGGTAGTGGGATAAAGTGTGTAGATTAATAGGGAAGGGATAAATAGAGATGGGGAAATGATGGCCTAGGATAAAGTGAGGTAAAAAAGGTATTAGATTAATAAGAGTGGGATAAGGTATATAGATTGATGTGAATGGGATGAAGAGAGAAGAAAAAGGTTTGGGGAGAAGATAAAGGAGGGATCCAGGGTAGGGGGAGGTTAAGTAATAGCAAGGCAAGTTAAGAAGCAGAATTAAAGTAAAAGAGTTAGTTGGGATAGAAAATAAGTGATATCCACAAACACTACAACAAGGATCAGAAGTAGAATTAATTAGGAAAAAAGTAGGGTTAGTAGTCTTTGATCTTAAACAAAATTAAACTTAAAGATTCAATCAAGAGAGAAAGCTATATTATATATTAACCATATTAATAGCATGTTTACATATGCGTAAATATATATATATGTCTTAGTATATGAGTATATATGTATATAGGTATTATGTGTGTATATAGACATGTATATATGTGTATAAACATATATTCATAGGGGTGTATATATAGCATATATAACTATATCTGTGCTTAACTGTAGTCTGGGGAAGGGAAGGGATGAAAGAAGTAAAAAAAAAATTAAAGGTGCACAGCAGAGAACAAAAGAATAACCTAAAAGAAAGCAAAGGAAAGATAGACACTCATGAATATAATCTTTTCTATTATATATGTTTTTTGAAATGTAAATTTATTGTTATATATTTGGAATTCTCTCTGATGTTCTGCTGGGTGTGTGACAATGTTTCACTTTGTTTTGTTTTTCAAATTTGCCTTTAATAAAATAAAATAAAATGGAGTTAATGATACCATTAAAAAAAAGTATTGAGGACTAATATGCTCTGATCTATATATTATGAAGATTAGCCGCGAAGCAATGTGAAAGATGATTTGGAAGCTATTGTAGTAGTGAATGGCTTTTACTAGGGAGATAACAAAGGGAATAGATTTTGAAGGCAAAATATTGATTTTATTTTCAGGAAGATCTCAGACTGGTCAACCTTAATTCCTGGACCAGGATTTGAATCCCAGGTCAGAATTCAAATCCAGAATCTCTGATTTTTCCAGACTTCAGTTGTAGTCTTACTACTTGAGGTTTCTTCACCCTGAAATATCTCTCTTTCCTTGAGACCTTCTCACGCTAGAATATCCTCTAGCACACTGATCAGTATTTCTCTTTCATTTTAGGGTATAGCCAAGGGGAATCAATCTTTATCATGTGTAGGACTGTGTTCTAATATTCTGGAATTCTACACTCAAGAATGTACCTTCTTTCCTGCCCCATCCTTCTCAGCTTCCTTTTGTGTATTGTTTCTACCATTAGAATATAAACCCTTGAAAGTAGAAACTGTTTTTGCTTTGTATTTATAACCTCATGTTTAGTACAGTGCTAAATATTGTGTTAACTTTGAAAAATTAACCCAATTTACTGAGATAAAAGCTTACTGCATCACCAATATGATTTGTAAGTATAGGCATACTTATATATTTTTTAAGTATAACAATTTTTTTTGCTTTATAATCAACCCTTCTATTTGGGTAACTATAGTAAAAGTGATTATGTAGATCAGGGATTTCTAACCTTTTTTGTGTCATGTACCACTTTGGTAAGCTTTGGTGAAGCCTGTGGACCCCTTCTCAGAATATTGTTTTTATATGCATAATTATGAAGGAAACCAACTTTATTGAAATACACATGTGTATATATCATACACACATGTCATGCCCTGGAAAATTGACATTCTTTATCCACTTGGTTTTCTTATGTGGATGGTTAGTTTAAACATAGTATTTGACAGAATGAAAATTAGCATTTTTTATGATGCTCTAAATCATCAATGAAATATTCATTTTTGGAGGGGAGAATAATCAATCATTCAGTCTATCAACCAATATTTTTAAGAGCTTACTATATGCTAAGCATTATGATAAATACTGAGTATAGAAAAAAAATTTAACAAATAGAATCTATGCTTTCAAGGAGCAGACATTCTAATTGAGAGAAAACATATATGTATATGCAAAATATATACAGTATAAATGGAAGAAAATTTCAGAAAGAAAACACAGCAATGTGTATTTACTAGTGCAGGAACTGGGAAAAGCCTCTTGCAGAAAGAGGAATTTGAGCTGAGCCTTAAAGAAAACCAGGAGGCAAAGATGAAAAAGGAGAGCATTCTAGTTAAGGGGGACAGCCAGTGGAAATATAAGGAGTTGGGGAATGGGTATCCTCCACAGTAGCCTTTTCTGATACCTCATTGTAGTACAGAGATAACCCTGGGCAAGTTCTTCCATGATGGAAAGATTTCAAACACAGTTCCAAGCATGGACCATGTCTGTTTTTTGAGGATCAGCCAAGCTAAGAATGTTCATTGCTAGCAGACTAGTCACTTAGTGATGAATTATTTGGCCATGGAAGGCCATGTTCTATTTAATAATGCATTGCTTTACATCTTAGTAAGTCATAAAAACAGTGAAATGAAAGACGTTGGCTTTGGAAAGCCTAGACTGCAAGCTGTACAGTAGAATTGTGCAAGACGAAGTAAATTGTGTTAATTTTTCAAAGTTGTCATTTTCTTTTCATTTTTGCTGCCACAACTCTAAGTCTAGGTCTTTATGAACTCAATTTAGCTTGTTGCAACCGTTTATTACCTGACCTAAATTAACCTTCCAAAAATAACTTTAAAAAACCCCTCAACATTATTTTCCCTTTCAAAAACCTTTAATAGCTGCCTATTGATCACTATTTCTTAATTTGGAATTTAAGTCTTCTGTTAAGTGGATATGTAATTGTCCTTGTGGTGACATCTTTATTTTAGCCATAGCTAGGATTTGAAATCAGAATGAAAGGATGTAGGTTCAGATTGTGGGGAATCTTGGATATCAAGCAAAAGAATTTGTGCTGTTTTGAGGCTTGGGGCAATAGGGAACCAATGAAATTCTTTTTTTTTTTCTTTTCTCCCTCCCTCTCTTCCTCCTTTCATCCTTCCCTCCCTCCTTCCCTCTTTCCCTCCTCCATCTCTCTCTCCCTCCCTTCCTTCCCTCCCTTCCTCCCTCCCTCTCTTCCTCCCTCCCTTCCTCCCTTCCTTCTTCCCTCTCTCCCTTCCTCTCTTCCTCCCTCCCTTCCTCCCTTCCTTCCCTCCCTTCCTCTCTTCCTCCCTCCCTTTCTCTCTTCCTCCCTCCCTTCCACCCTTCCTTCCCTCCCTTCCTTCTTCCCTCTCTCCCTTCCTCTTTTCCTCCCTCCCTTCCTCCCTTCCTTCTCTCCCTTTCTCTTTCCCTCCCTCCCTCCCTTCCTTCCTCCCTTCCCTTTTCTTCCCTTCCTCTTTCTCTCCCTCCCTCCCTCCCTCCTTCCCTTCTTCCCTTCTTTTCTCCCTCCCTCCCTCTCTTTTTTCCCTATGTCTTCCTCTCTCCTTCTCTTTTTCCTCCCTTCCTCCCTTCCTCCCTTCCTCCCTTCCTCCCTTCCTCCCTTCCTCCCTTCCTCCCTTCCTCCCTTCCTCCCTTCCTCCCTTCCTCCCTTCCTTCCTTCCTTCCTTCCTTCCTTCCTTCCTTCCTTCCTTCCTTCCTTCCTTCCTTCCTTCCTTCCTTCCTTCCTTCCTTCCTTCCTTCCTTCCTTCCTTCCTTCCTTCCTTCCTTCCTTCCTTCCTTCCTTCCTTCCTTCCTTCCTAGCTTATTTACTAGCTTACTGGCTATGTGACCCAAATCATTAATCTCTGTTTGCCTCATTTTCCTTATCTATAAAATGGGAGTAATAATGGCACCTATCTCACAGAATTGTTGTGAAGATCAAGTGAGATAATATCTGTGAAATTATTTAACATAGTGCCTGGAACATTGTAGTTGCTTTATAAATGTTAGTTATTAGAATGGCCAAAGCCCTGGGGACATGTAGCTGTCTGGATAGGAAATTTTAATGTAAGAATAAGTCTAAGGAAGGGGGGAAATGGAGGGCTGAAGGATAATTTCTGTCTAGAAAAGGATACTAAAAAGTAGGGAGGGGTCTTTCTAAGCAAGTTAGAAATTGGGCAGCCAATCACAGCTGGACTAAGTATAAAGCTAACAGGCTGGAGTCCTCTGATTCCATTTACAAATTCATCTTCCTCCTTCTTTGATGTTGATGTCTTCTAGGAAGCAATAAAAAGTGTGCTTAGGGGAACATCAACCAACACGGACATTCTGGTGCTTGTATGGTACAGGTTCTTGGCCAGTGGTCCCTAAACTTGGGTTTGGATACTGCAGACAATCAAAAGTCCATTTTTTCACAATTACATAAAAGAGACTGTCACAAAATTTACAGCCTATTGCTTTTGTTCCTTTCAGGCTCTTTGAAAACTTTTATTTGCCTTTGTTCCCATATCTTTCCAATCAGAGTGTCCAGGACCTGAATGATCTATAAATCAGCACTTAGCTTAGGCAATGATTGACCCTCTTTCTTTTCCTAGACTTCTCATTTTGACTTCCTCTAACATCCCTGTAGAAACCTCCTAAAAAAGAGACATTCTTCCCATGGTCAGGCCAGCAACTCAATGTGAACATATTGGTTTTTACTAACAGAACCTAATTGGTAACTTTCCTATCTCAGAGAAACTTTAAAAATATAATCTTTAGGTCACTTCTTTTTAATTCTTTCTTTAATTGGAATCTTCTTCTATTAGAATATAAGCTTCTTGAGGGTAAGTTTTGTCTTGCTTATATGTATTTATGTCCCCAGTGCTTATCACAGTGCCTGGCTTATAGTAAGCACTTATTAGATGTAATAATCTATGGGAAGATCTAGCCATGTAATAAAAATACAATTCTACCTAATCTACTTATTTGATGCTATACCAAACTACAAAAAAGTTTTTTCTTTGTTTGTTTGTTTGTTTTTTTGCTGAGGTAATTGGCTAAGTTACTTGCCCAGGGTCACACAGCCAGGAAGTATTAAGTGTCTGAGACCAGATTTTAACTCAGGTCCTCCTGACTTCAGGGCTGATGCTCTGTCCACTGCACCACTTAGCTGCCCCCAAAAAAGTATTTTATAGAGCTAGAAAAAAAATAACAAAATTTATCTGTATGAACAAAAGGTAAAAAATATCAAGGGAAGCAAGGAGGAAAAATGTGAAGGAAAATGGCCTGATCATACTGGATTTTAAACTGTGTTATAATCATCTTATAAATAGAGGAACATAGGATAGTTTACCTCTCAGACCTGTGGAAGATGAAGGAATTTATGACCAAAGAAGAACTAGAAATCATTACTGATCACAAAATAGAAAATTTTGATTATATCAAATTGAAAAGTTTTTATACAAACAAAGCTAATACAGATAAGATTAGAAGGGAAGCAATAAAATGGGAAAATATTTTTACAGTCAAAGGTTCTGATAAAGGCTTCATTTCCAAAATAGATAGAGAATTGACTCTAATATATAAGAAATCAAGCCATTCTCCAATTGATAAATGGTCAAAGGATATGAACAGACAATTCTCAGATGAAGAAATTGAAACTATTTCTAGCCATATGAAAAGATGCTCCAAGTCATTATTAATCAGAAAAATGCAAATTAAGACAACTCTGAGATACCACCACACACCTGTCAGATTGGCTAGAATGACAGGGAAAGATAATGCTGAATGTAGGAGGGGATGTGGGAAAACAGGGACACTGATACATTGTTGGTAGAATTGTGAATACATCCAGCCATTCTGGAAAGCAATTTGGAATTATGCTCAAAAAGTTATCAAACTGTAAAAACCCTTTGATCCAGCAGTGTTAATACTGGGCTTATATCACAATGAGATCTTTAAGAAGGCAAGAGATCTGGATGTGCAAGAATGTTTGTGACAGCCCTCTTTGTAGTGGCCAGAAACTGGAAACTGAGTGGATACCCATCAATTGGAGAATGGCTGAATAAATTGTGGTATATGAATATTGTGGAATATTATTGTTCTGTAAGAAATGACCAGCAGGAGGAATACAGAGAGGCCTGGAGAGACTTACATGAACTGATGCTGAGTGAAATGAGCAGGATCAGGAGATCATTATAACTTCAACAACAATACTGTATGAGGATGTATTCTGATGGACGTGGCCCTCTTCAACAATGAGATGAACCAAATCAGTTCCAGTAGAGCAGCAATGAACTGAACCAGTAACACCCAGCAAAAGAACTCTGGGAGATGACTATGAACCACTACATAGAATTAATTCCCAATCCCTCTAATTTTGTCCGCCTGCATTTCTTATTCCCTTCACAGGCTAATTGTACACTATTTCAAAGTCTGATTCTTTCTGTACAGCAAAATAACTGTTTGGACATGTATACATATATTGTATTTAACTTATACTTTAACATATTTAATATGTATTGGTCAACCTGCCATCTGGGGGAGGGGGGAAGGATAAGGAGGGGAAAAATTGGAACAAAAGGCTTGGCAATTGTCAATGCTGTAAAATTACCCATGCATATATCTTGTAAATAAAAAGCTATAATAAAAATATAGTAGTAATCATCAAAACTATTTGTATCACCATTAGCTTTGTATCCCAAAGAGATTTTTAAAAGCAGGGGAAAGGATGTATTTTTACAAAATATTTATAGCAAGTTTTTTTGTGGTGGCAACTGGAAATTGAGAGAATGCCCATCAACTGAAAAATGGCAAGACAAATGTGTATATGGTTATAAAAAACATTATTGTGCTATTACAAATGACCAACAAACAGGATGCTTTCAGAAAAACATGAAAAGATTTACATGAACTGATGTAGATTAAAGTGAGCAGAACAAGGAGAAGATTGTACACAGTAACAAAAATATTCTATCGAGAAACTGAATAGCTTAGCTCTTCTCAGCTAAGACAGTTCCAAAGAATTCATGATCCATCTTCAGAGAAATAATGGATGGAGTCTGAACACAGATACTATTTTTCCCTTCCTTTCTCCCTCCTTCTCTTTCTCTCTCTCTCTCTCTCTCTCTCTTTCTTTTTTTCCTTTCTCTTTCTTTTTCTTTTTCTCTTTTTTCTTTCTTTATTTCTCTTTTTTTCTTTTTCTTTCTCTTTTTTCTTTCTTCATTTTTCCTTTCTTTCTCTTTCTTTGTTTCTCTTTCTTTTTGTCTCTTTCTCTTCTTTCTTTCCTTATCTCTCTTCTTTTTTTCTTTCTTTCTTCTTTCTCTCTCTTCTTTCTTTCTCTCCTTTCTTTCTTCCTCTCTCTTTCTTTCTTTCCCTCTCTACTTTATTTCTCTCTCCCCTTTCTTTCTCTCTTTCTTTTCTCTCTTTTTTCTTTCTTTTCTGGGGAGCTTGGGTTTCCAGTTTTCTTCCATAAAATGACTATTATGGAAATGTTTTCAATGATTGCACATGATTAACCTATATCAGATTGTTTACTATCTCAGGAATAGAAGGGAGGAAAGGAAGGGGGGAGAGAGAGAGAGAGAGAGAGAGAGAGAGAGAGAGAGAGAGAGAGAGAGAGAGAGAGAGAGAGAGAGAACTTGAAACTTAAATTTTTTTAAATGAATGCTAAAAATGTTTTTACATATAATTGGGGGGAAATAAAATATTATTTTAAAAATACCATTTGAATTTCATACAATAAAAAAGCTTTTGCTCTCCTTCTGCTTTATTACTGCCTTTGGTTTTCTTATTCTTCCCTATCCTGATTTACTTTGCTTCTCAATTTAATAGAGTGCTTTTCATTTGAGAAAAACTGATGAACTGCAAAAGAAGCAGAACAGGGCTTTGCTCAGGCCTGCACCTGGAGAAGGAGAGCTCGTGTTTAGAATATTGATATCCAAGGAAAGAAACTGCCTCCAGAATGCTGATTAGCATGAACTGAAGTCATGCACTGGGAAAACCCCACTCTGAGTGGATGTTGTTGTTCCTGCAAATCATGTATGGTACATCAGAAAGAATATTGTTCAATCATTTTTTTTCCAGTTGTGCCCAACTTTTTGTGGTCACATTTGGGACTTTCTTGGCAAAGATACAGAAGTGGTTTGCCACTTTCTTCTCCAGTTCTCTTTACAGATGAGAAAACTGAGGCAAACAGGGTCACACAGCTAGGAAGTGTTTGAAGCCAGATTGAAAATTAGTGAAATGAGTCTCCCTGATTCCCAGCCCAGTGCTCATCTGGTGCTCCATCAGAAAGAGAACCAGTTTTGAAATCATAGAGTCAGAGAGGCTCCTGTCTGACACTGCTCTCTGAAGGACATCCCTTACCTCCCTGGACCTCAGTTTCCTTGTGTATAGTTCTTTTAAGCTCTAGAGTTATGATCTGACTATATGTAGCACGATGAAGTGATGATAATTATTGATTTTAAAGCTGCAGAAGGTCTACACTGGTTCAGCCATCTTCATTTAGAGAGGTAAGACATCATTAACTGAATTTAATAGATAAAGCAAGTGAGGAATATCAGCCTCACTTCCCTGCCACATTCAAACCATTCTATCTCCACTCAGGCCTTCCTCACCACCTTCTTCCCCCTAGGAATTGTAGATCATGACCCTTTTCCCAACTTACTATACTAGGGACTTTGGAAAATTTCTCTGTTTAGATCTGGGAATCTCTCTCTCCCTTTCTTCCTTTCTCCCTTTCTCTCTCTTTCCTTCCCTTCCTCTCTCCCTTGCTCCTTCCCCCCTTTCTCCTTCTCCCTCTCTCCCCCCTCTCTGTTTCTCTCTGTGTCTGTCTGTCTGTTTCTGTCTCTCTATCCCTGTCTCTATCTCTCTCTCCCCCTCTGTCTCTCTGTTTCTCTGTTTCTCTCAAAAAATCATCTCATTCCCAATGGAAGTTCATTCTTCTATGTATATTTTCTCTAATTTTTGCTTTGCTATCAAGTTGGATGGATTTGTTTGCCATTTGCTTCATGTATTCATGATGGAATTAGCATATAGTGGGAAGAAAGAATAGGTTGTACTAGACTTGAGAGCCTTGAACTGGGTTTCAAGAAGACCTGAGTTCAAATCTAGCTTCAGACACTTAAGTGTTTGCTTCTAGGCAAAGTTCTTAACCTTTATTTGCCTCAGATGATGGGGATCAATTTATCCATAAACTAGGAATGATAATCAGAGTACCTGGAGTTGTGGTGAGGATCAGTGGAGATAATATTTACATACCACTTCTTGGTATGTAGTAGATGCTTGTTCTCTTCCCTCTCCCCCTACTTCTCTAAGCTTACCTCCATCTATTCTGTAAATATCTTTGCCTATCTATATATCTATATGTTATCTCCCTGTTGCATTGCATCAGAATGCAAACCTTTTTTTACATGCCTAGTGCTTTACACCATGACATAAATGTTTACTATACCAAAACATTAAGCTTAATCAGTCATTCAATTAATTATTTCTCAAGTGCTTGCTAAATGCCAAACACTGTGCTAAGCCCTGGGAATATAAAGAAAGGGGAAACAAGTTCTAGCTTCTAGTTCTACCCTCCCACACCAGATCTTGTTTGAATTAGGGAGAGAAAACATTTAAATAGCTAATGGAAAGTCATCTTAGAAGGAAGGCAAATGGAAGGGAAGACCAGGAAAGACTTCCTGCAGAAGGTAGGAATTGAGCTGAATCTTGAAGGAAGCCAGGAAAACTGAGATGGAGTTGAGTAGGGAGAATATTAGGGCACCTGGGGGCGAAGTGGATAGATGCTTTGATTCAGGAAGATTCTTCTTCCTGACTTCCAATCTGATCTCAGACACTCCCTTGCTGTGTGAACCTGGCAAATCACTTCACCCCATTTGCCTTAGTTTCCTCATCTGTAAAATTATCTGGAGAAGAAGATGGCAAACCACTGTAGGATCTTTCCCAAGAAAATTCCAAATGGAGTCAGAAATAGTCATAGATGGCTGAAAAATGACTGATCAGCAAAAGGGAGAACATTCCAGGAGACAGCAGTAGAAAGGCAAGGAGGTAGGAGATGAAGCATTTCATATAAGACACAATAAATAGCCAGTATGACTGGACCAGAGAGCAGGGGGAACTTAAAATGTAAAAGTACTGGAAAGGTAGGAAGGGATTGGCTGTGAAGGGCGTTTAATACCAAATAGAGGCCTTTATCTTTGACCTTAGAGGCAATGAGGACCTGAATGGTCAATTGAAAGGAGAGAAACTAAATAACTGAGGCAATTAGGGAGAAAGTACTGATAGGGATTGGTTTAGCTTCAGGAGGTCTTCCACTCTGAAATCCCAGTATGTCAAATCCCTGAGGTCCAGGGGTAGAAGTCTCAACCAGTCTCACCTTGCCATGTCCTGTCAGAAATCTCAGTCCCTGAGGTTAAGTATTCCCTATAAACTCTACTTATGAACCGTCCCATGACCTGGAAGGGTCAGTCCATCACAGCACTCTGCCTCATGATATCTTTCTCCTTCTCTCATTCCATGTGGTATCTCTTCTAATTCCACTATGCTACCAACCCCACTTCTCCTTACAGCTAACTAAACCTTTTAGGATACTAAGTCCCTTTCAAGATTTAAAAGCCTACTAGCCAAGAATAAATCCCAACCTTATGGAGTGCTCCCTTTCAGTGGGTAATTGTGAGTTCCACTATTTTTCTATGTTCTCCCAACTGTTTCATATTTACCATTCCTGATGTCTATTGTATCCCTTCATTTTGTTTTTAATCTATTTCCCCAAATAAACCTTATTTTTTGTCAAATTGTGAATTGATTTCATTGTGAATTCTTCATGTGACCAAACCCTGACTTTTTGTGCCTACCATCATCTGGTGTCTACATAACCCCTATCATTTTAATGTTGAACCCTACGTCAGAGGTAAGAGGGAATCATGGAATATATTGTTTATTGAAGTTGGGGAAGACCAATGCTTTGAAAATCACTTTGGCAATTGAGTAAAGGTTGGAGAGGTAGGAAATAGGAAGCAGGGATACCAAACCAAAAGCAATCATGGCAGTCAAGAAGAAGTCATGAGGACCTGGACCAGGAGGCATGTTGGGGCAAAGAAAAAAGTCAGGTAGTAGATGACTTGATTAGCTTATTGGTTGATTTATAAATGTATATAATTTTAAAAAGGAAGAAAACAAGCATTAAATGCCAACTATGTGCTAGGGCAATGAGCTGCCAGATTCCTGACAATACCTTTTGGAAGTAGGTGCTATTATACCCCCATTTTAAAGTTGAGGAAATTGAAGTAGATTTAGATTAAATGACTTGCCCAGAGTTATAGAACTGATAAAAATCATAGTAATAACAAACATTTATATAGTACTGAGTGTTAGGCACTGTGCTAAGCACTTTAAAATTATTATCTCATTCTATCCTTATCACAACCCTTGGAGGGGATAATAATAATGCTATTATTATCCCCATTTTACAGTTGAGGAAAATTAAATGACTTGCCCAGAATCACAGTTAGTTGTATAGCTGAGACTAGCTTTGAATTCAAGAGTCCCTGACTCCAGGCTCAGAGCTCTATCCACTGAACTACTTAGATGCCTTTATCTCATTCTATCCTTACCACAAGCTAGGTACTATTATTACCCCCATTTTACAGTTGAGGAAACTGGAGTAGATTAAGATTAAATGACTTCTCCAGAGTCACAGAGTTAATTAGTTATGTATCTGAGGTTGGCTTTGAATTCAGTTCTCCCTGACTCCAGGCTCAGAGCTCTATCCACTGAACTACCTAGTTGCCTTTAAGAAAGTTAATACTGAATTATCAGGTTTGAAAGGAAAACCAGGGAATGTGGGAAGACGGGGAAGTAAAGGAAGCGCCTGTGACTTTCCTCTTCAGTGAACAAGAGGAGGAGGTGGCAGTATTTAAACATGAAAGAAACAAGAGTATGCTTTGAGACCTGGCTTCCTGGGTGCGAGTACCGGAGGATTGATATACCCTGTAATACCTCATAGAGGTAACGGCTTTTGAAATTCTAGTTTGTTCAACTTGCTTTTAAGGAATCTAATACTTGTGGAAGCAAAGCATTTCATTAAACTTGTCAGAGGGATGAGATGCAACCAGACCCACAGACTCAGGAGACCATTAAAAAGATTGCTGTACACAGGCTGGAGTGACAGGTCATTGAGTAGTCCCCTTCAGGGCTCCAAGGGAGTGTTGATCTTTTTTATGTTTTCAGCAGAAGTGACAAAAATCAAAACTCAATCTAGTTTTTCCCAGATAATCATGAAGGCTTCAGCTCTCAGATAGAAGGGCTTTATTTGTGGTTGAGAATTAAAGTGGTCACTTTTGCACTCCAAAGTGCCCTGTCTTTCATTTTAATGATTCCCCTCCAACTAGCTGGAGCCTTATGCTGTATGCTAATCATGACCCCATAGGAATTATCCCTAAACCATTTTGGGCTGGGAAGACAGAAAATGAACAGGATGCTTTAATAGAAGCCCCTACGGCAGATTCGTGTTCTGCCCTTTATATATATGGAAAGAATCATTTGATCAGGGCTTTCTTTACTGAGAAATTGAATAGGTGGTTACCCACTCATGAATGAAGAAGCATTTATTAAGCTTATTGTTTGCCTAGCTCTCTGGATAAGGATCATAGTTCATTTATAGTCCAACTTCTTCACTTTAAAAGAGGGGAAACTGAGGCACAAGGAGGTTAAATTATTTGCCCAAGGTCACATAGGTAATAAGCATCAGCATGAGATAGAACTGAACAGAACCAGTGTTCTTTCTAGTATCTTGGGCTGCCTCTTCATTTAAGAGACACCAGGAAGATCTTCTAATTCTCCCCAACTCAAAGCATATCATACACTGCTCCTTTCCCCCACATATACATTAGCTACTTTTTTTTTTTTACAATACAGTTAGAGATATATTGGGAATAGTAAGTATCCTCCTGTAAAAATATAAATACTCCTGGAAGGGAAGAGTAAAGGGAAAAGGACAGAAAAAATCCATCACACTTTAATGTGAATTAGTATAATCCGATTGATTTTGTCCAAATTAGCTGAGAAAAAAAGTGGCATTTTTCTAGCTCTAAATTCATCCTATAAAAATGAAAGAGTTGAGCTCTTCCATAACCTTTCACATGAGCATCCTGATCAGAACCATTTTAAGAAGGACCCCAGTCATGTTTCTCCTCAAGCAGGTCTCGACTTTCCTTGGAGTCTTCCTTCTTGTTCACATTTGTCACACTACCATCTTAAGAGGCATCTCTCCAGTATCATAATCTTCTCAGTAGAGTCTCTCTTACCCCGTTACTTCCTCCCTCCCTCCCTTTCCTTTCTTCTTCCCTCCTTCCCTCCCTCCCTCTCTCCTTTTGTTACTTCTTTCCTTCCTTGTTCCCTCCTTTCCTCCCTCCTTTCCTTTCTTTTTTTTCTCTCCTTTCAATAATAATGGGAATTTCTTTCTCCTTCTCATCTTCTCCCTACTCCTCTTCTTCCTCCTGCTCATTTTCTCTTTCCTTCACACTCTCTCTCCTCCTCCTTTCCTTTATTCCTCTTCCTCTCCCTACCTCACTCCCTCAACTTTGTCAAAATATACTAATTCTCTCTCCCTCCCTCCCTCCCTCCCTCCCTCCCTCCCTCTCCCTCCCTCCCTCCCTCCCTCCCTCCCTCCCTCCCTCCCTCCCTCCCTCCCTCCTCTCTCTCTCTCTCTCTCTCTCTCTCTCTCTCTCTCTCTCTCTCTCTCTCTCTCTCTCTCTCTCTCTCTCTCTCTCTCTCCTTCTCCTTTATTGTCAATAATAATGGGGATTTCATCATCATCATAACATAATCTTCTTTTCCTTTCTTCTCCTTTCTTTTCCCTCTCTCTCTCCCTCTCTCTCTCTCTCTCTCTCTCTCTCTCTCCTCTCCCCCATCTCTCTCTCTCTTCTCTCTCTCTCTCATCTCTCTCTCTGTCTCTCTCTCCTCTCTCTCTCTCCCTCCCTCTCTCTCTCTCTCTCTCTCTCTCTCTCTCTCTCTCTCTCTCTCTCTCTCTCTCTCTCTCTCTCTCTCTCTCTCTCTCTCTCTCTCTCTTCCTTCTCCTTTATTGTCAATAATAATGGGGATTTCATCATCATCATAACATAATCTTCTTTTCCTTTCTTCTCCTTTCTTTTCCCTCTCTCTCTGACTGTTTCTCCTCTCTAAATGTCTGTTTCTTTCCTCAAAACACACATTTGTTAGACCAGTACTCCAGACACTGGGTTCCACTATTTCCATGGGTTGTTTCCCACCTCCCCCTAGAGTGTCCTCTTACTTGCTTCACAGAGCTCCTTGCCTCCAGCAGTGGCAGAATGAGTCAATCTGGACAAAGTTGCCTAAGCTCTGGCAAGATGCCTATAGTTTTAGCTGCAGGGGAGCCATCCACATCTTTTGATTTCCCTGATCTACCCAGGCCCATTCAGATGCCAGGCTATTAGGGCTGGGATATTACAATTAAATTCAACAATTTATTGTACATTTATCAACAGCCAATTTACTACATGATGCATTGGGTATGGGGAAGGGGGCTGAGGTAACTATATGGAGTTTAGATCAAATGGAGAAACCGCCCCTCCTGAAACTTATTGTTTAATAAGTCATTAGAGCAACAACAATAGTGGCACCCTCTGATCACTCTTTCTAAATTCCCCTTTGACCTTTCTCCCCTCCAATTCCTTGAATGTTTTGCTCCCTTACTATTGTTATTTGTTCTCATTTCTTTTTTATTTTTCTGAAAAAAGAAAAACAGAAAAAGAAAACAAAACAAAACAGAACATTGTCATGTGCCCAGTAGAACATTAGGGAGGGTTCAAAATATATAGCAATAAATTACCAGTTCAAGAAAGGATATATAATGGTAGAAGAAATTATATTCATGAGTATCCATCTTTTCTTTGGCTCCTTTTAGTTTATTTTTTGTTCTCTGCTGTGCACATTTTTTACTTTATTGTTTTCTCCTCTTTTACCCCCTCCCACCTCCTCTAAGCAGGCTATAGTTAAGAACAGATATATTTATATATACATTTATAGATATATACATATAAACATTCACAGATCCACACCCACAACTCTCATCTACCCCTCACCTATATACATGCCCACACAATATACATATATCTATATTCACATATGCATCTAGTATCATGCATACATATCTACAAAAGCTCAGACATACTGCAGTATTGGACTAGCCTGGAAGACCTTGCACTTCACACAAGTTAATCCTCAGCCTGGGGACTTCCTTTGGGTCTTCTTGGGTTGTACCAGGAGGACTCCTGTTCTGTCCCAAGTCTTCTTGATTTTCCACCAATCTATGTTCATCCTGAGGAACAAATTTGAACAAAGAGGAAAAAAAATTCTGTTTGTGGGAGTAATTTGTGGGAGTAGGTAGAACTGACCTATTCCACCATCTTCTCAGAATCCTCCTTGTTCTTCCTTCTTGAAGAGGACCATGACATCAGTGATGGGATGCCATGACATGCAAGTGAGTTGGATTTAAGTGAGGGAGGGCTATGCAAGGTCACCACTTCACTCTCCCCTCCAGAGCCATATGGGTCCAGTGGTCAGGTATAGATTAGGATGACTGGAAATGGCCCTGGATGCAGTGGGAGATCTTGGTCTTTTTAAACTAAGGTCTTTAACAAGTTTCAGTTTATAGATGCAATATCCAATCACTGATTAAGACACAGGAAGTAATGCAGCAGAGAATAATCTCTTTTACTTAGTCAAAACCGACATAATTGCTGTTTACATTGAGCCAAACAGGGTCCAAACAATGATTTTCTTACTACTATGAAAGGAAAAGGAGAAGGATCTGGTCCCTTACCTCTTTAACTTACCATAGTTTTTGTGCACTAAGTATAGTATAAGGATTGCAAAATGCTCAAATGCGTTAAGTAGTACAGAACCAGGCATTCTCTGGAGACCTAACCAGAGCTTGCTGAATAAAGGAGGAAGGAGGTAATGCCATCTTTTTCATGTGTCTACTTTGCTTTTCCTGAGTCCTAGACTCCAGGTCTGATGTTTTCCAGTTGCAAAATCTTATGATTCCTATGATTCTGTCCCAAGACAACCCAAAATTCACTCTAAGTATAGTATTTGACTGGGGAGATGGAGGGTGAGGGATATACTAGAAATATCTGGTTAAAAGCATGGCAACCTATCACTAGCAGCTGTTTGTTTTCTGGCAAGAATTGGAGTTCAGAATGGCTAGACAGAATGGAGGCCATGACAAACAACTTGATGAGTTCCATCAATATTTAATGCTAGAGAAAGGTTTTTAGAATTCTTCCAAATCACATCAGCCAAGTTCTGGTTTTATTTTCAATGTACTTCAAAGGTACTTCTCTTATTAGCAACCATTTATTTCTATTTCAAAGGGAAAATTAGAAGAACACAAAAGGTAGATGGAAAACTGTGCAAAGTGAAATGAGCAGAACATTGTACACAGTAACAGCAACATTGTGCAATGATCAACTATAATTGACTTAGATCTTCTCAGCAACACAATGATCCAAGACAATTCTAAAAATTCATAAAGGAAAATGCTATCTACATCCAGAGAAAGAGCTGATAAGAGTCTGAATATTCAAAACAATGTTTTTGTTTTCTTTATTTTTTCTTCTTTTTTCTTTTGCAAACTATTTTTTCTTTCACAAATGATGAATATAGAAATAGCTTTGATGTGATTGCACATATGCAATCTTTAGTAAATTGCTTACCATCTTAGGGAGCAGGGAAGTAAGGAGTAAGAATGAAAATTTGTAACTCAAAATTTTGTAAAAAACCAAATATTACCAAAATAAATACCAAAATAAATTATGGAATAAAACCAAAATTTTACATGATGTAATTGGAAAAAAATAAAATATTATTTCTAAAAAAGCTCTCCAAATCAAAATCTTGAGTTTAGTTCTAGTATATTGTCATAACCAAAGCAGGTGGCTTTTCTTGGAAGTTACTACTGACCAGGATTGATAGTTATAATCAGAGTTAGAAAATGCTAGTTCAGATAAGGATCATGGAGATCATCTGCAATGCAATTCTCACTTCACAGGTGAGGAAAATTAGGTCCTGAAATCTTAAAGTTTGCTTAAGCCACATTTCAAAACCTAGGTCTTCTAACATTTAAGTACAGCTTAAATGATACTACATTTCAGAATTTCAGTAACCCTCCAGAGAAGATTCAAGACAGAAATTTTCAGCTCTCCTATTTCTCTGTAAAACTTTCATTTTTGCCTTTCTACAATCACAAATATTTCTCTTAAGATCTCCCCATTTTCAATTTTCCTTTCTAAAATGGTGCTTTCATTTCAATAAACTTGAGGTCTCTCAGGGGTGGTTAAGGCTGATGTCTCAGAGCAATTCCTGCCATTAGGATCTTTAGCCTGCTTGGAATTGGGAAAGTAAAGCTGCCTAATCCGGTAGATGTCCCCTTAGAAATCTGGCCTCTAGGAAGCAACTACACAGAAAACTGCTCCATTAAAGGGTTTGACTAACTTTTCCTAAGGTTGTGAAGCTTGGAAGTTACCACTGCCTCTAGAGGCACTCCAACTGCTTCGTTATCATTGTTGTTTTCACACTAGCTTACTGACCCAGCAAGTTCACATCTTCAGGTAGGAAACATCTCAAAGACTCTATCTTGCCTAAGGAGGGGGAAATTACCAATTAGCTGAGCACTGGAAGAAGGAAATAATGGAAAAATTCAGTTGTTGAATAGTCTAACCAGACAGTTATCTACTCATCCTCTCAAATTCCCCAGGGTAGACAGGCCAAACATTATTATTTATATAATTATATTAGACAATTATTATACACATATCACATATATAATCATATATTGATATGTCTCATATATAATGTTTGACAACACTACATAATTTAAGAGAATGAAAAAACTTTTGAGGTACCAAGAGGTCAGAGACGTGCCTGCGGAGAAGTCACTTGAACTCAGGTCTTCCTAATTCTTAATTCCCATGCTGATTTTTTTATTATTTAATTTTCTTGAACCTTGGTTTTCTCATGCAAATGGCAGCAATATAGTTATTCCTCTTTAAATAAGAGACATTGTACAGATAAAAATGGTCATGAAAAATTATTTATTTATTTAAATCAGAAAATTTAATAATAATAATAATAAATGTTACATTCATATGGTACTTCAAAATTTGCAATGGGATTTTTTTTACAAGAACACTTTAAAGTGGATATAACATGTATTATTAACTCTATCTTACAGATAAAGAAATTGAGGTTCAGAATGGTTAAGTAATTTATTCAAGGTCACAGAATTAGTAAGTGGCAGGGGAATTAGTAAGTGTCAGGGCCAGTATTTGAACCTTGGTCTCTTCTGATTCCAAGTCCATCTCCATCTTCTAGACAAATCTCTTTCTGTAGAATTATGCTCCAGAGGAAATGTCTTTTACTTCTTAGGAAGAAAGAAATTATAGAAACCCAAGGTATTATTATTATTACTATATTATAGTCTCCAAGATATTATTATTATCATCATCAAAATAGTGTTATAATTGTTATAGTATCTAATATATTTTTTTCTTTTCCTCCTCCTCCTTTTCCTTCTCCTTTTCCTGGTAAAATATAGGTTGTCTTAGATCCCAAAATCCCAGAATTCTTGATTCTTAGAGTCAAGGGATGTAAGAGTCCCTCTACTTTAAGCCATACCTGAACAAGAACCCTCAAAATAAGGCATAAGTAGTCATCCAGTTTTTTCTTGAAGATGCCACGTACTGAGAAATGCAACATCTCTAGAGGCTGTCCATTATACTTTGAGGGAACTCAAATTGTTTACAAATTTTTCCTTATACCAAGCCCCCACTTTTTTTTTTTTTTTTTTTACAGCTTTAATCCATTATTTCTGTGCTCTGGGGCCAAATAGAACAGATCTGTGAAATAGCCCTTTAAATACTTGAGACAGCAATCATGTCCCCTTTGAGTCTCCTCCACATTCTTTTAATCAAACCTCAAATGGCATGAACATGAACACATCCTGGTTGTTATACAGTGACTCTGGACACACACTAGTTTATCACTGTCTAGAATAGAAGAGAAGATTCTAGGTACAGTTTAACCAAGATCCTTTATCCTGGTCACCTTTTCTGTCTTAACATAGGCTATGATTATATTATCTTTCTTGGGTGCTCTATCAAATTGTTGGTTGACAACAAAGTAGAGTAATTCACTTGCAAGACCTGTTATCATTGGTTGACTTCAAGAATGAATAGCAAAAAAAGAGGTTTGAAGTTCACAAAGATCTCTAGCTTTTCTTTAGAGAAAGGCTGGCAATTAATCCTTCCCTGATTCTGTACTTGTGAAGTTGATTTTATTCCTATTAAATTTTACCTTATTTGATTTTATGCCATTCTCTTGCCTGCCAAGATTTTTTTGAATCTTGACTGTCACCTGGTGTTAGTTTAGTTACCACTGCCAACATTGGATTGTTTGAAAATTGTATAAACACAACACCAATGGCTTTATCTAAGTTGTGGATATTTACCAGTTCAGTTATTTTTGAGGCTCCTGATATCCTAGGTTTACAGTTAGAAAAGTCCTCCTAGAAGATGCTATCCAGTACATTTTTGCTGTTGTTAAATAATACACAATCACAGCTGTGATTGTGTTGCCCTGGAATATTCCTCTCAACCCTGCCTTCCAAGCTGACCTTGAGCTATTCATAATAATTTCCTGTGTCCATTTATTCATCCACTTACAGGTCTTCCCCATCTTTCTACCATCCAGTCTTTATTCCTCCATCTTTTTGACAAAAAGTATGGGAGAGATCTTATCAAATATTTGGTTCAAATCTAGGTAAACCACGTCTACAGAATGCTCTAGTCTGCCAGATTCAAGAGGGACTATTCATTGATGGGTTTTGATATAAAATCATCTTGAAAATAAATTATTTGCACAGCCTAACCTCAACCTGGTATCATATTGAGGCTTTAATGCACTATTGCTGTGGAATTTGGGAGGGTGGGGGTTTTGTTGTACTTGATGCTGTTTAGGGAAAATAAGCACTTTTTTAAAAATTTGTGCTAGAGTATAAGTAGCTCAGTAAAATTAAGATAAGTTTATGTTGGGGTTGGATATTTGAAGTCATTGCCACTTTAAATATAGTTTTGCAAGAAGTGTTTAAGGATTCTTTGAGACAACAGAAATCAGAGAACATTGAGCAAAAGAACAAGGAATGTGAGAAAATATTTTAAGATTAAATGTGAGAAAGGAGAGGAGAGGAGAAGAGAAATGGGAGGAGAGGGTGATTAGGTCTTAGGTAACTAGGTGGAGTGGGCAGAGAAAGCCTGAAGTACTCATAAGATAATATTATTCCCTGAGGCAAGCAGGGAAAGGTACCCATCGGAATCAACTCAGCCTCACAGTTCTATGCCTATGGAGGTCTTGGGAAACTCCATATTATTGTATTCAATCAGAAAGCCAAGTTATCATGTCAAACCCCAGAGGTTAAATTTCCTTTATAAATACGTTCATGGAACTTCCTTCTTTGCTGAATCCTTATTGGGATTAGCAGCATTCTGCCTTATAATGTCTTTTCTCTCACCTCCCTTGCATGCTTCATGATGTCTTTCTCCTTATAGTTAACTAATTTTTTTAGAGTGCTAAACATCTCTATGGATTTATACTGCCAGTTAATGGCGTACTCCCACCTCATGGTGTATTCTTCTTCTCCTGATTAATTGTGAGTTCCACTGGAGAACTTGTCTTTTCCATTGTTAATTGTTAAAAAGCCTTTTTCTTGCTACCTATATGCTCTTCTGAAACAATTTCATATCTACCACTCCTAGTGTCTATTTTACCTTTTTTTGTTGTTGTTTATAACCTCTTTCTTGAATAAAGGTATCTTTTGGCAAAGAGAAAGCCCTTGTGAGTATGCATTGTGTCTCTTATTTGAACTAGGAATTGCTACCAAACCTCATTATTTGGTACTCAACCTCATCAAGGGGAAGGGAAGAGATGGAAGGAAAATGGAGAGGGAAGTAGGAGAGAAGAAAAGAGAATTTTCTGACTGCTGAAATACAAAGTAACCAGTAAAGTATAGAGCAGAGTTTCTTCATCTTTTCTGCCATCCTTTGAGTAGTCTGGTGAAACTATTGGTGCTTTCGCAGAATAATAATTTTAAATGCATAAAAGGAAATTACCAAGGAAGCTAATATATTGAAATGGTTGTCTATATTTTAAAAACATACATATCTATATCTATCTGTCTAACTATCTATATCTCAAACCAAGTTCATAGATTCTCAGTTAAGAACCCCTGGCCTAGTAGAAAAAATTCTATGGCTTCCCAGAATTAGGAGATTTTTTATGGGATCAGAGGAAAATGATTAGAAAGGAGGGAAATTGCACTGAGGAAACATAAGGCTAAATGACAGAATTTTCTGGGTCTTTCCTGAACACCTCCCTTTCCCCCTGACTTACCCATTTCCCCTTCTCCCCAATCAATCACAATTTAGGAGGGAACTTCCCAAAGACTGAGCTTTTCTTTGGAAAGAAACTGAAAAGGAAGCAGTTTGACTATTCCTTTGTTGATAAATCCCTGTGTACAGTGTTGGAGGTGGCTATAAAGCATGAGGTCCCTTTTTTCCAGGCAGATGTGTTTCCCTAATTTTGCAAATGAGACCTCTAGATACAGTTCACCACCCCCATCATGCTTCCTTTCCTGAAGGATATCATTTCTGAATGTAGTAGCCTTGATCAGGAGATCTGACCAATAGGAATTATTTTCTCCAGTGCACATGATGAGATTTCATTCTATTAGATAGAGCTTTTCCTGATCATTGCCATTACATAAATAAAAAGTAATGCACCAGAAAACAAGGACAAAGCCCATACATTGTTTAAAAACAAACAAATAAAAAAAAAACCACCTATTGACATCCACAGAACCTCTTCTCTTTAAAAAAAAAAAATCAACAGATTGTGGGGAGTTTTGTTTTATTGTCAATAAATTCCCCTTCTTTTGCCATTTTCCTACCACTGGGACCATTTTCAGTAGGGAAGAGGATCTCTTGGCTTGGTTATAGGATGCGTGAAAGCTGAGGATTCAGCTAAGGGTAGAGGTTATGGTCAAGGACCCACAGAGGGGAAATAGGCAGCTGAAGCCCTCCTAATGGCAAGGCTTCCAGGCAGGTCTATGACCCTTCCTGTAAGAGAATGCTTTTTCCTGTGCTTTAATTCACCACCAATGGCCATCTTACCAAATATAAACAACTGCAGAACAAGCAAACTTCTCTTTTCCAAAAAGAAACCTTTCAACTTAAAAAAAAAAAAAAAAAAAAAAAAAAAAAAAGCATAGGTTTCTCCCCTTTAGGGGCAGGGAGTAAAGTAAAGAGGGAGGGTACAGCAGAGGAAACCCAGGCGACCTTCAAGCCCCTCTGTTCTTTTCACCTCATTCATTATTCTTGGCAGAGACCTTTTAAAAGCCACTTCTATGTACTGATAACTGCTTTGAAACACCGACATCAGTTATATGGGTTCATTTGCCAAGCTGAGAAATTGTTAGTCACATCCCTCTGAAGCAGGGGAGAACAATTGTTCCTATTTGTCATCTTTATAAGCACTTTATAAGAACTAACAGACCCTCTAAGAGGGCTATATTAAGAGAAGAGATTGTGGGATAGTCAACAAAAACTGGGGAGTCAGATGGAAGGACAAGAAATCTAGGAGGAAACAATTTTTAAAATTTTAATTAAGCATCTTGTTTGTGCAGAGCACAAAGCTAGATTGTGGAGGTATACAAAACTGACCCGGTGGTGTCAGATTATGGGAAACTTTGAATGTTAGGCAAATTTTACCTAGGAGGTGATAGGAAATCCCTGGAATATTTCTGAACAAAAGAGTGATTAGGCAGGTGATCTAAGTATAAGAAAGACATTTTGTCAATGGTGGGAAGGGTTATAGGTGAGGAGAGAGTACATAGAATGAGGTTATTTATATAATATATAATAATAATGGGAGTGGTAATGAGGGTCTCAATTAGGACAATCAGAGTGGGGAGAGAGAGGAGGGGAAGATTGCAAGAAATAATATAGAACTGAGTTAATGGGAACTAGTAACAATGAACATGCAGGGACCTAGAATATTCAAAAAATATCCAGAAGGTACCAAATGGATGATCCAGGAAATAGTGAAAATTTCTGTTTCCATTTTACAAACTAAAATAGTGATGTCAGAATGAGAAATGGGTTCAGGGAGAAATCCTATAACTCCAGCTTTGAACCCATTGATCTTAAGATATCAATGAGACACAAAGAGACAATGGAGATCTCTAGTTAGCAATGAAAATGCAAATTCAGAGTAAGCTTACAGCTAGAAGTATAAATCTGGGCTTTAGCCATACAGATGGTATCGTTAAATCAAGGGAATGGGTGAGATTCTCAAGAGAGAACAGACAGAATATAGGGAGAAGGACTTAGAAAAGCTTGGTGAATCCTAACATTATAGAGTTAGTAAAAAATCAAGTCAGTGAAAAAAGACAGAGAAGAAATCATGAGGTAATAAGATGATCAAGCAAGTACCGTGTTTCCCCGATAATAAGACACTGTCTTATTATTTTTTTGGGACTAAAAAACACCAGAGGGCTTATTTTCAGGGGAGGGCTTATTTTATCCTCCATCATGCCCCTTTTATCCTCCATCATGCCCATTTTAGCCTCCATCATGCCCCTTTTATCCTCCATCATGCCCATTTTAGCCTCCATCATGCCCCTTTTAGCCTCCATCATGCCCCCTGAGTGCTTATTTTATTCTCCATCGCTTACTGAACTTACCGAGTTTTTAGATGGTCCTGTCTCAGCTCTACTCCGCGGCGCTGCTCTCAGTAGCGCCAGCAAGCAAATCACCAGGGAAGAAGAGGATGACGCGCTCACTGCTGCAGCTCTGATTGGATGCAGCTCGGAGCGCAACGTGCGTTTCACCCGGGAGGGGAGGGCGGCGCTGCTTACTGAAGGTACCGCTACGCAGCATATAGCGCAGGGGATCACCATGATGACCGTTTTCATAGTAAGTTCGATAGGGCTTATTTTCGGGGAGGGCTTATTTTAGCGGAATATTAAAGAGTATGTGGGTGTCTTATTTTCAGGATAGGTCTTATTATCGGGGAAACACGGTAGATGGCACAGTAGAAAAAGTGCTGGACTTGGATTAAGAAAGATTTGAGTTCAAATACGCAGATACTTACTAGCTTGGTAAGTCATTTAACCCTGTTTGCCTCAGTTCTTTACCTGGAAAATGATCTGGAAAAGGAAATGGAAACCATTCCAGTATCTTGTTTAAGAAAACCTTAAATGGGGTCATGAAGATCCAAACAACTGAAACAATCAAAGGACCATGAAATTATAGTCATGGCAGTTAAGGGAGGGGAAAGAAATCAAGAAGAAATGGATGATTAAAATGGTAAATATTATAAAGATGTGAGGAGATGAAAACTAAAAAATTCCATCATGTACGATAATAAGGAGGTTGTAACTATTTTAAGCAAGAGTAATATAGACATAAATTAGTGTGTGTATGTATGTTTATATATGTGTGTGTGTGTGTGTGTGTGTGTGTGTGTGTGTGTGTGTGTGTGTGTGTGAAAATGACTGGAGAATTTTAGCATTGGGACTTCCTATGGGGATGATTGGGCAGAGTACTAGGCCCAGAATCAAGATGACCCATCTTCCTGAGTTCAAATTTGACCTCACATAAGAGACTTGATAGCTGTGTGATCCTGGGCAAGTCACTTCACCCTATTTGCCTCAGTTTCCTCATCTGTAAAGAGCTGGAGAAGGAAATGGCAAACCGCTTTAATATCTTTACCAAGAAAATCCCAGATGGGACCACAAAGAGTCAGACATGACACACAATGACAAAAATGATTTTTGAAATGTTTCACCTCATTTGTTTTGTCTTCCAGCTAGGATATCAGACAATTGGAGTTAGGAACCATGTGTTACATCTTCTATTCCCCTGCCTAGTACAGTGCTCAACAAGTCAGTTAAGTGCTCAATAAAGACTTATTGAACTAAAATAAACACTTCATATTCTAACTCTGAAAAGAAAAAAACCACATAGCTCTGTCAATCAGAAGATAGTCCCTTCCCTTCCCATCCCCTCTTATACTTTGACTCCTGAGGAAACTGAACTATGGTTAGATTAAGAGACTCGAGGCAAGAAAACAAGAGGCAAGAGATCCAGGACTCAGAAATTCTGATACCCATACTTTCCACAGGGTATCAATAGTATCTTCAGCACTCTGTTCATTATCTCATGGATGTTTTCCAGAAAAGAAATAAAGAAAGGGAGAGAGACAAAGAAAGGGATAGAGAGAAAGAAAGAGAGAGAGAAAGAGAAAGGAAAAAAAAGAAAGAGAAAGAAGGAAAGAAAAAAAGAAACCCCCAAATCTCAAACATTTGAGATTGAGATTAAAAAGTTCATTTGAATTTTTTAAAAATGTTTTTAAACACTTTTTAAGACAGGAGGAACATTATGAAATACAACAAACTACACAAATGTCCCAATTGCCAAAAAGTGGAGAAGAAAGAAGTATGGGACATTGGCCGCCTTTGTAGAAGGATCTAGGGTGAGGATGGGGCTTGGACACATCTGTAAGTAACTCAAAAAGTTTGCTGTGAGAACCAAAATGACACTATATAGATTAGCAATGACATTGTAAAAACAAACAACTTTGAAAATTGGGAGAACTATGATCAATACAATGGCTACCCTTGACTTCAAAGGATTGATGATGAAACATAAGATCCACTTCCTGATGGAAAGGTGATGGATTTAGGATGAAGAATGAGACAAACATGCTTTTGTAAATAGCAGTGAAGAAATTTGTTTGTTTTCCTATGTCTCTTTGTTACAAAAAAATTTGTATTTGTCCTCCTTTCTCTTTTTCAATGACTGGGAGGGGTCAGGTGAGAAAATAGATTTCTATTAATTTTTTAAAAATCAAAAATAAAGAGGTTGTGGAAAGAGGTACTACAGAAATGGAATGTTGCATGTACTTTCAGATGAGGTCATTGCATTGTTAGTTTCACTTAATTGTTTTACTTTATTACTAGAGACCTCTCAGGGAATGGGGTAGGGAGAGGTAATCTGTAAAAGTTTATAATGTAAATACATCAATTAATTTTTTTTTTTTTTTTTTTTAAAGTGTACTGTGCTTGAAGTGCTTCCCGGCAGCAGATGGCACGGCTGTTCTGGACCACTCTCTAATTGACACAATGTGCACCTCCCACAAACAAAAGGGAAGAACCCTTCAGTCCAGTTCCTACTTTGTGGTGGGAGCTCTGACTCTCCTTGTCATTGTCCTTGCCTTTATAAAAAATCACTCTTACGAGGGAAGGACCGGGATACCTGCTTCTCCTTAGGGAGCTTCCCTGGAATTTCACATAAATGTGAGTCAGAGAGAGACAAAGCAGAATTTATTTCTAAAGAAACCTGTCCCTTTAATTGTCTAGACTGTAAATCTTCATTTTCTTTCCTTCTAATCAGGACCATCGTAAAATGTAAGACTGCTGAAGTTTAAATCTTGTAAAATTCAATGCTCTGATTAGGAATCTCTCCTGTGACCCTAAAAGCAGGGCTTTAGGCATCCTACCTTGGGCTTTATTGGGAGTGATTTTATGCATACTAGGTAATTATTTTTGAATATTGAATGAGGTCTGGAAGAATGAAGTGAAATGGGAAGACCTATTTACTGAATCTCTCCTTCAGAAGCACAATAAACTAGATGGATAAAATAGTTTCCTTACAGCAGGTTTGGGAGTTAGCCTCCCCTGCTCTGTGGAAGTTATCCAACCTTAGTTGATATGACAAAAGTCAGCCTTCCATCAGCATGGACAGGATTTATTGTAATTGTTCTGACTCTTCCCAATCTCATTTGGGGTTTTCTTGGCAGAGATAATGCAGTGGTTTGCCATTTCCTCCTCCAGTTCAATTGACAGAGGAGGAAACTGAGGCAAACAGAGTTAAGTGACTTGCCAAGGTAACACAGCCAGGGAGTAGTTGAGGCCAGATTTGAGTTTAATGAGATGATTCTTCCTGACTCTAGGCCAGGCATTCTATCCACTGCACCATCTGGTTGTGACGTATACTATAATGCTACATAGCTATTAAGTTTCTTAGGTTGGATTTGAATTCAATCTTCCTGACTCTGAGCTCAGCTGCACTTTCCCTATTGTGCCCAATGATGCAGATGTCTGGAGACCAAATTGAAAATTCTGAATTTGTTCTTGAGTAGCTTTAATCTTAAATAAAACATTACATCTCTTGAGGCCTTAGTTTTTGCTGCTGCTATTTTTCCACCTAGAAAATGGACTTGATAACAACATCCCTTTGTTCCCTCTACCTTCTTTCTGTACAATTTAACAAGCATTAATTATTTGTCAGATCCTGGAAATATCAAGACATAAATGAAATGGTCCCTGCCTTCATTCTACTAGGGGAAACATGTAGATAGATAGGCAAAAATAGGATATGTCAACAGTTATTGGGGAAGAGCTTTCCCAAAGGGGTGTAATAGAAAGAGAATATAGATCAAGAAAGACTACAGAGAGAAGGAGGTAGATTGGGAGTCTAAGAGAAAGTAGAGAGGGAGGGTATTCCAACACTTTATATAACCTTGAAGGTTGGTTCTTAAAGGCTTCAGTGGTCATTTGGCTTGGAAACAACAGAAGGGTCTAAACGTGACAATCCCCACATTCTGGGTTCCTTGGAGGGAAATCCTTTGGATTCCACCCGGACTCCTGTGGCTCTTCATGTTGAATGACTTAAGTCATTCCAGCCTGGAATGTCACAAAAAGGAATAAAGATATACAAACAGCTCTAGACTGCTGCTCTGACAGTCATTTTGGGGATGGCTGGGACTTTTCAGAATTGCTTTGTCATCAAGAGTACTCTGCAGGCCAAGTTCATTTTGTTCCTTCTCATCCCCTGAGTTCCTACCCTGATTTCTTGTTTACTGATCACTGGCTGACTTTGAAGTCTGCTGTCAGGCACCCTTGGCTGTATTTTTATCCCAGCCACTTCCATTTCTTCCTCATTAGCATCTACAGAATGGTAAATGTCCTACATTCTCTGGTTGCTGATTATCAATTGTCCTATTTCTAAAGCGAACCTTGTATCTTACTCCATTTCCCCCAACATTCTTCCCTCTTCTAGTCTATAAATATCTTGTTTTTCTTCTTCAAAATGTAACTTCCTTGCCTCGATTTCTCATTTTAAAAGGTTAAGGAGGCACATATGTGATTATGGGCTTATAGACAACACTGAAAGGGACTTTATTATTCACAAAATCCTACCCCCTTATTCTATATATGAGGAAGCTGTAATCAAGATAGGTTAAATTACTTCCCTGAAGTCACACATTAGATGGCAAAACTGGTATTTGAACCTATAGCCTCTAATGCCAAATCCAGCTTTTCTAATACTAAAAACTTTTTTCCCCTCCTTTTTTTTTCTTTCTTTCTTTTTCTCTCTCCATCTCTTCCTTCTTTTCTTTCTCTCCCTCTCTTCTTTCTCTCTTTCCCTTTTCTCTTCCTTCCTTCCTTCCTTCCTTTCTTTCTTCTTTCTTTCTTTCTTTCTTTCTTTCTTTCTTTCTTTCTTTCTTTCTTTCTTTCTTTCTTTCTTTCTTTCTTTCTTTCTCTTTCTTTCTTTCTTTCTTTCTTTCTCTCTCTTTCTTTCTTTCTTTCTTTCTCTCTCTTTCTTCTTTCTCTCTTTCTTTCTTTCTTTCTTTCTTTCTTTCTTTCTTTCTTTCTTTCTTTCTTTCTTTCTTTCTTTCTTTCTTTCTTTCTCTCTCTTCCTTTCTCTCTCTCTCTTTCTTTCTTTCTCTCTCTTCCTTTCTTTCTCTCTCTTCCTTCCTTTCTTTCTTTCTTCTCTCTCT